>NC_070620.1:16642727-16945757 GCF_027172205.1 Podarcis raffonei | reverse complement strand
GAAGACCCCCAAAACCCGGAAGGACGTGCAGAGGTTCCTAGGGTTCAGCAACTTCTACCGGAAGTTCATCAAGAACTTCGCCCACTTAACCGCGCCCATCACAGATTGTCTCAGTAGCAAAAGAAAGTTCGTCTGGACAGAAGATGCACAGCAATCCTTTGAAAGGCTAAATAAGGCATTCACTTCGGAAGAGCAGCTCCTGCACGTGGATCAGCAGAAGCCAATGAGGCTGGAGACAGACACGTCAGACCGGGCTGTCGGACTGCTACAGCCGGGAGACCAGTCGAGCTGGAGACCGTGCGCCTTTTTCTCAAGGAAGCTGAGCAAGTCGGAGCAAAACTACACGGTGTATGACCGTGAACTGCTTGCAATTTATGCAGCATTTCGACGCTGGAAGCATTTGCTAATAGGGGCGCAGCACAAGATCCAGGTGTGTACGGACCATAAGAACCTGGAATACTGGAGAACTGCGCGGGTGCTCAACCAGAGACAGGTGCGATGGGCACAGGAGTACTCCAAGTTTTTCTTCGAGATTCAGTACATGCCGGGAGAGGAAAACATAAGAGCAGATGCTCTCTCCCGGAAGCCGGAGTACATGGAAGGAGAGGAACCGCCAGAAGTCAGACACGTGATCCCCGAGAACCGATGGGTGTGGGGGGGAGTGTTGGTCGGGAGACGAGAACTAGCCAGGCTTACGAGAGACGACGAGTTCACTCAAACCAAAATCAGGGAACTCAGAGACGCAGGGGAAAACCATGGGGGTTTTGAGGAGAAGGAACGGGTACTGTATTACAAGGGAGCACTGTACGTACTGGGGGAGAACTTGAGGGGAAGGGCACTCAAACAACTCCACGACAACCCGATGGCGGGGCATTTTGGTCAACACAAAACCATGTTGCTTGTCACCAGGCAGTTCTGGTGGCCAAGAGTGAGGGAAGATGTACGGGAATATGTACGGGGGTGCGACCGCTGCCAGCGGGCAAAGGGGGAGAGGGCTGCACCCGCAGGGTTACTGGAACCCTTACCCACGCCGGAAAGACCATGGGAGGTGGTATCCATAGATTTTATGACCGATTTGCCCAAGTCAAGGGGGAAAACAGCAGTCATGGTGGTAGTAGATCTGCTAACAAAAATGTGCCATTTCATCGCTTGCTCGCATGCGGTGACGGCAGAGGAAACAGCCAGGTTGTTTGTGGATCACATCTTCAGGCTGCATGGCGCCCCCTTGAGGGTTTTATCCGACCGCGGGAAACAATTTACTTCCCGGTTCTGGAGGAAGCTCATGAGCTTGCTGCAAGTCGAGGTGAGCTTCTCGACGGCGAGACACCCGGAGACCAACGGGCAAGCGGAAAGAGCAAACAGTATACTCCAACAATACCTACGCTGCTACGTCAGCGAGAGGCAGAACGATTGGGTGGAGAAACTAGCACTGGCCGAATTTGCATACAATAACGCTGAACATGTGTCCAGGGGAATGAGCCCGTTCATGGCTAATTATGGGTGTCACCCCAGGGCCTTCCCGGGGAAAGGGGAGGAAGGGTGGAGCGTACTGGCGGCAGAGCAGTTTGTGGAAGAAATGGAGGCCTTACACCAGCAACTTAAGATGAACTTGGAACGGGCCAAGGAAATTTACAAGAGGCAGGCAGACAAGCACCGTAGGGAAGGGGAAACCATACGGGTTGGGGATCGGGTGTGGTTGTCAACCCAAGGGTTACCTTTTAAGGGAGGGTGCAAGAAGTTGCGGCCAAGGCGACTAGGACCTTTTGAGGTAACACAGCAGGTGAATCCCGTGGCATTTAAGCTCAAGTTGCCGGCCAGCATGAAATTACACCCGGTGTTCCATAGGTCTCTACTCTCACCATACAGGGAGGGGCGGGAATTTCCAGGGTGAGAGGGAGAAGTCCCCACACACCCGCAGGTGGAGGAGAGGGAACTTCGCAGTGAAGCCACGGAAATACTCGATTCAAGATGGCGAGGGCGCCAGGTGGAGTACTTGGTGGCTTGGGAGGGCGAACCCGAGTCAGAAAACACGTGGGTTCCCGCGGAGGCCATCAGGGATGAGTATCTTAGGGAGGAGTTTCACAGCAGGTTCCCAAGGAAACCCAAACCACTAGCGAGATTCTGGGAGGAGCAATTTGGAATTACAGAAGATGAAGAGGATTTTGTGGGTTTTTCAGCCTCTGAAGAGGAGGGAGGAGAGGTGTCAGAGGGAGAGGAATCGGACTGGGAGGGTTACCCCGCGGGAAGAGATAGGAGCAGGTGGGAAGCAGAGTTTGAATCATCAGAGGATGGGGGCAGCTCCTTCCGGGGATTCCCCGCATCGTCGGCCGAGGAAAGGGACGAAATTGGGTCAAAGTTGCGGGCCGGAGGTGGAGGGGGTCCTGGGCGGGAGGTGGATGTCAGGGAACTGCCATCGGAGCCAGGAGTGGAGGCAAGGCTCCCAAGCGATGCTGGAGAAGGGCCCAGCAGGGAGAGAGGGGACTCATCGGCCGGGGAAGGAAATCAGCGTGACACCAGGGAGAAAGGGGGGCAGAGGAGGGCTTCGGAGAGATGGCTCCAGGACTCTTCGCCAGAGACCAGTGGAGAGAGCACGGGTCCTCTGCTGCCCACACCCACCCTGCGCAGAAGACTTCTGCGCAGGGAGGCTAGGCGGAGACTTGGCGTCAAAGAACTTTTATGCTGGAAGAAGTTCAGGAAACGCCCACTGACGGATTCTGCCAGTGACTGAGACAGCCATGGAGTGAGGGCTGTCCAGCCAGGGAAAGGTTTAACCAGACAACCTTGCCAAGAGTGGCGGCAACTTACGCACGAGCAACCCCAATTTCCATTACAGTTGTATTAACCATTCTTTCAAAGATCTGTAATATCTAGAAGTCAATCCATCCGGTCCTGGAGATTTACCTAATTGCATACTCTGAATGGCACCTTCTACCTTCTGTTCAGTTATTTTATTATTCAACATTAGTTTATTTTCTTGAGAAATTTTTTGTAATCCATTTATTTTCAAAAATCGATCTATGTCAATTTCTTTCTGTGGCCCTTGTGTATATAGTTGTTTAAAGTATCTCTGGAAACAATTTCTAATCTCCACTGGGTTCTGTATACTCTTTCCTTCCACTTCTAAATTTGTGATAGTATTAAGTTTTTGTCTTTTTTTCATTTGCCAAGCCAACAATTTCCCACATTTATTAGCCGACTCAAATGTCTTTTGCCTCATCTGTTTAATTTCCCATTCTATTTCCTGGTTCATCATTTTCATATATTGTACTTGGTATAACTTTATTTCTCTCAAGATCTCTTGCGATTTTGGTTTTGCTCTCAATTTCTTCTCACTTTCCTTTATTTTCTCCAAAATTTTATCTTTCTTCTCGTTTTGGGTTCTCTTCTTTATTGCATTCTGTTGTATCAGAAACCCTCTCATAACCGCTTTACTTGCGTCCCAGATTACTCTTTTTTCAACAGTGGTATTCATATTTATCTCGAAATAATCTCTCAAGGTTTTTTTGGCCTTCTTAGTCACTTCTTCATCCCTAAACAAGGTGTCATTCATCCTCCATCTGAAAGAGCCAGCTGGTGTTAGTTTCATCTCCATCTTCACGGCATTATGGTCAGAGCAGGTTTTTGGGCAAATTTCCACTTTTCTTGTCTTTGGGGCCAGTACTCTAGTTACCCATATTTGGTCAATTCTTGTCCATGTCATTTTGGCTTCAGAGAAGAAAGTTCCCTCTCTACCCAAGGGGTTCTTTATTCTCCAAATGTCAACTAAATCCAAATTGTCAGTCATCTCGAAAAAGGTTTTCGGTAGTCTACCGTCCTTAGTAACTACCTGTCTTTGTGCCTTGTCCATATTTGTAGATACCACTCCATTCATATCCCCTATCAAGATCACATTGTAATCCAGATAGTCCATCAAGGTCTCATGCAACTTTTTAAAGAATTCTGATTTTCCCTCATTTGGTGCATAAACTCCTACTATCAGAAATTTCTCTCCTTGTATTTGAATTTCAATTGCCACAAATCTTCCTTGGTCATCTTTAAAAATAAATTTCGGTGATAAGCTCTCCTTTGCATAAATCACTACTCCTCTTTTTTTAACTTTATCCGATGAGATAAACTCTTGACCCAGTCTTTTGTTGATCAATACTTTTCTATGTAGCCTTATTACATGTGTTTCCTGTAAGCAAATCAAGTCCAATTGTTCCTTTTTTAATAAATGAAAAATTCTTTTCCTTTTTTGGGGGGAGTTAAGACCATTAGTATTCCAGCTTAATAGTTGCAGGGCCATGATGTAGTTACTTTGCTTTTCCTCCAACTGCGCCAAGTGCTTGTTCTTGTTCTGTCGGTGGTATCACTTTCTCTGGGCAGTCCAATCCAAAATGTAGTGTTGCTTTGTCTAGTATTCCTCTTTCTAATGCTCTTGGCTCTTCTCCAGATTCTTTCTGCAAATCTTCTCCGTAATCTTTCAAAAATATTTCTTTGTCATCCACTGATCTTATTTTTATCTTTCTTCCTTTAAAGCTAAAAGATAGGCCTTGGGGAAATTCCCACCTAAAAACAATTCTGTTACTTCTCAACAGGGCAACCAAATCTCTGTAATTGGATCTAAGGTCCAGAAGATGTTTCGGAATGTCTTTAAATATCTCCACTCTTGACTGATGTATTTCCAAGGTCTTCTGAAAGTGCAGACTCAAGATTTTGTCTCTCTCCTCTTTTGTTCGGAGGGTAATCAAACAGTCTCTCACCCTGTTCTTCTTCCCCCCTCTTCCAAGCCTAAAAGCACTCACTATCTTAAATTCTTCCTTCTCCAAATCTGGTTTCCAAAAGTCTGCAAATTCCTGCATAAGAAAATCAATCAGGTTATCTTTCTCAAGTTCAGGCACAGCCCTGATCCTCAAGTTCGTTTGTTTCTCCTTCAATTCAATCATAGACAGCATCGACCTGTGGTCCTCGAGTTGCCTATGTATAGGTGGTATCTTCTCCTCTACAGCAACTGCTTTTTCCTTAGCTTCTTTGGCTGTCTGTCGGGTCAAAGTAGATTCCTGTAGCAATTTCTCAATAGTTTCTGTATTAGTGTTCACCTTCTGTCCCAAATTATTAATGCTTGTGGTGTTTTGATCGATTTTAATTGATGCTTCAGCTACTTGTTTACTTAACTTTTCCAAGGATTCATTTATTTTACCTAATGCAAGTGCTAAAACATCTTCAGATGCCATTACTTTTGACTTAGATTGTGCAGATGCTGCCGCTGGTGGCGCAGAAGGGCCAGATGCTGATGCTCTTCGCTGCCAAGATTTACCAGACCTCGTTGTTTTTTCTTGAAGCAAATCTATTTTTTCTTTTCCATCTGCCATAACACTTTAGCTAAAACCCAAGGTCAATCCCACGGTCAGAGTTTGTTTTGAAGTGGAAAATTCCCCTGGCCCAATTGTTGTAACAATTTCAAACTTCCTCTAGGGGGACACAGTAACAGTCAAAACTTGTTGCATTAAAGAATTTTTATTTCCTTCCCTCTCTTTTTGCAGGAAAATACAGTTCAAACCTTTCCCCCCTCCTCTCCTGCAGCCAAGGGGGGAAATCACTTGTTTTGATGTTAGGATTATGGTCCTTCCCAATCGACTTTCCAGGTCTTTAGCTTACAGCCTCTTTGCTTTAGTCTATTTACAAGAAACGGAAGGCGGACTTCCTGTTTATGCCTCCCCGCTTCGGTGCCGAATTGAGCCTCTTTTTTTTTCTTCTTCCTTTATTTCCAATTTTATCCTACTCACGGGTAGTTGCTTTTGTGGCCGGATTGTCACAGGAAAAAGTCAGCGCTCTCCGGTAACGGCTGTGCGGCTTCGCTCCGCGGAAGAAGCAGTTGACTCACAGCACCGCGCCGCTCACCCCGCTTCGCTCTGGAGCCTGTAGTTGGGTTCCTTTGCAAATTGGGGGGGGGGGCGCGAAAGGTGCCCGCCGAGTCCCACGCTCACAGGCTTCACCCGCCTGTGATTTTTGAAGGGTCCCCGCTTCGCCGTACCGGTGCAGACCCGATTCCCTCAGAACTGGTCCCTCAGAGTCAGAGGGAATCCGCCATTACCGATGGCGCCAACCCAGAAGTCTCCAGAGTGGAGTCTCTAAGGTGATTGTATGGTGCCGTGTATGCCTCTTTCATCAACTACTGCAGCCAAGCTAGCACCATATGTATTCCTCTGCTTTCCTTTGGACCACTTCAATGAGGCCAAGAGGGAGGTCTTGTCGTCTAGACAGACCAGGACTTCCATACACACTGCCCAGGCCTGCACCCTAGGGAGGTCACATCAGTGCTGCTAACGCAGCCGTTTGACTTCACCCCTAGAGGCGCTGCTTCTGCTTCCTGTGCAGAAGGCATCTTGGCACAGGGTATGAAATGCGCCATTTTTGTCAACATGTCCACTACTACTAGAATCACTGTCTTCCTCTGAGACACCGGCAAGTCGGTGATAAAATCCATAGATACCATCTCCCACGGTTTGTGAGGTGTGGGCAAAGGTTGGAGCAAGCCTGCAGGCGCTGCCCTTTCCCCTTTTGCCCTTTGGCAAACCGCACAGCCCCTGACGTACTCTGCTACGTCCTCCTTAATTCTGGGCCACCAGAATTCCTTGGTAATCAAGTACATAGTCTTATTACGCCCAAAATGCCCCGCTGTCGGATTGTCATGATGTTGCCTGAAAATTCTTGCCCTTAATTCCCCATCTGGCACATACAGCGCCCCCTTGTAATAAAGTAAACCCTCTTTTTCTTCAAAACACCCTCCTCTGCCTTCGTTTTGTCTTACTTCTAACAGTTTCCTTTGTGCATACTCGTCCCTTTCTGTGAGTGTCTGCAGCTCTTGCTCCCTTACTATGGTGGCTGTGCATTGCCATTGCTCAGGTTTAAACACATACCTCTCCGTTGGAGCGTCTTGCCCTTCCATGTATTCTGGCTTCCTAGATAGCACGTCTGCCCTTGCATTCTGCACCCCTGGCACGTATCCTATCTTGAAGTTAAAGCCTGACAGGAATTCCGACCATCTGACCTGTCTCTGATTAAGCAGTCTAGCCTTCCTCCAGTACTCCAGGTTTTTGTCATCTGTATACACCTGCACCTGTTGCTGTGCACCTGCTAAGAAATGCTTCCAAATTCGGAACGCATCAAAAACGGCTAAAAGCTCCTTGTCAAAAATCGTGTAATTCTGCTCAGAGCGGCTTAGCTTCCTGGAATGAAAGGCACATGGCCTCCAGTTTCCTTCTCTATCCTGCTGGAGTAACACTGCACCTATAGCCCTGTCTGATACATCTGTCTCAACCCTCATGGGTTTTCATGGCTCTACGTGTATCAGATACTCTTCTGAGGCAAACACCTTCTTTAATTTCTCAAAGGATGCCTGTGCCTCAGGCATCCAATAGAAAGCCTTCATTCCTCTCAAGCAATCGGTTATAGGGGCTGTGATTTGTGCGTAATTGGGTATAAAATTTCTATAATAATTACTGAAGCCTATGAACCTTTGAACATCTTTCTTCATTTTGGGTGGCTTCCATTCCAGCACACTTTTCACCTTTCCCTTTTCCATGTGCACACCTCCTGCTGAGAGGCGGTAGCCCAAAAATTCCACTTCTTGCATGTGGAACTGGCACTTCTCTAACTTGGCATACAACTTATGCCTTTTTAACCTCTCCAATACCTCCTTCACGTGCTTCACATGCTCCTCCTCAGTTTCTGAGAAGATTAGCACATCATCCAAATAACACACACAGTTTTTGTACAGCAGTGACCCCAATACGTGCTGTATAACAGATTGAAGCGTGGGCGTGCCCGCCTGTAAGCCATAGGGCATGACTAAGAACTCATATGACCCAAAAAGAGTGTAAAAGGTGGTTTTCCACTCATCTCCCTCTCAGATTCTGATCAGATTATACGCCCCCCTCAAGTCCAACTTTGTGAAGATTTTCCCAGTCCTAACCTTCGTCAATAAATCTCCTATCTTTGGTAATGGATAGGCTATGGGTACTGTTACACTGTTCAAACGCCTGTAATCACACACCAGCCTCACCTTATCCGTGTTTTTCTTGCTTACTAAGAAAACTGGGGAACCTCCTGCTGCAGTGGATTCTCTGATGAAACCGTTTTTCAAATTCTTGTCCAAGAACTCCTTCAGAGCCTGCGTCTCTGCCTCTGACATAGAATAAAGCTTCCCAGGGGGTAATCTGACCCCTGGCACCAAGTCTATCTTGCAGTCATACTCCCTGTGGGGGGGGGGCAGCTTATCTGCCTCCTGCTCACTGAAAACATCCTTACAGGCAGCGTAGTAATGGGATATGTTCACTTCTTCCATGTGAACTCCTTCCCTTTCCACATTTGCCCCCCTGACTCCCACTGGTTCACCCCTCTTTCTCCCCAAACAATTCTGGAGGCAGTGGGCTGAAGCAAACGTGAGTGACCTTTGGTGCCAAGCTATAGCAGGGTCATGCTTGGCCAACCAACTCATGCCCAGTACCACGGGGTGTCCACTCAGCTTAGTCACATGAAAAGACAGCGTCTCAGCATGGCAATCCACCTCCATCCTCATGGGCGGGGTCTGGTACGCGACATCTGCCACCAGGGGCCTTCCATCAATCGTCTGGACCTGTAAGGGAAAATCTAAAGGAATTAGTGCCAGCCTCTGCTCCAGGGTCAAGTCTATGTCAAAAAAATCTGCGGGCGCCCCAGAGTCTATTGAAGCATGAACAGTCAGGTGGCGCCCATTTGTGAGTTGTAGTTTCACTGCCAAAGTGATTCCAGGGACTGGAGCACCGGCTCGGAGACCTCTTAGTTCTTCCTTTCCTGGCTGTGGGACTCCACTTCCAGCCAGGTCTTCTCCTTTCCCTGGTCCTGCACTTGTGCTCTGTCACCTTCCCTCACCTCTGCGCCTGACAAGGATTCCCAGGCACGCCGTTTTGGACAGTGTTTGGCAATATGTCTGGGCTGGTTGCATAGGAAACACTTCCTGGTCTCTTTCCAGCCCCTCCTCTCCTCCTTGGTTGTTGTGCTAACGGTCGAAGTGGTTTTGGCGCGCACAGCCCCCAATTCCATCGCCTCCTCCCCATTCTTTCTGGGCCCGCCGCCAATTCTACGCTCTGGAATCTCAGGAATGCAGTTTTCGTGCCAATATCTCCTGGTTGCAGTCTTTCTCTCTGCCTCCCTCAATCCAATCTGAAGGCAGATTCTCACAAGTTCATCAAAGTTATTTTTTTAAAAAGATATTTATTGAAATTTTCCACTTTAATACATTAAAAAAATCAAAAAGGAAAAACAAAAAAGTTTAAAAACACATAGAGTTCACAATCCTTATTTTTCTATAACATATTTCCCTGGCTTCCCCACACCTCCCCTTCTTATATTCCAATTCAAATTGTTAATTCAGCAAGTTCTTATCCCTAATTTTTTAGCTTTTTCTATTTAGTTCATTTTAAAAAAGCCTATTTTACCTTATAAACATCAATATTTATACATCAGTACTCATTCTTAAAACCTTTTTCTAAAGTCGACCCAAGTTCCCTTCCACGACTTCCCCAATCTTCATACAAATAACAAAACAGAATAAAAACAAAAACAGATTATAATTATGCACCCTTTGGATTCCCAAACTCCACCCCCCCTTTGCCGGTTTCAATCCCCAACAAATGTCCATCAGTCTTAATCTACTATCAGCCTGGAGATCTCACGTCCGAGGCTCTTAATTCTCTCTCAATTCCTCTCTGCCGGTTTTTTTGATGGTCCTTAATATGAAACACCTGATCTCGAAGAAGCTCTAGCCCAATGGGATCCATGTTTCTTCCAGCCAGACCTCCATACTTAAAAGTGGAGCCCAAATCTTGTTTCTTACTCCTTTCAAGTCCAAATGTCCCCAAAGCTCCAACTTCCACTTTAATCAGATTTGTAATCCTTGGATCTTCAGATCTCCACATTAGGAGATCTCTCCATTCTTCAATCTCCAATTCAAACCAGATTTTCAACATCCAGTTCTTATTTTCCTTTGTAGCCATCATGTCAGGCCTCTGGCTCTCCTTTGTCATCTGCAGCATTACAGCTCCTCCTTCCTTTTCCTCAGGAACAACATATTTCTCTTTCTCCACACTCTCAAAGCTCTGAAGTTTCTCTTCTTGTCCAGCTGCATGGACTTCCTGAGTCAAGTCCTTATCAAATTCAATGAGGTTTTTTACTGTTAAATCCAGAGTTGCAACATTTGTAGCCAAAACATCAATTTGGCCTTGTAACTTTCCCAAGAGAACAAAAACTCTGTCCAATTTAGCTTGTATTTTTCCTCCTTCAGCCATTCTTGTAATGTCCCAAAACCCCCTCTAGAGGGATTTTGGTTACTTAATATTCCTTCCAGTTCAAATCCAAAAGTCAAGTTAGTTTGTATCAGTTCTTCCTTGTTTTCAACAAATTATAACCAAATTGTAACAAATATAACCAGCAGAGACAACAGAAACAAAGTTCTCTTTTTTAGTATTGACAGCTAATTTGACAGCTGTCAAACTCTTCAATACCTCTTCAACAGGCTCTCTCGCGGATCACTCCCGGGTCCGGGGGGGTGGCACTTCAGCTCCCAAAATTAGCTCTTATCCTCCAGTAAGATTTCTTATACTGCCAAATCACGAAATTAATGTCTTTTACCCAATAAAAAAGAAAAGATTCTCTCAACCTTAGTTAGCAGGTCTTTGCTTTAGATTATTTACAAGACGGGGAGACGGACTTCCTGTTTGCGCCTTCCCCGATCGTGCCTAATTCAAAAAAAAATTTCTTTGTAAATCCAATTTCCGTACTACTCACGGGTTGTTGCTTTAAAGTCCAATTACTCACAAGAAGAAGTCAGCGCTCTCCGGCCATGGCAATGCGGCTTCACTCCACAGGAGAAGCAGTCGACTCTCAGCACCGCGCCGCTCACACCGTCCCCTGTTCCGAAGCCTTTAAAAAGGCTCCTTCGCAGGTCGGGGGGGGCGCAAATTGTGCCCGCCGAGTCACCAGGTTCACAGGCTTCACCGCCTGTGATTTTTAAGGGTCCCCGCGTCGCCGCAGCGGGAAGACCCAAATCCTGCGGAGCCGATTCCCTCCGGAGCTCGGAGGGAATCCGCCATTCGCCGATGGCGCTAACCCGGAAGTCACAAGTTCATCAAAGTTAGAAGGTTCTGGCATTCTGGCCAGCTGGTCTTGAACCTCAGCTTTCAAACCTCCTCTGAAAATCGCTTCCACCGGTGGAGAATCCATAGACCACTGTAGCTGGTGTATTAACGTAGTGAACTGAGCCCAGTAAACTCTTACTGGCCTGCTACCTTGTTTCAAGCTCAGGAGCTGCTGTGATGTAACCTTCGTATGCAAGACACTTAGGAACACAGCGTCCATCATATCTATAAAGTCTTTTACGCTCCTCAGGGCAGCGTGATTCCCAGCCATAAGGGGAATCACCCAATCTTTCGCATTTTTTTCGAGGTGAGCGATAATAAATCCAACTCACTCCTGATCCGATCTAAAGTCATTTTTTCTCAGCTTCAACATGTATAGCACCTCTGTCTGGAAGCTGGAGTACCGCTGGCTGTCCCCATCAAATTTATTGAGGTGTAAGGGTACAATCTTGCTAGCCTTGTTTGCTTTCTCAGCCTCCAATAATTTAACTTGCAGGTCTAATTTATTAGCAAGTTGTTCAACTTGCGATTGCAGCACCACATTTTGCTGCCAGACTGCCTCCATTGATAGCCCTCCTCCGGCTCCCCCAGCCGCTCCCTTCGGCGGTTCAGGCGTACCTTTTTTGTCTTTCAATGGGTTCTGCATGGCTCCGCTTCCCTTTCCTTGCGAAGAGAACGGTGACTGCAAGAATGCTGTGATGGCTTGAGAGCGCTCTCCACAAGAAATGCCTCTGCTCACTCAGAGATACATATAGACATCCTTTATTTTACATATGTACAAGCAGCACGCATAATCATGCACCTGAATCCTCCGGCTCAGATTCTTGGAGTGCCTTACGGCCGCCCCTTCTCCAGCAGAAAAGGCGTGGAATTCTCATGTGATGTCTCTGTCCCCTCCTCTTTAACACCCTCCTTTCCTGGGCAGATGGAACAGGCATTGCTTCACTGTCCATGCCACAGCTTCCTGTGCGGTGTTGAGGCTCTGTTCCAACATCTGTGAGTCGTTCCTCCTCCTCACTTTCCCTTCTTTCCCCCACCGTCACTTCCTGCCCCCCTTCCTCTGCCTGTCTCTCCTCTTCCCCTTCATTCTCCGTCAATACCATGACACCTTGCTTGATTCCTTTCTCAATTTTAATTTCCTCCAATACCACATTATTAACAATGATTTTAGCTTTTTGTTCAGAATAGATCGCCTTAATACTATTTAAAAATTGTTGGCCAACCTCTATACTTTCCAATTTTTTCCCCATAAAAAGCCAAGAAATATTGTCGAAGGCTTTCTCTGCATCACTAAACATTAATAATGCTTTGCAGTCTCTTTTAGACTCTAATCTTTCCAAAATGTCCACTATATTTCTAATATTATCTTTCATATGTCTTCCAGGCAGGAAATCTGCCTGGTCTTTATGTATATACGGTATTCTGTCAAAACCTTTTTCAGTCTATTTGCCAAAATATTTGCAAATATTTTATAATCTACATTTAGTAGTGAGATTGGTCTATAATTCTTTACATCTGATCTATCTTGGTCAGATTTCAGTATCAGAGTTATATATGCGTCTCTCCAGGTTTCAGTTGCCCTCTCCCCTCTCAATATCTTGTTACAAACCTCTGCTAATGGATGAATTAACCAATCTTTAAAGGTTTTATAATATTTAGCAGATAATCCATCTGGTCCTGGGGCCTTGCCCAATTGCATCTGGTTTATTGCTATTTGAACCTCTTGTCTTGTAATCATATCATTGAGTAGTGGTGATCTTTTGTCTCCGGGAATTTTCTGCAATTCATTTATCCTAAGAAATTGCTCAATTTTATCTTTGTCTTCTTTACCTTTTTTATACAGCTGTTTAAAATATTTCTGAAAACATTTTCTAATATCTCCAGGGTTTTCCACAGATTTTCCCTCCAATACAATATTTGTGATCGTATTTTCTTTCTATCTCTTTTTTAATTGCCAAGCCAACAATTTCCCACATTTATTTGCAGATTCAAAATTTCTCTGTTTCATTAATTTTATTTTCCATTCTATTTCTTGATTTATAATTTGAGAAAATTGAGTCTGCAAAGCTTTAATTTCTTTTTGTATCTGCTGGCTTTTAGGCTTTGATCTTAAATTCTTTTCTTTCTCTTTTATTTGAGATAGAATTTTTTCCTTTTTTTCATTTTGTATCTTTTTCTTTATAGCATTCTGTTGTATGAGGAAACCTCTCATAACTCTGCCAACTTTAGACAGGGTTGATTGTCCTCCCAAACAGTGACGGGCAAGCAACACTCCCCACAGATTTCCTGAACCAGTCATCTGTAGAACTCCAGTTCCCGGCACAGCTCCGACAGTGCACTTAACTCAGCTTCAGTAGAGGACAGTGCAATGAGACCCTGCTTCTGGGACTTCCACCCAACTAGAGATTCCCCAAACTTTATCACCATCCCAGATACAGACTTTCTGTCATCCAGATTCACCCAGTCACTATCTGTACAGCATGTGAGCTTGGCGTCAGCTGTAGCTCCTCCTTGGTTGCTCCTCCTCTCCTCCTTGGTTGTTGTGCTAACGGTCGAAGTGGTTTTGGCGCGCACAGCCCCCAATTCCATTGCCTCCTCCCCATTCTTTCTGGGCCCGCCGCCAATTCTACGCTCTGGAATCTCAGGAATGCAGTTTTCGTGCCAATATCTCCTGGTTGCAGTCTTTCTCTCTGCCTCCCTCAATCCAATCTGAAGGCAGATTCTCACAAGTTCATCAAAGTTATTTTTTTAAAAAGATATTTATTGAAATTTTCCACTTTAATACATTAAAAAAATCAAAAAGGAAAAACAAAAAAGTTTAAAAACACATAGAGTTCACAATCCTTATTTTTCTATAACATATTTCCCTGGCTTCCCCACACCTCCCCTTCTTATATTCCAATTCAAATTGTTAATTCAGCAAGTTCTTATCCCTAATTTTTTAGCTTTTTCTATTTAGTTCATTTTAAAAAAGCCAATTTTACCTTATAAACATCAATATTTATACATCAGTACTCATTCTTAAAACCTTTTTCTAAAGTCGACCCAAGTTCCCTTCCACGACTTCCCCAATCTTCATACAAATAACAAAACAGAATAAAAACAAAAACAGATTATAATTATGCACCCTTTGGATTCCCAAACTCCACCCCCCCTTTGCCGGTTTCAATCCCCAACAAATGTCCATCAGTCTTAATCTACTATCAGCCTGGAGATCTCACGTCCGAGGCTCTTAATTCTCTCTCAATTCCTGACAGTTTGAGCTGGAAGTCCTTGGTATCCTGCAGGTATCTCAGCACCCGCTTAATACTATTCCAGGCACTCACACTGGGCTTTGTAGCTTCCCTGCTGAGCAGATTGGTAGCAAATGCAATGTCCGGCCTGCTCCACTGGGAAAGATACAGCAGACTACCCAAAGCTGACTGAAAGATCTCCGTGTTCTCGAACTCGGCACGTTCTGCTAGCTGACTGTCTTTCACGTAGCTTGTCTCCATGGGTGTTTGTGATGGGATGGTGAGCTGCTTGTGCGTAAAATCCTAGTCCCTCAAAGTTTGGCTAAGTCCACAAACCTCTGTCTGTGATGGAGCTCCTTAAGCATGGCTCCATCAGTCGCTCGTTGAATCGGACAGTGGGCGTTTACAGAACTTCTTCCAGCATAAAAGCTCCTTAACGGAAACGCGTCTTCTGGACTCTCGGCGTGACAGTTTCCGGCGAGGAGTGGGTGTCCCTACAGGAGGTCCTGAAACCTCCCCACTGTTCTCGCTTGAAGTGTCTCTGAGCCCTCCCTCCGACTCACTTTCCCTTGGAAATCCACTTCTCCCCCTGCTGGTTCCCTCCTCAGCTGAATGGTCTCTCTCACCCTCCGTGAGCCCTTTCACCTCCTGCGCCTCAGATGGCAGTTCCCTGACATCCACCTCCCCTCCAGGGCCCCCTTCACCCCCTTCCCTCCCCTCCTCTGCGGGAGGTGAGGGAGCAAAACCCCTGAAAGAACCTCCCTCATCTTCCGAAGTTTCGAACACTTCCCTCCACCTGTTGCTGTTTCCGGTTTCCAAGTACTCCTCCTCATCGGAGTCTGTTCCTACTTCCAACTCCGATTCCCTGAATCCTTCCAGTTCCTCCTCATCATCGGTGGTGCCAAAGTACTCCCTCCTGAACCTCGCTACTGGCTGAGGTTTCCTGGGGAACCTTCGGTGGAACGTTTCGATCAAGATCTCATCACTGACCTCCTCTGCCGTCACCCAGGTGTTTTCCGACTCCGGTTCCCCTTCCCACGCGACCAAATACTCCACCTGATTACCCTTCCACCTGGAGTCGACGATTTCCGCCACATGGTTGCTGCTTTCCCTTTCTTCTAAGACTGGCCCCCGTGTGGATACCCCTGCACCTTCCCCCCTATATGGTGACAGTAATGACCTGTGAAATACTGGGTGCAGTTTCATGTGGTTCGGTAACCGGAGTCTGAAAGCCACTGGGTTGACCTGTTGGATGACCTCAAATGGTCCCAATCTTTTGGGTCTCAATTTCTTGCAACCCCCCTTGAACGGCAACCCTTGGGTTGATAGCCAGACCTGACTCCCCACCCTAATGGTTTCACCTTCCCTTCTGCTCTTGTCTGCCTGCCTCTTATATTCTTCTTTGGCCCTTTCTAAGTTGAGTTGGAGTTGACGATGGATCGCTTCCATTTCTTCTACAAAATGTTCGGCGGCCGGGACACTCCATCTCTCCCCTCCTCCCCCTGGAAACGCCCTGGGGTGGCACCCATAATTAGCCAAAAAGGAGCTCATCCCGGTGGACACATTCTCCGCATTATTGTAAGCAAATTCTGCTAGCGCCAACTTTTCGACCCAATCGTTCTCTCTGTCATTGACATAACACCTCAGGTATTGTTGGAGGATGCCGTTTGCCCTCTCCGCCTGCCCATTGGTCTCAGGGTGCCTGGCAGTCGAAAAGTTGACCTCTACGTGCAACAAGCTCATATGTTTCCTCCAGAATCTGGACGTGAACTGTTTCCCTCTGTCGGAGACCACCCTCAAGGGGGCGCCATGCAGCCTAAAAATATGTTCTACAAACAATTTCGCTGTCTCTTCCGCCGTGACTGCATGTGAGCAAGCTACAAAGTGACCCATCTTAGTTAACAAGTCTACTACGACTAGTATGGCGGTTTTCCCCTGGGATTTAGGCAGATCAGTCATAAAATCTATCGATACCGCCTCCCACGGTCGTTCTGGTGTGGGTAACGGTTCTAATAACCCCGCTGGCGCCCGCCTTTCTCCTTTGGCTCTCTGGCATTGGTCACACCCTCTCACATACTCCCGTACATCCTCCCTCACCTTGGGCCACCAAAACTCCCTGGTCACCAACCACATGGTCTTGTGTTGCCCAAAATGCCCCGCTGTGGGGTTGTCGTGCAGCTGTTTGAGTACTCTCCCCCTCAATTCCCCTTCGGGTATATATAGTGCCCCTTTGTAATACAATGCCCCATTTCTTTCTTCAAAACCCCCGGGGTCTTCTCCCTCTCCCCTTAAACCTCTGAGCTTATTCTGGGCGTATTCATCATTTACCGTTCCCTCTACCAGTTCCCTTTGCCCCACCCAGGCTGCCCCACACACCCAGTGGTCCTCTGGGATAATATGTCTCTCTTCAGGCGCTCCCTCCCCCTCCAAATATTCAGGTTTGCGTGAGAGAGCGTCCGCTCTGATGTTTTCTGGACCTGGCACATAGCAAATTTCAAAATGGAATTTGGAGAACTCCTGGGCCCACCTCACTTGTCGTTGGTTGAGCACTCGTGCCGTTCTCCAATACTCCAGATTCTTGTGGTCAGTACACATTTGCACCTTATGCTGTGCGCCAATTAGTAAATGTCTCCATCTCCGGAACGCTTCGTGAATGGCGAGTAGTTCTCGATCATATACGGTGTAGTTCCTCTCGGATTTGTTCAGCTTACGCGAAAAGAAGGCACACGGTCTCCATTCCGACTTATTACTCCCTGGCTGAAGCAGCACCGCCCCCACCGCCCGGTCTGAGGCATCAGTTTCCACTCTCATGGGTTTTTGTAAATCCACATGCAGGAGCTGTTCTTCCGAAGCGAATGCCCTTTTCAATTCCTCAAATGCTTGCTCCGCCTCCGCCGTCCAAACGAATTTCTTCTTGCTGCTTAGACAGTCCGTGATGGGAGCCGTTAAGTGGGCAAAGTTCTTGATGAATTTACGGTAAAAGTTCCCAAACCCTAAGAACCTTTGCACATCCTTTTTCGTTTTCGGTGGCTTCCATTCCAGCACCGCCTGGACCTTGCCTGGATCCATAGCTAATCCCTTGTCTGATAAGCGGTACCCCAGGAATTCCACCTCCTTGGTGTGAAACTGACACTTCTCCAATTTCACCCACAGCTGGTTTGCTTGCAGTTGGCTCAGCACTTCCCTGACATCCTTTACATGCTGCTCCTCGTTCTCTGAATATATCAGCACGTCATCGAGGAAGGCCACGCAATTCTTGTAGAGCAGGGGTCCCAGGACATGGTTCATGAGCGATTGAAAACATGCGGAACCTGATTGCAATCCGAATGGCATAACGAGATATTCAAAAGCCCCCAAAGGGGTGAACATGGTGGTTTTCCATTCATCCCCTTTCCTCATTCGTATCAGGTTGTATGCCCCTCTCAGGTCCAATTTCGTGAATATCTTTCCCTTCCTCACCCTGGTCAAAATGTCATCAATCCTGGGCATGGGGAAAGTCACTGGTTCTGACACGGCATTTAGCCTCCAGTAGTCCACTACAAGCCTGGGTTTATCCGTGTTTTTTTTGTCCACAAAAAACACTGGGCTCCCCCCCACCGCTCTGGACTCTCTGATGAAGCCCCTCTTCAGGTTTTTATCAATAAACTCCCTTAACTCCTGCATTTCCCTGTCTGACATGGCGTACAGCTTGCCCACGGGGAGCTGGGCCCCAGGGACCAGGTTAATTTGGCAGTCAAAGGCTCTATGCGGTGGTAGTTTATCTGCTTCCCTTTCGCTGAAGACTTTGCTCAGGTCAGCGTATTGTTTGGGCACCTTCCCTTTGTCCGCCACTTCCGTCCCTGCTAGAAAGGCTTTTGCCCCTTCTGGGACCTTTCCCTCCCTGCAGTGTTCCAGGCAATGTGCTGACCCAAAGGAAACCACTCTCTGATGCCAGCCCACTAGCGGATCATGCAACGCTAGCCAGCTCATTCCCAAAATGACGGGAGCCCCTCCCAGGGTGGCCACATTGAACGCTATCCTTTCTGTGTGCCTGGCCACCCTCATAACCATTGGGACGGTCTGTAGGCTAACTTCTCCTCCCAACAGCTCCCTCCCATCGATCGTGGTCACCTGCAGGGGGTTGCTTAAAGGGAGTATCTGTATCTGGTGTTCAGCTGCAAACTCCTTACTCATAAAATTACAGGAGCTGCCTGAGTCCAACAGCGCCTTTGTTTTTAGTGGGTATCCGTTTGCCAGCTCTAGCAACACCTCTATTACCAGGGCTGGCCTTGGAGGTTCCGGAGTGGGCACTTTTACTGCTCCTTGGCCTGGCTGCAGTGCCCTGACGGTGGCAGCCAGGCGTTGGCTTTTACTGGCTCCTGGACTCCCTCCTCCTTCCCCCCAACAGCTCCTGCCATCCCTTGCCATTCCTTTCTTTGCGGGCAGACTCTGGCAAAGTGACCTGGCTGCTGGCAGAGATAACATTTCTTGGCGCTCTTTCCCTCCTTCTTCCTCCCTTCACTGAGATTTGAAACTGCGCGCGCGCGCGCTGTTCCAACTTCCATCGGCTCTCCTGGCGGGAGATTTGGCTCCGGAATCTCTGGAATGCGGAAATCCCTCCAACGCTCTCCTTTCCCCTCCCGCTTCTCCAAGGCTCTTGCCTCCTGGCGCGCTCCAATGGTCAGCGCTGATTTGGTCAGCTGGTCCATAGACTCCACCCTGGGCGCCCGGGAAAGTTCGTCTTTCACTGCCGAAGAAAGCCCCTCTTCAAAAAGCATTTGAATGGGTTCCGCCGATAGGTCCCACCCCAATTTATGTATCAACATTGTAAACTCAGTCCAGTACTCACGAACTGATCGGCTACCCTGTTTACAAGCCATCAATTGTCTGCGCACCAGTCCTTGTTCAATCTCGCTGGAAAACATCAAATCCATGGCGCGAAAAAACTTCCTCGTGTCCTTCAGCATTTCACTATTCCCTGCCATCAGGGGTCTGACCCAGTCTCTCGCCCCCCCTTCAAGATGGCCAATCACAAACGCCACTCGCGATGCCTCGTCGGGAAAGTCATTAAACTGCAGCTCGAGAGCATACTGCATCTCTGTCCTAAAGGCTTGGTAGTTCCTGGGGTCCCCCCCAAACTTCTGCACCAATCCTGGCATCTTTCTTGCTAGTGTAGCGCCTTTTGCCTTTTCTGCATCCTGCGCCCTCCTTTCCTCTAGCCTCGCCGTTTGCAGTGCTAGCTGGACTTCCAACACCCTGTACCTTTCTTCCAGGCTTGGACCCTCTCCAGCTCCTCCTGCTCCCCCGGCTCCAGCTGGGTTGCTCATGATGCCTCTCTGCACAAGCTGCTTTCAGAGACTGTCCGATTGCTGTGATGGGATGGTGAGCTGCTTGTGCGTAAAATCCTAGTCCCTCAAAGTTTGGCTAAGTCCACAAACCTCTGTCTGTGATGGAGCTCCTTAAGCATGGCTCCATCAGTCGCTCGTTGAATCGGACAGTGGGCGTTTACGGAACTTCTTCCAGCATAAAAGCTCCTTAACGGAAACGCGTCTTCTGGACTCTCGGCGTGACAGTTTCCGGCGAGGAGTGGGTGTCCCTACAGGAGGTCCTGAAACCTCCCCACTGTTCTCGCTTGAAGTGTCTCTGAGCCCTCCCTCCGACTCACTTTCCCTTGGAAATCCACTTCTCCCCCTGCTGGTTCCCTCCTCAGCTGAATGGTCTCTCTCACCCTCCGTGAGCCCTTTCACCTCCTGCGCCTCAGATGGCAGTTCCCTGACAGTGTTCTAACCCCTACACAAGCAACTGCTCAATCTTGCCTTTCTGACTGAGCAAGAAGCTTCCATCTTCAGACCTGTCTATCTGTACCCCTAGGTAGACCTTCACTGAACCCAGGTTCTTGAGTTGGAAATGTTTTCCAAGCTCTTTGGCAAACTTCTGCACCTGCTTGTCTGCCCCTGAGACATGAATTATGTCATCTAAAAAAACTAAGACCAGTTCTTGTGACTCTCCTGACCCTTTCAGGTACAGGCAGCTGTCAGCAAGACTCTTCTTGAAACCTAAACTCCCTAAGGCTTCATTCAGACACAAGTTCCAATTCCTGGCCGACTGTTTCAAACCGTAAATGGACTTGTGATGCTTCCATACAGCATCCGGCCTATTGCCCTCAAACCCTGGAGGAGGAAGCATGTACAGATCCTTCCTCCTGAAGGTCTGAGTTCAAATAGGCCACATCCACATCAAAGTGGTGCACCTGCAAACTTCTCTGCATCAATGGCTAAGAGCATGTGCAGTTTCACTTCAAGAAGTGGGAACATATACCTCAGTGTAATGCAGCCCCTTCCACTGTGTGAACCCTCTGGCTACTAGCCTAGCCTTGTACTGTGGTTCTCCAGTTGCTGTGGGTTTAAGACGGTAAACCCAGTGACTGCTCACGGCCTGCTTGCCTTTGGCAACGTTGTGAGGGAGGACACACCTAGAGACTCCATTGATCTCATCTCTTTCTGCATTGCCTCATGCCATTTCCTGGCTTCTTCCTGAGGCAGTTTTTGAACATCCTCAAAACTCTCAGGTTCACATTGAGTAATACCAATCCACATGCTGGTGGCCTCAAACCTGTCGGGTGGTTTACCTTTAGTGGTGAGAGCAGAACATCTCAGCACAACTTCAGGTACCCCCTCTGACCTGCTAGGGCCAGCCAGAACGTCCTTGCTGTCAGAGAACTCCCCCTCTGACTTGCTGTGCCTTCTGGACTTCTCAGCTGGACCTGTGGGTGAGGAAGGAGCACTCCTTTGCTCAAGCTTCACAGCTTTAGGAGACCCCTATTCCTGCTCTGGGTTGGGACTCTGTGCCTCAGCAGCAGGTTCAGCCTCCACCTCTTCCTCATCAGCAGAGTCAAGCAGACTCTCTGAAAGAACATCAGGGTTCCCATGTATGCGTGTCCACCCACTCTGCTCACAGAACTCAGCACTCCTGCTGATTAGAACCCTGGACAGATTGCCAGTTGGATAGGCAAATCTCCACCCCTTGGTCCCTGGCTCATACCCACAGAAAACCATCTTTTGGGACCTAGGGCCACACTTTCTGTGCTTGGCCTTTGGCACAAGGACCCAAGCCTCGCAAGCAAACACACAGAAGAAATGCACCTTGGGCTTCTTGCCATGCAGCAGGAAATAGGGTGTGTCCCCTACAACAGAACTGAACGAACGGTTCAGAGTTAACAAAACATTCCGCCATGCTTCCCCCTAAAACCTCTGGGGGAGCCCAGCATCAAAAAGCATAGCTTGCGACATCTCCTGAAGCATTCTGTTCCTGCATTCCGCAACGCCATTCTTCTGGGGACTGCGCGACAGTCAGCCTATGGCATATCCCTTTCTGGCGAAAGAAACTCTGCAACGCAGACCCGGTGAACTCTCCACCACAATCTGATTGAAAGCGTTTAACACGCAATGAGTATTGTAACTCAACTGCTGTTATCCAGTCTCCCACTAACGCTGCAGCTTCACTTTTGTGCCTGTGTGCCTGAAGAGCTGCAGAGAAATCCAGCTGGAGCTTCTGCTATGCTGTGTGCTTAAGGCAAGGCAGAGAGCTCGCTGGGAAGAAAGAATCTGGCTGAAGCAAGCATCTCCTTGGAAGCCGGCTGGCAGGCGTGAGTACTTGGCCCTTGGGGGAGGAGATGGCAGAGCTTCAGGAGACCTTTAATGTCCCATTTGAGAGGATCAGTGGGCAGAACTGGGAGGACTGGTCCAGAAGAGTGAGGGCATGGCTCACAGCAAAGGGTCTTTGGAACTGCACTCAGAGGGAACCTACCCCTGCTGCTGCTGGAGCCGATAAAGCAGCAAGGTTAGCGGCTGCTAATGAGCTGAGAAGAGACCAGAGAACAATGGGGCTTTTAATCCCTGCTTTGGATTCCTCAGCCCAATGATCAGGGATGATGGGAGCTGAAGTCCAGCAATATCTGAAGGAGAGCAGGTTCACCATCCCCTCTGAAGAGACAAAGATTTATAGCATTTTAAAAGGAAAACAGAATTCTCTAATTCACTATCAGTTTTATGTGTGATATGATACTGAACATTGAAAATTTATATTCCACTGTTTCATAGAATAGGAACACTGCATTTTAGACTAGTCTGCCCTCACATTCCTGAGTCCAGCAATCAAGACATTTGGGGAAGCTGGCAGCCTAAATGGAGATTAGGAATATGAGAAATATAGTAATTCTCTAGTTTGGGTGCAAGGATGCTCTTGCAGAGTAGGGGCGTGTGCACACATGGCGATCAGGGCTAGGCATGCACTATTGCAGTTCTCCAGAAAATCTTGCACTAAGGAAACTCCATTTCCCAAATCACAATAAAGGATAAAAATTAAACTTTTTATATATAAAAAATACATTTAAATAATGTGCACAATTTATGCTACATATGATGAAACATTTCAATGGATGTTGGAGTTTTCTTTTTCTTTTTATATAAATTTTCATTAGGTTTTTTAAAAAATATCATTTCCAACAGTAATTAAACATACTTTTACATCTTATACAATTTTTTTGACTTCCATCAATCACATCTGAAAATTTTCCAATCTAATCACTTAATATACATTTCTTACTTCTTTCACTATTACATTTAAATCTCATAACTAATATCTCTATTCTTTTTCTTCTTTGCAATATTTCATATATTTCTCCTTACAAAACTTCTTGTAGTCCTACTAGCGTAATTTGTTGATTGCAGTTGCTCTTCGAATAGTTCGTATATTTCTACCAATCTTCTGTGAATCTCTGGTCCCACAGGTTTCAAATCCTTCCTGTCATTTTATCTAATTCTGCATAGTCCATTAATTTTGTCTGCCATTCTTCTTTGGTCGGAATTTCTTCTTGCTTCCATTTCTGGCCTAACAATACTGTTATTGCATATAAAAACAATTTAACATCTTGTCTATTAATATCCTCACCTATAATACCAAGTAAAAATGCTTCTGGTTTTTTAAAAAATGTATATTTCAACATTTTTTCATCTCATTATATATCATTTCCCAGAAGTTTTTTACTTTCTTACATTCCCACCACAAATGATAAAATGTTCCTTCTTTTTCTTTACATTTCCAAGATTTATTATTTGTCTTATACATTTTGGCTAATTTCACAGGTGTAATATACCATCAATACATCATTTTCATCATATTCTTTTCAAGGCATTACAAGCTGTAAATTTTATTCTTTCTTTCCACAACCTCTCCCATTCTTTAAGTTGTATGTTATATCCAAAATCTTTTGCCCAATGTATCATTACCGATGCTGCACCTTGAGTGTTGGGGAAGGCCGCTCCCTCCTCAGGCTAATTCCACCAGGCCTAGGGGGCGGGGCCCAGACTCACCTCTGCCACAGCTTTAAGAGGCCTCATTGAGGCAGTGGGACACTGCTGCTGCCCCGTGAGTGTTGGTGAAGGCCGCTCCCTCCTCAGGCTAATTCCACCAGGCCTAGGGGGCGGGGCCCAGACTCACCTCCGCCACAGCTTTAAGAGGCCTCATTGAGGCACTGGGACACTGCTGCTGCTGCTGCTGCACCGTGAGTGTTGGGGAAGGCCGCTCCCTCCTCAGGCTAATTCCACCAGGCCTAGGGGGCGGGGCCCAGACTCACCTCCGCCACAGCTTTAAGAGGCCTCATTGAGGCACTGGGACACTGCTGCTGCTGCTGCTGCACCGTGAGTGTTGGGGAAGGTTGATCCCTCCTCAGGCTAATTCCACCAGGCCTAGGGGGCGGGGTCCAGACTCACCTCCGCCACAGCTTTAAGAGGCCTCATTGAGGCACTGGGACACCGCTGCTGCTGCACTGCGAGTGTTGGGGAAGGCCATGTATTTTTATTTTGTTCCGTTTTATTTTGGTCTGGGGTTGGATATTGAGTGGGGTGGGGATTGGTTTTGTTTTAGTATAATTGTTTTTGGTTTGTTTGTTTTTCTATTTTGTAAATGGAGGCTAGTATGAGGCTTGGGATTGCTACCGTGGAGGGGCGAGGGAGGTATGGCGGTGGGGGCAGATGTTATAGGCGAAGGGGATCGAGATACGGATATGCTCGTACCCCTTCCAATCTGCGCCCCATCCCGAGGGACGAGGGTAGGGTGAGCAAGGATTACTCACCTCCGTCACTGGTGTTGTGCAATGCCAGGTCTATAGGCAACAAAACCGCCACCCTGCGAGATTTCTTTACCTCGCAGGGGGTCGACCTGGCTTGTGTGACGGAGACCTGGGTGCACGAAGGGGAAACTGTTACCTTACGAGAGATGGCGCCTCCACCAGTCACGGACTGTGGGCTGGGAGGAGGGGTGGCATTATTAATCCAGGAAGATTGTTCTTTCAGGGCTCTACCATCGCCATCGATCCCCGGCATTGAATGTGTTGGCCTAGTGTGGGGCTCCGAGGTGAGCTTGGCTGTCTGGCTGGTGTACCGACCACCTAGCGCACCAGCAGCCACCCTGTCAGGCCTGCTGGAGGTGGTGGCCGGCTGGGCCTTGGAGTTCCCTAACCTATTGGTATTGGGGGACTTCAACATCCATGCTGATGCCACTCCCTCCTCACAGGCTCTGGACCTGGTGTCTTTTTTTTTAAAAAAAATGATATTTATTACTTTTCCAACAATTTAAACACAACACAACAAAAAAAGAACAATACAATACAATATAAAAACACTAAATAACACTGACACATTAAACTAACATAACCAAACAAAAACAGTTTAAAACACATTCCATATCTTATCTTTCATTCACTTATTTCCACGACCTCCTCACACCTCCCTTTTTGTATTCCACTTCTATTAGTTGTTTCAGCAATTCCTTTCCATCTTCCTCTGTTTTCTATCCTATAATTATCTTAACACATTCTAACCTTATTTTCTCTTTAATACTCTATTAATCTATTTATACTTATTTCCTTATAACATTTCTACTGAAGCCATGTCACTTCATTCCAACATTCTTCTAACATTCATTAATTTTACAGTGTTTCTGTAAATAGTCTTTAAACTTTTTCCAGTCTTCTTCCACCGACTCTTCTCCCTGGTCTCGGATTCTGCCAGTCATTTCCGCCAGTTCCATATAGTCCATCAACTTCATCTGCCATTCTTCCCTGGTGGGTAAATCTTGTGTCTTCCAATACTTCGCAATAAGTATTCTTGCTGCTGTTGTTGCATACATAAAAAAAGTTCTATCCTTCTTTAGCACCAATTGGCCGACCATGCCCAGGAGAAAGGCCTCTGGTTTCTTCAGAAAGGTATATTTAAATACCTTTTTCATTTCATTATAAATCATCTCCCAGAATGTCTTAATCCTTGGGCATGATAATCTGGAAATATCTTTCTGCCACTTCTTGAAACAATCCATTTTATGCATAATTTGCAATGTTTGAAACAAAAATAACATCCTTGGCAACACATTCATTTTTATCACAGCAATTCGGCCTAACAAAGATAACTTCAAATTTGTCCATACTTCTAAATCCTTTTTCACTTCAATCCAACATTTTTCATAATTATCCTTAAATAAATTCACATTTTTGGCAGTCATGTTAACCCCTAAATATTTCACTTTCTTAACCAATGTTAGTCCTGTCTCCTCCTGAAACTTCTCTCTCTCTCATTCACAGTTAAATTTTTCTCTAAAACCTTAGTTTTCATCTTATTCAACTTAAAACCTGCTACCTGTCCAAATTCTTGAATCAGTTCCAATACCCTTTTAGTACTAGGTTCTGGCTCCTGTAAAGTCAATACTAAGTCATCAGCAAATGCTTTCAGTTTGTACTGTTTTGCTCCCACTTGTATACCTTTAACCTCTTGGTCCTTTCTAATCATATTTAGCAAAACCTCAAGGACCGATATAAAGAGCAATGGAGAAATTGGGCAACCTTGTCGTGTCCCTTTCTCAATCTTAAACTCTTCTGTCACCACATTGTTCACAATTAATTTTGCCTTTTGTTCTGAATAAATTGCACCTATACCATTTTCAAAACCTTGACCTACCCCCATCCCCTGTAGATTCTTCTTCATAAAACTCCAAGAAATGTTGTCAAAGGCTTTCTCTGCATCCACAAATATCAAGACTGCCTTAGTATTGATATTCACTTGTAGTTTTTCTAGAATATTATTTATATTCCTCGTATTGTCAGACAAATGTCTGCCCAGGAGAAAGCCCGCTTGGTCTTTATGAATTTCTTCTGCTAACACCTTTTTAAATCTTTTAGCCAAAATATCTGCAAAAATTTTGTAATCCACATTAAGCAGCGATATAGGGCGGTAGTTCTTGAGCTGTGTCTTTTCAGTCTCTATTTTCGGTATAAGTGTGATGTAAGCTTCCTTCCACGACTCTGGTGCCTGTCTCCCTTCCAATATTTCATTACAGACTTCCTTCAATGGTTGTATTAACCATTCTTTCAAAGATCTGTAATATCTTGAAGTCAAACCATCTGGTCCTGGAGATTTACCTAATTGCATGTTCTGGATGGTCCCTTCCACCTCCTGATCCGTTATTTTATAATTCAACATTAGCTGTTTTTCCTGAGAGATTTTGTGTAATCCATTTATTTTCAAAAATCGATCAATGTCCATTTCTTTCTGCTTCTCCTGTGTATAAAGTTGTTTGAAGTATCTCTGAAAACACTTCTTGATCTCCACTGGGTTCTGTATATTCTTTCCTTCCACTTCCAAATTTGTAATAGTATTGAGTTTTTGTCTTTTTTTCATTTGCCAGGCCAACAATTTTCCACACTTATTTGCCGATTCAAATGTCTTTTGCCTCATCTGTTTAATCTTCCATTCTATTTCCTGATTCATCAGCTTCGTATATTGTACTTGGTATAACTTTATCTCTTTCAGGATCTCCTGTGACTTTGGTTTTGCTCTCAGTTTCTTCTCTCCTTCCTTTATTTTCTCCAGGATTTTATCCTTTTTTCATTCTGAGTTCTCTTCTTAATTGCATTCTGTTGTATTAGGAATCCTCTCATAACTGCTTTGCTTGCGTCACAAATTACTCTTTTTTCCACTGTAGTATTCATGTTAATCTCGAAATAGTCTCTTAGAGTTTTTTGGGCCTTCTTGGTCACCTCTTCATTCCTGAACAGAGTATCATTCATCCTCCATCTAAAGGAACCAATTGGCGTCAATTTCATTTCCATCTTCACAGCATTATGGTCAGAACAAGTTTTGGGGCAAATCTCCACTTTGCTGATCTTCGGAACCAATCCCCTGGTTACCCAGATTTGGTCAATTCTTGTCCATGTCATTTTAGCCTCAGAGAAGAAAGTTCCCTCTCTTCCCAGAGGGTTCTTCATTCTCCAAATGTCAACTAAGTCCATACTTTCGGTCATGTCAAAAAAGGTTTTTGGTAGTCTACCGTCTTTGGTGACTACCTGTCTCTGTGCCTTATCCATATTTGTAGACACCACTCCATTCATGTCTCCCATCAAGATCATATTATAGTCCATATAATCCATCAGGGTCTCGTGTAGCTTCTTAAAGAACTCCGATTTCCCTTCATTTGGTGCATAGATACCTACAATCAGGAATTTCTCTCCTTGTAATTGAATTTCAATTGCAACAAATCTTCCTTGGTCATCTTTGAATATGAATTTCGGTGATAGGCTCTCCTTTGCATAAAGGACCACACCTCTTTTTTTAACTTAATCTGATGAAATAAATTCTTGGCCCAGTCTTTTATTACTCAATATCTTCCTGTGTAGCCTTATCACATGTGTTTCTTGTAAACAGATCAATTCCAAATGTTCTTTTTTCAATAAATGAAAGCCTCTCTGCCTTTTTTCTGGGGAATTTAGACCATTCACATTCCAGCTTGAAACCTGCAACGCCATCATGTAATTACACTGATATTCCTCCAACTGCACCCAATGCTTGCTCTTCTTCTGTTGGTGGTGGTGGTGGCACGTTCACTGGGAGATCCAATCCAAAGGATAATGCTGATATATCCAATATTCCCCTGTTTGGTGATCTTCTATCCGATGCTCTTTGCTCTAGTCCTCTATCCGATGATCTTCTATCCGATGCTCTTGGCTCTTTTCCAAGTTCCTTCTGCAGATCTTCTTCGTATTTGTACAAAAACTTTACTTTATCTTCTACTGATCTTATTTTTATTTTCCTTCCTTTGAAACTGAAAGATAGACCTTGGGGGAACTCCCACCTAAAGATGATTTTATTCCTTCTCAGCAGGGCAACAATATCTCCGTAGTTAGGCCTAAGATCCAAAAGGTATTTTGGGACCTCTTTAAAAATTTCCACTCTTGACTGTTGTACTTCTAGGTTCTTCTGGTAATGCCAACCCAAGATTCTATCTCTCTCTTCTTTAGTTCAGAGGGTGATCAAACAGTCTCTTATTCTATTCTTCTCTTTTTTCCCTCCTCTTCCAAGTCTGAAGGCCCTCACAATTCCAAGTCCAAGTCCCAAAAGTCAGCAAATTCCTGTGTAAGGAAATCTGTCAAGCTTTCCTTCTCCAATTCAGGTAGGGCTCTGATCCTCAAATTCGTCTGTTTTTCTTTAAGTTCAATCATAGCAAGCGTCAACTTTTGTTCATCAGGCTGCCTCTGTAGGGCTGGGACTCTCTCTCTCTCTCTCCAGTTGTGTTACTTTACATTCAGCAGCAATAGCTTTCTCTCTGGCTTCCTCCGCAGTTTGCCGTATCAAAGTAGATTCCTGTATCAATTTCTGGATGGTTTCTGTATTAGTATTCACCTTTAGTGCCAGATTATTTATACTTTCTGTATTTAAGTCGATTTTAATATCCACTTTCGCATTTGTCGCATCTATTTTCTTGTTAAGCTGTTCCAATGAATCATTTATCTTATTTAATGCAACCGCTAAGGCCTCTTCTGTCGACATTCCTCTTGGTTTTGAATGTACTGGTACAGAAGCAGCAGCAGAAGAAGCAGGGGGGCCTGATGTTGAACCTCTCCTGAGTTGCTGCCAAGTCCTCCCAGACCTTAATGTTTTTTCAGCACTTGGCTGGTCTGTTTTTTCCTTTCCATTTGCCATAACACTTAAAAGATTCAAGGTCAGTCCCAGAGTCTCACAGTTTTTTATCTTACAGCTGGAAATTCCCCTGACCCAGCTCTTGCAAAGCAACCAGTTTCCTAGCCAGTTTCAAAGACTTCCACTAGGGGGAAACAGTTTCTATTTATAATAGTCAATAATGTCCTCTTTTAAACACAACTCAAACAATCCAGAGTTAGTTTCAGTTTTCAGTTACTTTTACTCCTTTTTAAAAGCAACCGGAGACAGTAGAAACAATGTATTTCTCTTATTTTGCTAGCTGTCAATGAACTTTCTAAACGCTGTCAATGAACATTCCAAAAGATGTCAGTCCTGCTAGCAGCCCGTTTCCAGGGTCAGAGCGGTGGTATTTTAGCTCTCTTCGCTCTCTCCCACAGGCATACTCAGTCCACAACTTCCCCCCCTCTTCTCCTGCCTCCAAGGGGGGGGGGTTAATGTTCTTTGCCGATGGAAATTTAGTCTTTTACAAAAGGCTTTCCAAGACTTCAGCTTGCAGCCTCATTGCTTCAGTCTATTTACAAAAGGGGAAGGCGGACTTCCTGTATTGAACCTCCCCATTTTGATACCAAATTAAACATTAAAAATCCAATTCTCCCGCTTCAGCTCTACTCACAGGTAATTACTTTGAAGTCAAATTGTCCACAGGAAAAAGTCAGTGCTCTCCGGCAACAGCTATGTGGCTTCACTCCGTGGAAGAAGCAGACGATTCGAAGCACCGTGCCGCTCACACCACGTCGCTCCGGACCCCCGAAACCGGGTTTCCCCGCGAGTAGGGAAGGCGCAAAAGGTGCCCGCCGAATCCCACGCTCACAGGCTTCTTCCGCCTGTGATTTTTTACGGGTCTCTGCCTTCGCCGTGGCGGCCAGACCCAAATTCCCACGGGGCAAATTCCTCCCGATCAGAGGAATTCCACCATTACCGGAGGCACCAACCCGGAAGTCTCTTGGACCTGGTGTCTTCCATGGCGACACTAGGGCTCTCCCAGTTTGTTTTGGACCCCACACATCAAGCAGGCCACACGCTGGATTTGATCTTTGGTGTCTGTATAGATGTGATCATGTCTCCTTCGATGAAGGTGCCATGGTCTGATCACTACGCTCTGAAAGCCAGGATTGACTTTCCACCCCCACCCTGCTTAGGTGGCGAGCCGATTTGGGCTTGCCCGCAGAGACTGATGGACCCTGATAGATTCCGTCAAGCCTTGCGGGACCTTGCTCCCCCTGGCGGCTCATTGACTGAGCTTGTTGAGGGCTGGAATATCCAGCTCCTGGCAGCCATCGATGAGATCGCACCTAAGCGCCCTCTGCGACCCCGCAGAAACCGGGCTCCCTGGTTTACCGAGGAGCTCCGGAAAATGAAGCGGGACCTCAGACGGCTAGAGCGAGTATGGCGGGGTGCCTGTGACGGAGCCTCAAGAACAGCTTATAGGGCTTTTATGAAAACCTATGAGATGGCAGTGAAGGCCGCTAAGAAGTCTTACTTCTCAGCCTCCATTGCATCCGCTAGCTCTCGCCCGGCACAATTATTTAGTATAATTAGGTCTTTAACGTCCCTTGAAGGACAGCCAAATTTAAATAACAATTTGACACACAGCTGTGAGACATTTGCGAGCTTTTTTGCGGAGAAGGTCCTGTTGCTCCGCCATGACCTCCCTGCCAATTTGGATACAATAAAGGAACTGGAGGCCCCTCGACTGTCCTTGGGTCCAGTACTGGACCACTTTGACCGGATATCCCCAGCCGATGTGGACAGACTCCTCCGAGCTGGAAAGCCCACCACCTGTCCTTTCGACCTGTGCCCGTCTTGGCTGATTAGAGCGTGTCCAGACGAGGTGCGGGCCCTCCTGGGGGATATCATCAATTTGTCCCTTGGCACGGGGACATTCCCAGGGGAACTGAAGGAGGCAGTGGTGCGCCCGCTCTTAAAGAAAACATCATTAGATCCCTTAGATCTATCCAATTACCGCCCGGTTTCGAATCTTCCATTTCTGGGTAAGGTGATTGAGAGAGTGGTTGCTGAACAGCTTGGCAGGTTTCTGGATGAAACATCGGCTCTGGATCCATTCCAGTCCGGCTTCCGCGCTGGTCATGGGACCGAGACGGCTCTGGTCGCCCTAACAGATGATCTCCACAGGCAGCTGGATCGAGGCGGGTCGGGGCTGCTGATTCTTTTAGACCTGTCAGCAGCCTTCAACATGGTCGATCACAAACTCCTGGACCACTGCCTTGCCGACGTGGGGATCCAGGGCACAGTCCTTCAATGGCTGCGCTCGTTTCTCTCTGGTCGGGGACAGAGGGTGGCGCTTGGGGGGAAATTGTCATCACGCCACTCCTTGGTGTGTGGAGTGCCTCAGGGTGCGATACTCTCCCTGATGCTTTTTAACATCTTTATGTGCCCCCTCGCCCAGCTTGTCCGGAGTTTTGGTTTGGGTTGCCATCAGTATGCCGATGACACCCAACTCTATCTGTTGATGGATGGCCATCCTGACTCGGCCCCAGACACACTGACCAGATGTCTGGAAGCTGTGGCTGGATGGTTACGTGGGAGCCGGTTGAAGTTAAATCCTTCGAAGACAGAGGTCCTCTGGCTGGGACGGGACGATATGGGATTGAGGGGGCAACTCCCATCTCTTGCGGGGGCGCAATTAGTGCCAGCACCGTCCGTTAAGAGTTGGGGGTTAATCTTCGATACCTCCCTCTCTATGGAGGCGCAGATTACAGCTACAACAAAGGCAGCAGTTTTTCATCTCCGCCAAGCTAGGCAGTTGGCTCCTTATCTCTCTCGCCCTGACCTAGCCACTGTGATCCACGCGACGGTCACCTCCAGACTGGATTATTGTAACTCGCTCTATGTGGGGCTGCCCTTGAGACTGACCCAGAAACCCCAGCGGGTGCAGAATGCCACGGCGAGACTCCTTATGGGGTCTTCGCTGCGAGATCACATTCATCCGGTACTATTTTTTTTAAAAAAAGATATTTATTGAGTTTTTCCACCTTTATACATTAAAAATTCAAAAAGAAAAAACAAAAAAGTTAAAAACACATAAGGTTTACAATCCTTATTTTCAATAACATATTTCCCTGACTTCCCCACACCTCCCCTTCTTATATTCCAATTCAAATTGTTAATTCAACAAGTTCTTGTCCCCAATTTTTGACCTTTTTATATTTAATTCATTTTTTTAAAAAAACAATTTTAACTTATAAACATCAGTATTTAAACATCAGTGCTCATTCTTAAAACTTTTTTCTAAAGTCGACCCAACTTCCCTTCCACGAATTCCCCAATTTTCATACTAATAACAAAACAAAATAAAAAAACAGATTATTATTCTGCACCCTTTGGATTCCCAAACAACCACCCCCCTTTCCCGGTTTCAATCCCCAACAAATGTCCATCAGTCTTAGTCTACTATCAGCCTGGAGACCTCACGTCCGAGGCTCTTAATTCTCTCTCAATTCCTCTCTGCCGGTTTTTTTGGTAGTCCTTAATATTAAACACCAGATCTCGGAGAAGCTCTATCCCGATAGGGTCCATATTTCTTCCAGCCATACCTCCATACTTAAAAGTGGAGCCTGAATCTTGTTTCTTACTCCTTTTAAGTCCAAATGTCCCAAAAGCTCCAGCTTTCACCTTAATCAAATTTGTAATCCGTAGGTCTTCAGATCTCCACATAAGGAGATCTCTCCATTCTTCAATCTTCAATTCAAAACAGATTTTCATCATCCAGTACTTATTTTCCTTTATAGCCATCATGTCAGGCCTCTGGCTCTCCTTTGTCATCTGCAACATTACATCTCCTCCTTCCTTTTCCTCAGAAACAACATATATCTCTTTCTCCACACTCTCAAATCTTTCAAGTTTCTCTTCTTGTCCAGCTGCATGGACTTCATGAGTCAAGTCCTTTTCAAATTCAATGGATTTGTTTACTGTTAAGTCCAGAGTTGCAACATTTGTAGCCAAAACATCAATTTGGCCTTGTAACTTTCCCAAGAGAAGAAACACTCTGTCCAATTTAGCTTAATTTTTTCCTCCTTCAGCCATTCTTGTAATGTCCCAAAATCCCCTCTAGAGGGATTTTGGTTACTTTATCTTCCTTCCAGTTCAAATCCAATAATCAAGTTAGTTTGTATCAGTTCTTCCTTGTTTTCAACAAAATATAACCAAATTGTAGCAAATATATCCAGCAGAGATAGCAGAAACAAAGTTCTCTTTTTCCTTCTTGACAGCTAATTTGACAGCTGTCAAACTCTTCTATATCTCCTCAACAGGCTCTCTCGCGGATCACTCCCGGGTCCGGGGGGGTGGCACTTCAGCTCTCAAAATTAGCTCTTATCCTCCAGTGAAATTACTTATACTGCCAAATCGTGAAATTAGTGTCTTTTACCCAATAAAGAAGAAGAAATTCTCTCGACCTTAGTTAGCTAGTCCTTGCTTTAGATTATTTATAAGACGGGGAGACGGACTTCCTTTTTGCGCCTTCCCCGATCGTGCCTAATTAAAAAAAATATTTTTTTTTCTTTACAAATCCAATTTCCGTATTACTCACGGGTTGTTGCTTTTAGAGTCCAATTGTTCACAAGAAGAAGTCAGCACTCTCCAATCATGGCATGCGGCTTCACTCCGCAGGAGAAGCAGTCGACTCTCAGCACCGCGCCGCTCCGCTCACCCCGTCCCCCGTTCCGAAGCCTTTAAAAAGGCTCCTTCGTGGGTCGGGGGGGCGCAAATGGTGCCCGCCGAGTCACCAGGTTCACAGGCTTCAGCGCCTGTGATTTCTGAGGGTCCCCGCGTCGCCGCAGCGGCAAGACCCGGATCCTGCGGAGCCGATTCCGCCATTAGCCGATGGCGCTAACCTGGAAGTCTTCCACATTCATCCGGTACTATACCAGCTGCACTGGCTCCCGGTGGAGTACAGGATCAGGTTTAAGGTGCTGGTTTTAACCTTTAAAGCCCTATACGGCCTAGGACCCTCGTACCTACGGGACCACCTCTCCTGGTATGTCCCACAGAGGAACTTACGGTCTGCAAATAAAAACACCCTGAAGGTCCCAGGCCTCAGAGAGGTTAGGCTGGCCTCAACTAGAGCCAGGGCTTTCTCGGCTACGGCTCCAGTCTTGTGGAACGCTCTGTCACAAGAGACTAGGGCCCTGCGGGACCTGACATCTTTCCGCAGGGTTTGCAAGACAGAGCTGTTCCACCAGGCCTTTGGTCAGGGCGCAGCCTGACTCCCTCCTCTGGCAATCTGCACAGAATTTTGCTTAACGGTTGCCATCAATTTGATTTTAATTAATTTTTATAATGAAATGTTTTTAGAATGTTGGATTATTTCATTGTTGTTAGCCGCCCTGAGCCCGGCTTCGGCTGGGGAGGGCGGGATATAAATAATTTTTTAAATATTATTATTATTATTATTATTATTATTATTATTATTATTATTATTATTCCCCATCTTTCAAATGCCATTCCAGCAGTATTTTATACACTTTAGACATTATTTTACATTCATTGTTTACTATTTCTATTTCAAATTTTGACATTTTATCATCAAATCCATTTTCCTTTAAATCCTGCTTATACATTTCGTTGACTTGGCGATAGTGCAACCAATCATTTGCATACTCTTTAACCTCCTCATAAGGTTTCATTTTCCATTTACTTCCTTTTCCCCCCAACAATTTTTCATAGATAATCCAATTTTTACTTATATTTATATTTTTCACACTCATTGCTTCCAATGGAGATAACCACCACGGTGTTTTACGTTCTATTAAGTTTTTATACCTGTCCTATACTTCATATAAAAATCTTCGAAATATATGGTTACCAAATCCTTTGTGGATTTTTGTTTTATTATACCATAACAACCAAATCTATTATCGTAACCCTCCAAATCCGACAAGTCTGTATTTTTTACAACATCCATTCCTTTAACCAACAGAGGCAAGCTGCTTCATAATACAACTTCAAGTCTGGCAGGGCGAAGCCCCCTCTTTCTTTAGCATCTGTTAACAATTTACCGTATATTCTCGGTTTCTTCCCCTGCCAGACATATCTTGAAATTGCTTTTTGCCATTCTTTAAAGATTGCTGCCCCTTTGATTATTGGAATTGATTGAAATAGAAATAACATCTTTGGTAGCACATTCATTTTTATAGCCGAAATCCTTCCCCAAAATGACAATTTCATCCTTCCCCATACTTCCAGGTCTCTCTTAATTCCATTCCACACCGGTGTATAATTATTTTGAAATAAATCTATATTCTTTGTGGTTAACCAAATTCCTAAATACTTAACTTTTTAAACTACCTCTATACCAGTCTGCTGCTGCAACGTATCCACCCTGACAGTCCTCACAAGGACTGCTGTGCTGCCCAGGAGGACTGCCCTGTGTGAGTGCCTGAGGGCCCTGCTCCTGCCACTCAACACCTGGCCCAGGGCGGGGCCTGACAGGCCTCACAAGGCCGGTTGCTGTCACTGCTGCTGCTGCCCAGGAGGACCCGGAAGGGCGCAGAGTTCTTTTTAAAATGTTTTAAAATTTTCCTTTCCCTTTTGACTTTTTTTGTATATGGGGGGTGGGTGGGATGGATGTTTGGTTGAGCTTGGGAATTGGTTTGATTTTGATGGATTTGTAATTTTTTCAGTTTTTTGTTTGTATTGTTTTATTTTTTTCTGGGTTTTTTTGTTTTTTGTTTTAAGGTTTTATTTTGTTCTTAAGGGGAGGGGTCAGGGCTGCCGGGGAGTGGGTCCCAGCCAACAAAATGGCTGGGGCGTGTTCCACAGAGGGGATGGCTGGGACAACCGATCTCAGTGATCACGGGTAGGAGGAGGAGTTACGCTAAGACCAGACCATGTCATTACAGAGGAGGCAGGGTTAGTTGTTGTCTGAGGACTATCCCTGCCTCCGGGTCTGGTCCTGACCGGACGGATACTAGAATCAGCAAGGGGTACCCACATGGCCTGAAGGTGCTGCTGTGCAATCCCAGGTCAATGATTCATAAGACCACTGCCATCCATGACTTGATCATGGATGGAGGACTTTACCTGGCATGTGTAACGGAGACTTGGTTGGATGAAACATATGGGCCTGTCCTTGCCGCTGCTTGTCCACCAGGTTTCTCTTACGCACAGCCTCTCTTACGTACAGAGGTTGCAATTGGGTTGAACCACAGGTACTACAGGTTACACGGAAAGGGGGAGGATGTTAGGATATTTCCGTTCCACCTTAAAAGGGAGCAGGCTTTGTGAGTCACAGAGTCTGCGTATTTCCTGTTCACAGGAAGTTTATGTTTTCAGTTGCTTTCGTTTCTTCTTTCTTTCCTGAGCATACCGAAACAGGCGGTCATGTTTTTTTCTTTGTTCTGACCAACGCTGAATAAACTGTAAATATGCTCTCCTGCTGTGCATCTTTTGCTGTGTGAATTCTGCTGATAGAGTGTGCACCAGCCTAAGAATGTGGCAATCTATTTCTGAGGCTTCGTGTCGCTAATTGCTGATACTGTGTGTCTACGGGAGATCGATGGATCGTCCGGCAGCCGGCTAGGGGGCTCAGATGGACTTTGTCTCCCTGGCAGTATCCCAACAAGCAACCCAGGCCTTGTGGGCGGGGAGGGGGGTTTGCAGTGATTTTTAGGAAGTCATTAGTTTGCACCAGGCGTCCTATTGGGAAGACCCAGTTTTCTGAGTGCATGTTCTGGAAGTTGGGCAATAGGGGCAGTACAGGATTCCTTTTGGTGTACCGACCTCCCCGCTGCACCAAGGATTCCCTGCCCGAGCTGCTTCAGGTCGTGGCGGATGTTCTCCTGGAGACACCTAGTTTGGTTGTCCTAGGGCATTTTAACATCCACGCCGACACAACCTTACAAGGGGCCGCTCGGGACTTCGTGGAAAGCATGGCCTCCATGGGGCTGTCCCTGAATAAGTCTGTCCCAACACATAGCCGCGGACATGCCTTGAACCTGGTGTTTACCTCTATGGATGTTGGTGATCTGACACTAAGTAAAAGCGAAACGGAGGAAGTGCCATGGTCAGATCACTTCCTGGTGCAACTTGACTTCTCCACGACCCTTCCCCTCTGCAGGGAGGTGGGACCAATTCGGATGGTCCGCCCCCGCCACTTAATGGATCCAAATGGTTTCCAGAGAGTGGTAGGGGATGCTTTATCCCACGTTGATGGCCTTTCAGCTGATTCCCTGGTGGCCCGCTGGAATGTGGAGTTAACCACGGCTATTGACTGTTTGGCTCCGAAGTGCCTCCTCCGATTGCATGGAGCCCGGACAGCCCCGTGGTTTTCCATGGATCTGAGGGCAATGAAACAATCGTTGAGATGGCTAGAGCACCGGTGGCGGATGACCCATTCTGAAGCTGACCGGACACAGGTTAGAGCTCAATGTCGTGTTGGGATACTGCCAGGGAGACATCATCCATCAAGACTCCACGTCGCCTCCGGACGTCCATCGATCTCCCGTAGACACGCAGTATCAGCAATTAGCGACACGAGCTCCAGAAATAGCTTGCCACATTCCAGAGCTGATGCACGCTCTATCAGCAGATAATGTGCAGCGAAAGATGCACGCAGGAGAGCATTATTTACAATTTTATTCAGCGTTGGTCAGAACAAAGAAAAAACATGACTGCCTGCTTCAGTGTTCAGGCACAGAGAGAGAAACGAAAGCAAAGACAAAACATAAACTTCCTGTGAACAGGAAATATGCAGACTCTGTGACTCACAAAGCCTGCTCCCTTTTAAGGTGGAACGGAAATATCCTAACATCCTCCCCCTTTCCGTGTAACCTGTAGTACCTGTGGTTCAACCCAATTGCAACCTCTGTACATAAACCTTAAGTTGTTCTCTGTTAACAACCTTAGACAACAGATCAGCAGGAATTTCATTTCCTGGCATGTAGGACACCTGAATGAGTCCTTTCTGATAACACTCTCTTGCACGATGTAGCTTAATCTGCAAGTACTTGGTTCTTTGCTTGCAACTCTCTGAGTTCAGCAAAGCCAAACAGGATCTATTGTCTTGACACACTTGTACAGGACATTTCACAGAAACTCTGATGTCCTTAAACAGTTGCATCAACCATTCACAATCCATGAGTGAAAATGACAGTGCATTGAGTTCTGCTTCACAGGAACTTAGGCTTACTGTCGTCTGCTTTTTGCACAGCCAGTCAAACAGACAGTGGTTGTACATGTAGCATACTCCAGAAGTGCTTGTACCATCCGTGGTGTCACTTCCAAAACTCGCATCTGCAAAGATTTCAAGACCTCCAGTCTTCTGACTGGTGAACCTCAGCCTGTAGTGCAAAGTCCCTTTCAAATAGTGGGCTATGTGCTTCAGAGCTTTCCAATACTGAACAGTAGGATTGTTGGCATGTCTGCTAAGCAGGTTAGTGCTAACAGCTATGTCAGGTCTTGAGCATCTAGCAATGAAATTCAACTTGCCTAGAATGCATCTGTACAGCGTTGTGTCAGAAAACGCTTCAGCAGTACTATCTACCTGGTAACCTGTCACCATCGGTGTGTCTGCTGGGTTTGCATCAACCAAATTCAACCTGGTTAATACATCAGCAATTTTCTGTGTTTGGTGTACCAGAAAATTACCTGCTCGGTCCTTCTCCACCTGCAGAGAAAGATAGTTGCATACCTCACCAAGATCCTTCATGTCAAAGTGCTCCTTCAGCTGAGCTAGGGTGCTTTGGTAGAAAGCCTGATTCTTCCAAAACATCAGAAGATCAACAACAAAACATAAACAATACAGTTTGTTTTGCCCCTCCTCCTTGACAAACACACACGGATCAGCCTTGCCCTGGTGAAAACCTAGAGAAAGCAATGTCTCAGTGAGTTTTGTGTTCCAATACCTGGCACTCTGCTTGAGACCATATAAGGATTTCCGAAGTTTACAGACCATTCCCTTCTGTATCTGCATTCCATCAGGTGGAAGCTTAAACAGCTCCTCCCCCAAAACCCCGTACAAAAAAGCTGTATTAATGTCATTATGGAAAACATGCAGTATCTTCTCCGCAGCAATCTTCAGCATCAGCCGAATGCTCTCATATTTGATGGTGGGTGAGTAGGTCTCGTGGTAATCCTGTCCTGGTACCTGTGAAAAACCTCTGGCAACCAATCTGGCTTTGTGTCTGACAATCTTGCCATTCTGGTCTGTCTTGGCCTTGAAGACCCATTTGCTTCCAACCAGTCTCATCCCTGGGACTACCGGTACCAGCTCCCAAGTTTGGTTCCTGTTCAAGGAATCAACTTCAGCCTTCATGGCATTAAGCCAAGGCTCAGCATCTTTAGAGGTTAACTCCTGAACCTCTTTGAAGCTTAAAGGTTCCCACACCTTCTCTGAGCTACTAAGAACAGCAGTTGCTGTCTTAGCAAACTCATCAGCAAATCTCTTTGGAGGTCTGCCTTTGGTCGCCCTTTCAGATCTGCGTACTAGACGCAAGTCTTCTGGACTCATCTCCTCCTTCTTAGGAGAAAAGTGACCAATGGTGAACAGTGGTTCTTCCAGTTCATTGTCAGACGCATCAGATGGTCTGACTGAGGCCTTTGCGCTCTTGTAGTCTGCTGTGTCATCACTGTCGCTGACACCAGCAGCAGCGCTGCCCACTGAACTGGAATCCGAACTCTGATCATCATCATCATCATCCTTAGCTTCCTCAGCTTCCTCAGCATCATCTGCTTTTTTCACATCACCTTCATCTTCCTCTGGGTAACTCTGGAAAATTCCCACATTTTCCCCCTACTTAGGATTGTACTCAACACTCCTTGTGAACTTAATGGACTTAGAGTCAGTCATCCATACCTTGTATGCACCTTTTTCGTACCCCATGAACAAACCATGTGCCCCACGCTTCCCAAGCTTGTTGCTTTGTGGGGTGTGTACCCACATGTCAGAACCAAAGATTCTCATGTGCTTGACGTAAGGTTTCTTATCAAACATCTTCTTATAGGGAGTACAACCAATAGGTGATGACAATCTGCGATTATAAGTATAAACATAAGTCGACAGAGCCTCCCCCCAAAACTTCTCAGGGAGATTGGCATCATGCAACAAGGTTTTCATGCCTTGAAGCAAAGTTTGATTTGCTCGCTCCGCAAGCCCATTCATCCATGGCGATCTAGGTGTTGACAAGTCATGCTGGATTCCCTTCTCAGTCAGGAAGGCTTCAAACTGCTGAGAAGTGAATTCCCCGCCTTGATCAGTAAAGAGGCAGCCGATACGTTTACTGTGAACATTCTCCAACCAAGCACAGACTGCCTTGAACCTAGGAAACGCTTGCGATTTCTGCTCGAGCATAAACACATGAATGTACCTGGAAAAAGAATCAATTAGAACCATGAAGTACCTTGCTCCACCCAAAGAGGGCACAAGTGGACCAACCAAGTCTCCGTGGAATTAGCTGGTGGGGTTTGGAAGCTTGCCTGCTAGACTCCTTGCCTTTTGGAGCAACCTTCACCTTGTTCTCTGCACAAGATACACATTTCATGTGATACCTACAGGGTTTGATGTTCAAACCCTGAACCAACTCAGGCATCTTGGCCAGCGCCTGCCAAGATATGTGACAAAATCTTCTATGTGCTTCATGAATGCATCCTGCATGAAGAACTTTGTTAGTTTGTGCAACACAACAAGAATCAACATTAGACATAGCTACAGCACCATTGTCATCATAAGTTAAACAGAATAAGCCATCCATAAACTTTGCATGCAAAATGTCCTCTTTGCCTTTCCTGATGACACAGACGCTCCTCTTGAAGGAAACCTCAAAGCCATGCCCAGTCAGCTGTGGGACACTGAGCAAATTGTCTGCAGCACCTGGAACATAAAGTACATCTTTGATGGTAGTGTGCAGACTTGCCAGTTTCACAGTCCCTTCTCCTGCAATTCGTAACGTCTTTCCGTCAGCCAGGTGGATCTCACCATCTTGAGGTTTGAAGGAGATAAAGAGATGCCGGTCTTTTGCCAAATGGCGGCTGTCACCAGAGTCTACAATAAATCTGGCCTTGGCCTTTGGAGCAGCTTTTGCAGCAAACAAAACCTTGTTTTCCACCGGCGTGGGCTTTTGCTGCTTGCCCCCCTGCTCCTGGCCATCAGACTTGCCTTTAGCCTTTGGTGAAGCTGTGCCAGCAAACAAAGCCTTGTTTTCCACTGGCGTGGCCTTTACACCCCCCTTCTTCGGGCCATCTGCAGGCTTCTGTCTCTGTTTACTTCTGGCCTTCCAGTATATGTGAGGATGACCTTGGCTCCCATGAGAAACAGAGCTCTCAGCTGCCGACTCCTTGGCTCCCCCTGGAGGCTGGAATGCTGCCTGGGATGACATCACAGTCAGCTCCCCCTGCAGCTTACAACCGGTGCCCTCGGCATCCCTGCATTCATTCTCATTCTGGGAAACAGCCAGGACCTGCGATGCAGTCAAACTCTGGCCTGGGATGACAGGCAGATGAGCTACCTTCAAAGCATTCCACATCTGACGTGCTGTAGCATTGCCAGCTAGCGTAGCAATTTCCTCCAGAGAGACGGACAAAACTATTACGTCTATGGCTCTTGAATCCTGGGCCCTCCATCTATCTGTCAGAGGAACTGGAGGGGCTTCACACACAGTATGCCACACTCCAAACTGTCGCAACAAACTCTCACACCACACAGCCCAGGTGTCATAATTGTGCCCATTTAGGTTTGGGCACTGAGCAGCTTCAGAAGCTTGGAAAAACTCCATTCCAGCTCTTTACTTGAGCCGTGAGTCTTTTCCACTTCAGAGACTTCTTATCTCGGCAGCTCATAAATCTAGAGTTCTGCTTGGCTTGACTCCCAGGCCAATTAGCCAGCAGGAGTTCAAAGAGACTTTGCCGTGGCAACGAAAAGCCTCACTTTCGCTTTTCCCCCACATACCTCTCTCGCAGTCTTACTCTCCTGTAAGTGCCGTGAATCTGGGCCCGAAACCTGTTGTTGGGATACTGCCAGGGAGACATCATCCATCAAGACTCCACGTCGCCTCCGGACGTCCATCGATCTCCCGTAGACACGCAGTATCAGCAATTAGCGACACGAGCTCCAGAAATAGCTTGCCACATTCCAGAGCTGATGCACGCTCTATCAGCAGATAATGTGCAGCGAAAGATGCACGCAGGAGAGCATTATTTACAATTTTATTCAGCGTTGGTCAGAACAAAGAAAAAACATGACTGCCTGCTTCAGTGTTCAGGCACAGAGAGAGAAACGAAAGCAAAGACAAAACATAAACTTCCTGTGAACAGGAAATACGCAGACTCTGTGACTCACAAAGCCTGCTCCCTTTTAAGGTGGAACGGAAATATCCTAATATGTCGAGCCTACCAAGTGGCGGTAGCGACGGCGAAGAAGACTTTCTTCACCGCCTCTATTGCATCTGCAGAAAACAGCAGCAGGAGACTTTTTCAGGTGGTTCGCAATTTAGCAGAACCACCTGCTACATCGGGCCCCAGTATGGGCCACATGATCTCCTGCAATGATTTTGCAAAGTTTTTTTGCAGATAAAGTTGCTCAGATTCGGGAAGAGGTAGATGCCACCGTGGGAGCAGGGCTGGGGCGGGAGAGTGCTAGAGCCCTGTCTAGTCAAATTGTGTGGGATCAATTCCAATCTGTTAGCTTCGAGGATGTGGACAGGCTGCTTGGACGAGTGAAACCGACCACCTGTGTCCTTGATACTTGCCCATCCTGGCTTATAAAAGCGAGCCGGGAAGTGCTGGGTGATTGGCTCCATGGGGTGGTAAATGCTTCCCTCTGTGAGGGAGCCTTCCCAGACCCGCTGAAAGAGGCAGTTATTAAACCGCTTCTTAAAAAAAATCTTTGGACCTGGCCGATATGGCCAAGTATTGCCCAGTCTCAAATCTACCATTCTTGGGCAAGGCATTGAGAGAGTGGTTGCTGAACAACTCCAGGCATGCCTGGAAGAAGCGGACCATTTGGATCCCTTCCAGTCGGGATTCAGGCCTCATCATGGGACTGAAACTGCCTTGGTCGCACTGGTTGATGATCTCCGGCGGGCTAGGGACAAAGGTGAGAGCTGTTTCCTAGTTCTGCTGGATCTCTCAGCAGTGTTTGATACCATCGAGCATAACATCCTTCTGGACCGTCTTGAGGGGCTGCGAGCTGGGGGCACTGTCATACAGTGGTTCCGCTCCTTCCTCCTGGGCCGTGTTCAGAAAGTGGTGGGGGGGGATGAGTGTTCAGACCCCTGGGCTCTCACTTGTAGGGTGCCTCAGGGTTCTGTCCTCTCCCCCATGCTTTTCAACATCTACATGCAGCCACTGGGAGAGATCATCAGGGGGTTTGGGCTGGGTGTTCATCAGTATGCGGATGATACCCAGCTCTACCTCTCTTTCAAATCAGAACCAGTGAAGGCGGTGAAGGTCCTGTGTGAGTGTCTGGAGGCGGTTGGAGGATGGATGGCAGCTAACAGATTGAGGTTGAATCCTGACAAGACAGAAGTACTATTTTGGGGGGACAGGAGGCGGGCAGGTGTGGAGGATTCCCTGGTCCTGAATGGGGTAACTGTGCCCCTGAAGGACCAGGTGCGCAGCCTGGGAGTCATTTTGGACTCCCAGCTGTCCATGGAGGCACAGGTCAAATCCGTGTCCAGGGCAGCTGTTTACCAGCTCCATCTGGTACGCAGGCTGAGACCCTACCTGCCCGCAGACTGTCTCGCGAGAGTGGTGTATGCTCTAGTTATCTCTCGCTTGGACTACTGCAATGCGCTCTACGTGGGGCTACCTTTGAAGGTGACCCGGAAACTACAACTAATCCAGAACGCGGCAGCCAGACTGGTGACTGGGAGCAGCCGCCGAGACCATATAACACCGGTCTTGAAAGACCTACATTGGCTCCCAGTATGTTTCCGAGCACAATTCAAAGTGTTGGTGCTGACCTTTAAAGCTCTAAATGGCCTCGGTCCAGTATACCTGAAGGAGCGTCTCCACCCCCATCGTTCTACCCGGACACTGAGGTCCAGCACCGAGGGCCTTCTTGCGGTTCCCTCACTGCGAGAAGCCAAGTTACAGGGAACCAGGCAGAGGGCCTTCTCGATAGTGGCATTCTCCCTGTGGAACACCCTCCCTTCAGATGTGAAGGAAATAAGCAGCTATCCTATCTTTAAAAGACATCTGAAGGCAGCCTTGTTTAGGGAAGTTTTTAATATTTAATGCTGTATGGTTTTTAACACTTGATTGGGAGCTGCCCAGAGTGGTTGGGGGAAATCAGCCAGATGGGCGGGGTATAAATAATATATTATTATTGTTGTTGTTGTTGTTGTTGTTGTTGTTTCATATTTTTAACTAACATTTTAGTCTTTCTTTTGTTTAATTTAAAACCTGCTTCTTGTCCAAATTGTTCTATTTCTTCAATAACTTCTTTGGCATTTTTTAGTGGTTCTTCTATAGTTGGTACCAAGTCGTCTGCAAAGGCTTTCACTTTATGTTCTTTCCAGCCAACTGAAATTCCTTTTATTTTCTCATTTTCTCCTATTGTCCTTAGGAAGACTTTCAGTACTGATATGAATAATAATGGTGAAAGCGGACACCCTTGCCTTGTACCCTTCATAATTTCAATATTTTCAGTTATTATATTATTTACTATCAGTTTTGCTTTTTGATCAGAATATATCACTTTTATTCCTTTTATAAACAATTGTCCAATATCCATTAATTCCAAATTCTTTATCATAAATTCCCAAGATATATTATCAAAGGCCTGTTCCACGTCCACAAACATTAACATCACTTATTTATCATTCCTAGCCATCAGATATTCAATTATGTTCACAATATTCCTTATATTATCTTTCATCTGACGGCCAGGAAGAAAACCTGCTTGATCTTTATGTATTATCTCATTCATTACTGTAATGGTTCTAGGGGTTGCTCGTGCATAAGTTGCTGCCACTCCTGGCTAGGTTGCCTGGTTGAACCCTTTCTGTCTGGACAGCCTCAAGTTTCGTGGCTGTTTCAGTCGCTGGCAGAATCCGTCAGTGGGTGTCTCTTGAACCTTTTCCAGCATAAAAGCTGTTTGACGCCAAGTCTCCTCCTACTCTCCCTGCGCGGAAGTCTCCTGCGCAGGGAGGGTGTGGGCAGCGGAGTACCCATACTCTCTCCGCTGGTCTCCGGTGAGGAGTCCTGGAGCCTCCCCTCCGATTCCCCCATCTGCCCCCCTTCTCCACTGGTGTTACGCTGATTTTCTTCCCCCGTAGATGGGCTGCTTCTCTCCCTACTAGGACCCTCTCCGGCATCCCTCTGGAGCCCTCCCTCCGCCTCTAGCTCCGATGGCAGTTCCCTGACAATTACTTTTTTCAGTCTGTTTGCTAATATACTTGCAAATAGTTTGTAATCATTGTTCAACAGCGAAATTGGCCTATAATTCTTCACTTGTAGTAAATCAGAGTCTGGTTTTGGTATTAATGTAATATATGCTTCTTTCCATGTTTCTGGTATTACTCCTTTAACTAATATATTATTCATCACTTCTTTCAATGGTACAAATAGGGCGTGCTTTAATTCTTTATAATATTTTACTGTAAATCCATCCGTTCCTGGTGCTTTTCCACTTTTTAGTTGTTTTATTGCGTCTTTTATGTCTTCTTCCTCTATCATTCCGTTTAACTGTTCTTTCTTTTCTATTGGAATTTGTTGCACTCCTTTCTGTTTCAAGAATTCCTCTATCTTCTTTACATCCTCTTTTCCAGTTTTTTTTACAATTGTTTGTAAAAATTGACAAATCCTTTTCTAATTTCTTTCGGATTTTCTACTTCTTTTCCATCCAGTATTATTTTATTTATTGTGCTTTGAGCTTTTCTTTTTTTAATTTGCCATGCCAACCATTGCCTGATTTGTTAGCATATTCAAAGTTCTTCTGTCTCATTCTTTTTATGTTCCATTCCACTTCTTGATTAATTATCATTGCAAATTGGCTTTGTAACATCTTAATATTTTGATCTTTCAGATTTTTTATTAATTTTTTTCATTTTCCATAATCTGCTTTAAAATCTCTTTTTTCCCTTTCTCTCTGAATTTTTTCCTGATGCTATTTTTTTGTATAAAGAAACCTCGTATAACCACTTTACTAGCGTCCCAGACAACACTCATTTTGGTTTCTTTATTACAATTATTTACAAAGTACTCTGTTAGCATCCTTTGAGCCTTCTCATTTATTTTTTCATCTTCTAACAAATTTTCATTTAATCTCCATCGAAATGTCTTTTCCTCTAATTCTTTTATTTCACATTTAATTGCATTGTGATCCGAAAATGTCTTTGGTTGTATTTCTATTTTTGTGACTGGGTGTTAATTCACTGGATAGCCACACATAATCAATTATTCAAGCTGATTAATTTGGTTCTGAAAAATACGTAAATTGCTTATCTAATGTGTGTCTCAGTCTCCAAACATCTATTAAGTCACAATTCTCTATCATATCAAATCAAATCAAAAAGTTTATTCGGCTTTACGCCCATCATGAAACACAACACAACAAAACAAATCAAATAAAACAGCGGACTCATACAAACCACAAGTAGTATAACACAGTTCACAACTCACAAGGACAGATATTAGCCGTTCATAAAAAAAGTTTAAGATTAAGATTAAAAAATTTAGGCACTACACTAAAATCAATATCTGATGTCATTATAGAAAATTCTTATAACTATCAATAATCAGCTAACATTCCATTCCGTCTCTTGTACGAGAGGACGGCTGTTAGGAATTTAGCAACCTGTTGGGTAATATAAGGATCCACATCTTGAAGAACCCAGGCAAGCTGTAGGTCTACTGGTTTGTCAGCCATAGGCTGGATTATGGAGTTTAGTATACTAGCATGGGCTGAACTGTACAAAGGGCAGATAAACATAACATGATGTAGAGATTCAGATGTTTTCATTTCACAAGCACACATTGAAGGGACTTGGCCCTTAGTAAATCTATGTCTCAGTACGTTTGTTGGAAAGACATTGAACCTAGCTCTAATGAAGGCATATCGGTGAGACGCGGCCATAAGCGAAGTTAAGTAGGATGGAGCACGGTAGATAGGGGTTATGCCTAAATTTAACGGCAAGCAGGCTCCACCACCAGCTACGAAATTTTGGTATAGCTCTACATCATCCAGCCTTTGATTTATACACCTTTTAGCCACATTTAGATCCAGTTTGAGCAATTCAGTGGGCGAGATCTCATAGGACAGCATGGATTTTTCCTAACCACAAATTTGTGAAGTCATCTCGCCACATGCATTGAATGAGATAGTGGTTCGGGAGTTTATGCCATAGGGTTATCCAATAAATCAAAACTCTCCTCCATATAACTAGCTCCACTGAGGGGATCTTCATTTCTAAACGAATAGCCACATTACTTACGCATGTTGGTAATTTTAGAAGTCGGCGTAAGAATTGGCTTTGAAGTGACTCTAAAGGTGAGAGGTTTGCAAAGGCAGCCCATAAAGGTGCAGCATAGGCCATTGTGGCCATCACTTTGATGCTATACACTTTCAAGGCCGCAGGGATGAATAAGGCCCCCTCAGAGTAGAAAAAACGGAGGAGGGAGTGTGATAGGGCTTTTGTCTTATTTTGAAGATATTCAACGTGTGCTTTCCACCCTAAATTATATTGAAAATAAATTCCTAAATATTCAAATTTATGTACTTGTTCGATTTTCGTGCCCTCCAGTTTCCATGAATAAAGTTTTCGACTCCTTGCAAATATCAGTACTTTGGACTTGGTGTGGTTGATAGACAGATGATTAGAATGGCAATATGTCGCGAAAATCTTTAGTGCCCTCCTTAAACCCACTCTGGAGTAAGAGAGTAGTACCGCATCATCTGCGTAGAGAAGTAAAGGACAACGGTAATCTGCTATACGAGGGGTGTGGACAAATTTTTGTGAGGCGGCTAATGGGTTCCTCATATCACTGATAAATAAGTTAAAAAGAAGAGGCGCTAAAATACAACCCTGGCGTACACCCTTATTTACTGGCACTGGGTTAGTCAGGTCTCCAGCAGGGGATAATCTCACCCTGGCCACGGACCCGGCATGAAGTTGGGAGATAAGCCACAGGAGCCTTCTATCTATTCCCCAACAGGCAAGTTTATCCCATAGTAATTTCCTCAGAATACTATCAAACGCAGCTTTCAAATCTATGAAAGCTGCGCAAAGTTGGCCCCGTCGAGGTGTCGAGTATTTCCGGGCTAAGTGATAAAGAATAATTGCCTGGTCTGTTGTGGATCGATTTAATCTAAATCCAGCTTGCTCATGTCCAATCAGGTCAGCCTCAACTGACCACTTCATCAACCTTGCCAGCAAAAAACAGGCATATATTTTCCCAATGGACGATAGCAGACTGATATTCTGATAGTTCCCTGGGTCACCGGGAAGGCCTTTTTTGTAGATAGGAATTATAATGGCCTCCTTCCACATTCCTGGTATTAAGCCCGTGGCATTTATTGCATCGAACGTTTTAGCTAAAATCCCTGCCCACCATGCAGAATGAAGCTTTATAGCCTCAACAGGGACCAAATCTGGCCCAGGGGCCTTACCAGTTTTCAGCTCAGCTATCAATTATAGGATTTCAGCAGGGTCGGTTTTGGGCCAGACGGGAAGGGGATTAGAAGGTCTCCAATGAGTGGCCGGAGCTTCTGCCACTGAGAAATATTTTCTCAGGAACTGCTCCCATGTAGGGGCCGGGATCACCGTTAAGGGATATTTCGTGTTTCTTCCCTTTATTAAGGACCAAAATTTCCGGGAGTTATGAGATTTTGAGGCAGAAATTATAGTCTGCCAGCGATTTAAATGCCACTCCCGTTTGGCCGATTTCTGGGCCTGTTTGTATGCTTTTTTAGCCAGGGAATAAGATGGAGGTAAGGCCGGAGCGCCGGAAAGTTTATAGTCATTATATATTGTATGTAGATGGAGTCTGGCTAGTTTGCAAGCAGAGTTGAACCAAGGGGCGCCAAATTTAAAATAATTGTTTTTAACTCCATAGGTTGGAGAAGTAAAAAAGCGAGTTAAAACTTCTATCAGGCAAGAAAAAAAAATCATACAGGTAATAGGATCACTCGGGACTATTCCTACGTCCGGCTGATCACCAGAAAACTTTTCTCAGATAAAATCCGTATATCTATGAGCGAGGGCAGGGGACCATCTAGTCCCCTTTATTTTAGTGGACGACTCCACAATCACCGGGATTGGGTGGGAGCAGTCGAGCAACTGCCAGTCAACACATAACTTGGTTATCAGGGGAAGATGGTCACTAAATTGGGCATTATCAATTTTAAAAGAGGTGACATTCAAAAATAGATCCTGGGAAACCAATACATAGTCGAGAACACTGTTTGATTTTAACCCCAGGTGGGTGAACTCCCCTGGTATGTCTGGAGGACACCTGCCATTTAGTATAATTAAATTAAGGCGTAGAGTCATCTGATAAAGCATCACTCCCGCCTTATTGACTTTTACATCCTTTGATATTCTAGTGGGGGTGTATACTAGATCGTAAGTTTGAGCGCCGGGGTCAACCCACCACTTAGACTTTTTAAGAGCCTCCCGATTTGAGGCTATCCGAGCGTTAAAATCGCCTCCAGTAATGGAGGGGACATTGGGATATTTAAGATAACAAGAAAGTAAAAAATCCTCTAGGGATTCCCATCTAGAAGTAAGATCAGCTGCTAACCCTCCCGGAGGGAAATAGACATTTGTAACCAATAAAGAGAAGTTTCCACCAGAGATCAGTCCGGTAATAGCATAAGGCGGAAATGCATGCACTAGTGAAAGTTTAGCCCGAAGTTTGAGGGAGATACCAATTGTAAGGCCACCTTTAGGGCGGCCACCATTCGTTGACGGGCTAGCAGGCAGACATATAAACTCAAAGCCATTTAACTCAATTTCCTCCTCCACCCAAGTTTCTTGTAATAGTATGATAAGAAAGGAATTAATATAATTTTGGAATTCTGGATCTAATTTTTTACTTTTCCATCCAGCAATGTTCCAACTTAATATTGAAGGCTGGGGTTTCCCCGTTCCTCCAATTGACTGTCATTCGGAAAATTGGCTCAACTTTAAAACGGGAAGAGGGGAGCCACTAAAGAAATCAGTTATCTTCCTCTGATGAAAAACCTCTCGTAAAGGCTGAGTGGGATTTACAAGGTCATCTGGCTGTTGAGCTTGGCCACTCGATCTACTAGGAGTAGAATTTTGAACAGGGGCGGACCCCTTTTCCAAAAGAGATTGGTGGGCCACCCGGGGTGGACCAGCTATCTCGTCAGAAGTTTGGACTCTCTGTAGCCTGCTACTGGTCTTTTGGGCTACTTGATTTATGTGGCCTGTTGGATCTTCAATCAGTACCGTCACTGGTCTTGCTGCTGAATCCATAATACTCCGCGAAGAGGGATAAGGCTGGGCGAGAGGGCTATTTGGGAAGGTTGGCAAAGGCACCTCTTCTCTTGATTGGTCAATGCTATAAGAAGGTTCCAGGTCTGGCATCGATGAATGTGTAGAAGGGGATTTTTCCTGTTGTGTGTTGCTTTCTTCAGGTATGTTTTTCAATGGACGGTCAAGTAAATCTATTAAAAGCACAGAGGATTGTTCTGCTTGGAGGGAAGGACTGGTAGTTGCTTCTTGGGGTTGTATCTTATCCTCCATTGCCGACATACATTTAGCATTAGATATTGAGAGATCCATATGATCTGGTTCTTCTGGGGAGTCATGTTCGCTGTACGTGAGTATTCTGGTGCTGAGCTTCCTAATAAGTAGGGTTTTAAGCGATTCCAGTCTATTAATAATTTCTTTTTGTTCCACCACTGGTAAATCTGCAAAGGAGGCAATGAGTTCGATCTCTTCTGGTGGTGTCATGCCACTTTCCGGATGGTCATTGTTCTTTGCTAGGGGAGTGGAGGCCACATAACTCTTCTCCTGGGATTGAACGCCCACTCCGGTGTCCACTGGTGGATCGGGTTTAGCAGATTTTGAGCCCTCTTTGGTTATTGCCTCCAACAGTAGGGGTTTAGGCGTAGGGTCTATAAAGGCTCTCGTTGGTACTATCCCACAGCGAAACAAAAATGCTTTCTTTCGTAATATGATAGTGGGAATTTTTGTGGATTGGAACGCAAGCAGGACTCTCTGGGATTTATGATGATGGACAAGGGGGAGGACTGCACAGAGGTCAATTTGTGTTGCTTCCATATTTAAAAGCACCTTTAGGAGTTCCTTGGCACCACCCAGAGTTCTCCATCTTGGGTCCCCATTTTGTATGGTTAGGCTCACTTTCCTTGGTGTTAAGATCAGGGATTGATGACCTAATTGAAGGTTAAGGTTGTATTTAAATTTGTCAGTACGTTTGTTATATAAGGACAAACTCCTCGTCCCCTTCCTCTCTTCAAGGGACTTAACACCGGCTGGCGCTGGGGAAGTAGTAACTAGCTTTTGTTGGAGGCTGTGCAGCTGGGACGAAAGATCATCTAGTCTTTTGAATATACAGTGCAGGGTTTTGATTATTAAATGGGACTGTTCAAATGTCATATGATTGGCCGTGCCAAGGACCAGTTCCTCCTTCTGAGGAGAGACTACACTCTTACTGTTGGCCACATCGCTTGTTATTTGTGGAATTATTCACTCTTCGTCTTTAAGTGCTGACGCGCAATCAATCAGTGGGTTGAAACGGTTCTGAGTTTCCACCATGTAGGAACAATCCAGCAGATTACTCCCTTCTTTAAAGTGACATGGTTCAACCCTTGTTTGCTTCGATCTCGGAAAGGGAACGGGGACCATCTCCTCGGAGTCTCTAAGACGTTTCCCATATCCCATAATTCAGATATCGAGGAGAGGGGGGACAGCACTTCAAAGTCGGCGTCTTCACCTCTACCTTTACAGGCCGGCAATTTAGGTCTACAAGCAATACAGACCATTCCTTTGAAGACCTACTCCCACCAGGACTAAGACTAATATATAATTCTCCTTCAAAGCTTATCGCAGGGCCCACTGAGGTTCGGTCCCAGATGAAAGGGAAACTCCCAAAGGCCTCACCTCAAACAGGGGAGTTTCTCTTCGTGCAGCTCAAAGACTTTTCTCCGCTCAGCTGCAGTAAAAGTTCACAGGAGGTTTCCTTCAGCTATTAATCTTCCTTATCCTGTTGTTGTTTTAGCATGTTTGTTCGAGGCCCTTCTCCGCTTTGTAAATATATTAGTTAAGAAGCAGCTGCCAAATGTTGTAGATAAAATAATGAGGCTGATAAAAGCTGAATAAAAACTGATAAAACTAATAAAAACTAATAAAAACCGCACAACTGCTGCGGAGCTCAAGTCAATGCTTCCACTAACGACGCCCCACCAATCTCATCTCTATCATAGAGAAAAAAGTCCTTGGTAACTTCCCTTTTTTATTTTCTCTTTTTTTCTTGTCCTATCCATTTCCAGTGAAACCACTCCATTCATATCTCCCATAATTATAATTTTTTGATCCATAAATTCAAACAATTTTTCTTCCAAATCTTTATAAAATTCCATCTTACTGCCATTTGGTGCATAAATTCCGACAATTATCAGTTTTTCGCCTTGACAGGTGACTTGTACTGCAATTACTCTGCCTTCTTCGTCTTTAAAGATTTGCGGAGCTTCTAATTTGTTTGTATATACATCACCACTCCTCTCTTCTTACTTTTATCAGATGAGATAAACTCATTTCCTAATTTTTTGTTGATTAATACTCTTCTGTGTTTTCTGGCTACATGAGTCTCTTGTAAACAAATAATGTCCAAATTCTTTTTTAACAAAAACTGTCCAATTCTGTTCCTTCTATTTTTATCATTTATGCCATTAACATTCCATGTCCATAATTTCAATGCCATTTTGGCCTCCTTTGTAATAAAGTTATTAAAGTTTTTAAACTTTTCCTCCTCCTCCTCCTCCTCCTCCTCCTCCTCCTCCTTCTTCTGACTTATTAATATCTTCTCCTTCTGGAGTCACTGCTGCTGCCTCTTCTCCCTTTCCCAACTCTTTATATCTTCTCAGAAATTTGTGTGTCTCATCCACGTTCTTGAATTTATTTATTTTTTCTTTACAATAAAATGAAATGCCTTCTGGAAATTCCCATTTAAATTCAATTCCATTTTTCCTCAGAATCTGTGTTAATGTCTTATATTGGTCGCATTTTTTTAACAACCGAAGTGGAATACCTTTAAATATGATTGTGACTACTCCATCAATGCATAATCCTTTTTTCTCTATTTTTCTGCAAAAACAAATTTCTCATTTCTCTATCCTTAAATATAATCACACAATCTCCTGGAAATTTTTTTTGCCTTTGTTGTCTTCATTTTAATCCTGAATGCATTTTGTATTGTTTTTGCCACATCTTCTGCCTCCATATTTAGCCATTGTGCAATTTCTGTTATTAATTTTTCCAATATATTTACTCCTTGCATTTCTGGTACAGATCTCAGCCTCAGATTCATTTCTCTTTGCTTCAGTTCATTCATAGGCATTGCATCCCACAACTCCTCTTGTGCTTTATTAATTTCTGAAACTTCACCCTTGACTTTTTCTTCCTCTTTTTTCATATCTCTTACTTCTTGCTTTGTCCGCTTCATTCCTTCTTCTAAACTTTGTGTTCTTTTTGTTATTTTCTTCAACTGGCCTTTCAATTCCGAAACTGTGAAATCATATTTTTGCTCCAATTGCTCCAATCTTGTCTCTATATTTTATTTCACTCTGTTTTATGTCTTTTTTAATTTATGCAAATTAAAAAAAAAATCGAAAGGAAAAGAATAATTTAACCCCCCCTAAAGTCACCCAATTGAAGATTAAAAATAAGAAAATAAGAAAGGGAGGAAGAAAGGAGAAGTTACCGGGAGACAGCTCCTTTGATCAGTAGCCTTTCGTTGTCAGAAGAAAGGGAAGACGAAGGGGGGGGGTCAGAGGGGAGTGATTCTGAGAGGGAGGAGGTACTTCCAAGAGCAAGTGCCTCTCGTCACAGAGGAAGGAGGGGGGTGGGGCTGAGACAGTGGCTATGCTGGTCCCACCCAAAACGGAAGGAAACTAGTCGGGACAACTTCCCAAGATGATTGGATCGCTTTTTTGAACTGCTTGTAAATATGCCAAGAAGAAATAAAGATTTGAAAAATATGGCTGGGTTATCTCCACTGACTGTTATCTCCACTGAGCGCCCACAACTCAAAGCTGCTGACAGTTTGTCCCGACCCCACAGTTGATGAGCGCTAGGGAGCGGAGATTGAAAAGAAAGGAAAAAATGGAACAGCGTGTGCAGCAGTTGGAAAAGGACAAAGCCGATTTATTGGCTAGAGCCAAGGAATTGAGAATTCGTTTGGAGATTTAATGGGGATCCTCGGCAATATCTTGGATTTAAAACGGAGATGCAGTATGCTTTGGAGCTGCAAGGGACTGCCTTTGCTGGCGATGCTGAGAGAGTGGGCTATCTCATTGGTCATCTATCTGGGCCGGCCAGAGATTGGGTTCGCCCACTGATTGCAGCTAATAATGATGCACTCCGGGACGTAAAGCAATTTTGGGAGGCTATGGATGTAATGTTTTCCCATGAAAGTGAGGAGGAAGTCACCCAGCAGCAGCTCTTGGATCTTAAGCAGGGGAATTTGACTGTGCGGGGCTACTGGTCCCAGTTCACAATGCTGATCCACAAGCTGGATTGGAGTTTGAGCTCAAAGCCAATGCAAGCCTTATTTAAGGCTGGACTTAATTCTGATGTAAAAGATGAGCTTGCCAGAGATCCACGTCACAAGGATATGGATTCACTAGTTAAGGCTGCATTAGCGATCGGCAGCAGGCAGGAGCTGTGGCAGCTTGAGAAGGCAGAGAGCAAAAGCCGGCGTTTCCATGGTGACCGCATTCTTGAGATGCCGAGGGAGGGAGAGCAAGGTCAGTCTCGGACTGAGCCGATGGAAATTGACTCTGCCCGCGAGCGGGAAAGTTCAAAAGCCCAACGGCTGAGCCAGAAGGCGGCAAAGGACTGGCAGGCGGCCAAAAGATGTTTTTTATGCCAGAAGCCAGGGCACTTTGCCAGAGTGTGTCCGGAACGTCGCAACTGGCAGGGAATGGTGGGGGCCTCTCCCCAGGGAACAGGGGAGGGAGTCCAGATGCAGGGAAACACCCGGGCCTGGCTGGGAATGGAACGGGGCAGCAGCCAGGCAGTAACGGAAGTAACCAAGAGCCCCGACCAGAACACCCCCAACCAGGCATAGTTGTGAAGGTGTTGCTGGATCTCCCCAATGGGCATGCGATGGAGGTCCACGCCCTGCTCGACTCAGGTGCGAGTGCAAATTTCTTCAGCAGAGACTTCGCTGCACAGCACCAGTTGCATTTGCGGCCTTTGGACTTTCCTCTGCAAGTGACCACCATTGATGGACGGGAACTATTGGGAGGGGAAGTGACCCATCAGACTCCTCCCATGAGGATGCGGATTTCTACACATTCTGAGACTATTGCTTTCCATGTGGCCACACTGGCAGGTCCGCCCATCATTCTGGGCATGAGTTGGTTGGCCTTGCATGATCCGGTGGTTTCCTGGCACCAGCGTAACCTGACGTTTGGATCGGCCCATTGCTTGGAGAACTGCTTGGGAGCAAGGGAGTCGCGAGTCGGGGGTGCGAGGGTGGCTGCAATGCGCACGGGAGATAAAGGCGGCATCGCTCCAGAGTACAGTGACTTGGAGGAAGTGTTCAGCGAAAGAGAGGCAGACACACTACTGCCGCACCGGCTGTATGATTGCCAGATTAACCTGGTCCCAGGGGCCAAGTTACCGGCAGGAAAGCTGTACTCCATGTCGGATCAAGAAATCCAGGAGTTGAGAGACTTTATTGACAAGAACTTAAATAGAGGTTTCATCAGGGAGTCCAGGGCTGTGGGCGGGAGCCCCGTTTTCTTTGTGGACAAGAAATCCACGTGGGAACAGAGGCTGGTCGTGGATTTTCGAAGCATCAACGCCCAGACGGTCCCCATGGCCTTCCCCATGCCAAGAATCGATGACGTTTTGGCACGAGTGAGAAAGGGGAAGGTTTTTACGAAGCTGGACCTGCAAGGAGCGTACAATCTCATCAGAGTGCAAGAGGGTGATGAGTGGAAGACCACCATGTTCACACCGTTAGGAGCGTTTGAATATCTCGTGATGCCTTTTGGTTTGCAGTGTGGTAGCCCATGCTTCCAAGCTTTCGTGCACCACGTGTTGGGGCCGCTGCTGTAACGAAACTGTGCAGCCTTTTTAGATGATATTCTTATCTTCTCTCCCGACGAAGAACAGCACATGAAGGACGTGCGGGAAGTTCTGAGTAGGCTCAAGGAGCATCGCCTGTGGGTGAAACTGGAGAAGTGTCAGTTCCACACGAAGGAGGTCGAGTTCCTGGGCTACCGGCTGTTGGATAAGGGTCTGGCAATGGACCCGGAGAAGGTCAAGGCTGTGGTGGAGTGGAAAAGTCCCAAGACCAGGAAGGATGTTCAGTGGTTCCTGGGCTTCAGCAACTTCTACAGGAAGTTCATCAAGAACTTTGCGCAGTTGGCGATGCCCATAACAGATTGCCTCAGGGGGAAGAAGAAATTTGCATGGATGGAAGCGGCGCAGAGGGCATTTGAGAGCCTAAAAAGGGTCTTTGCATCCGAGGAGCAGCTGCTGCATGTCAACCCTAAACTACCCCTGCGGGTGGAGACAGATGCATCGGATCGAGCCATAGGGGCGGTCCTCATGCAGCAGAATGGAGAAGGGAAGTGTGCCTTTTTCTCCCGGAAGCTGAATAAATCAGAGGTGAACTATAGCATCTATGACAAAGAATTGCTTGTGATTATGGCTGCATTAAAGCAATGGCACCATTTTTTGATTGGTGCGAAGCATCAGATACAGGTGTGCACGGATCACAAGAATTTGGAGTAGTGGCGGACAGCACGAGTGATGTGCCAGAGGCAAATACGCTGGGCGCAGTTCTTTGCCAACTTCAACTTTAGGATTCTGTACGTGCCAGGGGAGCAGAATGTGAGAGCGGACGCGCTATCCCGTAAACCAGAGTACATGGCAGAGGAAGGGCCTCAGGTAGCCAGGTTCATGTTCCCCGAGCAGAGATGGACTTGTGGGGCGACCCTGGTGAAGGACGATGAACTGAGACGATTGATGCGGGACGATGCTTTCGCTAGACGGAAGCTAGATGAACTTGGACAAGGGAGAGGGGCTGAGGGAGGTTTCGAGGAAAAAGGGGGGCTTCTGTTTCATCGGGGGGCTTTGTATGTACCAGGGGAACCTCTCAGAGCCAGAATCCTCCAGCAACTTCACGACAGCTCCACGGCAGGACATTTTGGGCAACATAAAACCATGTTGTTGGTCACTAGGGAATTTTGGTGGTCCAAGGTGCGGGAAGATGTGAGGGAATATGTGCGAGGGTGTGAGACCTGTCAGAGGGCCAAAGGGGAGAGGGCAGCTCCGGCAGGGCTATTGGAGCCTCTGCCTACACCGGGGAGGCCATGGGAGGTGGTATCGGTAGATTTTATCACTGACCTGCCCAGATCCAAGAGGGAAACGGTGGTGCTGGTGGTGGTGGATCTTCTAACCAAGATGTGCCATTTTGTGGCGTGTTCTCATGCGGTGACGGCGGAGGAGACGGCCAAGTTGTTTGTGGAGCACGTGTTTAAGTTGCATGGGGGTCCCTTCAAGGGTCATTTCTGACAGGGGGACACAATTCACCTCAAGGTTTTGGCGCAAACTCATGAGTTTGCTGCAAGTAGAGGTGAGTTTCACCACCGCTAGACACCCAGAAAGCAATGGGCAGGCAGAGAGAGCCAACGCTGTGTTACAGCAGTACTTGTGGTGTTATGTTGGGCAGAGGCAGACAGACTGGGTGGACAAATTAGCACTGGCAGAGTTTGCATACAATAACGCCGAGAATGTGTCCACCGGGATGACTCTGTTCTTCGCCAATCACGGATGTCACCCTAGGGCTTTCCCTGGGAGGGGGGAGGAATATAATTCCAAAAACCCAAAATGAGTCTCTCCCCCACAGCCTTCATTCCAGCCTTCATTGGCCTTATGCTATGCAGCTTTTGGAGAGCCATTATCACACCCTTTTGTTCTCTGTGGTGTTCAGAGAAAGATTAAAACCACCACCCTTTCAAGATGGTGATTTGCAACTCCATAGTCTCATCACATGATCAAAGGTTACAACACTCACATGTTAGCTAGCAGAAAACAACACTTAGTAAATCATCAACTCATTAAATAGCTCAGAAATGCATTGATACGTGCACTTGCATGTATCCAAACCAAATCTTTATTATGGTCATAGACCAGCATAAGATAAAAGGACCTCCATACATGAATAAAAACATACTAGATAGGCAGTAAGGCAACTGCAGAGGGTACACTACACTCACTTGTAGACAATCCTTTTACATGTGTGGGAGGCCAAAAGTAGGGAGCTGTGGGCTCCTCTGACATGTGCTTTCTCATAACTATCTATTCCCCCAAAACTCACCCCATGATAGTGTCAAAGTCTGATATTTGCCTGATTGCATTCTCAGTGCTTCAAGCTTGGATTCCATTGCAACTCTAATACTTGGTTCTTACTTCAGCTTTTAAACATCATGCAGCTTTGACAGTAGATAAATGGGTGGAGGGAGGAGAGTTAACTTTTTGAAATCATATTCATACCTGAAAGCAAGCCATGTTGGACTCACCAAGAATTACTTCTGAGTAAACTCAACCTGCACACACTTTCTTGGAAGATTTCACTGAACTTGGAAGAATGTATGAGAAAGTCTGCTTTAGGGTGCAGTTATCAATCAATTTGTCTTAAACCGAAGCAGTTTAGCTGGGATCCAAATGGGTAAGGCATTGCATTGCTTGTGAAACGTTTAAGTTGCTTGTGTTATGAGGATGGGGGAACTACTTTGGATCCTGATTGTGGATGATCTTAAGGAGGTGGAACAAAGGCCCATTTAGGCCAGCATTCTGTTTTCACAGCAGCCAACCAGATGTCTATCTTTATGTGTTGCCATCCTTATTTGCTGAGGTTTTCAGTTTAATCCAATTGTAGCACTGTGTGTCCCATCTAATGTACTTCAGGGGAAATCCTGTCTATCAAACTGTTAAAATACAAAAAGGGGTTGCAAAATGAGATGACATTATTTTTGTTTGTTTCTTGGACTGCTGCATAGCTGCTGCCAGTTAGAAATCATAGATTTCTAATAATTTTGTTGATGAGACATACAAACATAAACACAAATTTGTCTTGAGTGCATTTTAATCTAGACTTCCAAGTATAAAGCAAAAAGGGGAAAAAACTTGATGTAATTTTACAGCAATAAAATTAACAACTGGTGGAGGGACTATGACTCATCTCACTGTGTCTGACAGATAATACTGGACATTTAATCCCTATGCCTAAACCTTTTGGCCTTAATTTTCCCCAAACTGGAATTAATGATGATACTGAATTAGCAAACATTTTATGTATTTTTTAAAAAAAGTTTTCCCCATTTTAGATACAGCTATAAATATTATCAAATCAATTGTACAAGGCAACTGAGACCCTTATTATAAGAGCAAATTACCGTAATTATTAATATTTCATGCCAACATTTTGTTTCCATTTAACCATGGTGCATCCTTTCCACATGTCCTTTTCCATGCATTTAAGTTACATGGCAGAGGAAGATGAAATGATACAATCCAAAAGGATCCATCTTCTCTACCCAAAATGGATAAGGAGAAAGGATATCACATGCCTTCCTCGTTCCCATTGTATTTACATACAGACGTGCAAACTGGGTGATGAGATTTCAGGTCAGGCTTAACTAAACAATTTTCCATGCTGTAGGCAAGAGACTGTTATATAATAACCTGACCGCTTGGGGAGAAAAGGCTTCAGTCTGATAATATTCGTTCATCATAAGCAATCAAAAGTATTACAGGGTCAATGAGGAAGAAACAGTCTGCTTCAATAGGTACAGATTTATTCAAGGTGGAAATAAGGAAATACACATAAAAACAGCTAAAGGAACTTTGTAAATAAGTTCACAAACGTTACTAAGCTTGAAATAATTACTAGCCTGCTGGGAGATGGCAGAGGAGGGCCAGAGAGCATGCAACTGCTTGCTGCCTGGGTGGAGCATCCTTGTGGAGCCTTATGAAGGACTCTTTGATTCAACAGAGGTTCCCATAAGCAAGGGAGGTCAGGATTTTCACAATCACCCCTTTCTCTTGCAATGCCAATCCCCCTCTGCCACCCAGTTATACTTCCCATGCTGTTCCAAGCATACCTCAAGTCTCTAGAGCAGATTAGTGAGGATGCAGGGACCTGGAAAGGGAAGGAAGAATCAATAAAAATCACCGGCTTTCCCTCTAATATAGGGTTTCCCAAACTTAGACTAGTGGTCTGGGATGATTGGAACTGTAGTCCAAAAACAGCTGGAGTTTGGGAAACTCTGCTCTAATGGAAGCCTCCATTGGATCAAATAGTTTTCCAACAGGGGATGGGCATGGCTGGATAGCACTCTTGCTTTCTATGCTGAGCACAAGGCATGCCACTTGTGGCTACCAAGCAAGTAAACACAAGGCTAGCCTAAGAGACAAATCAGGCAAATCAAAAGGAGGGATGCTGGGGGACTGCCGTACCGGCTGCTGCAGCTGGTGCTGCTTTAAATAAAAGCATAGGAGACCTGTCAGAAGAAAGATGATCTGTTTACTAGTAAAACTTATCAAGACAGTATCATCAGCAATCCCTTCTTCAGCCCACCGCCCTTACCTCACAATGACTGCTGGAGCTTGTCAGTGAAATAACTGCTTAAGCAAGAAATGCGCCTCCCTGGGAAATTAAAGAAAGTTCCCCCAGATCTTTAGAGGTAGCTGACACTGTTGCAATTAATAAAAGCCTAAGGTGGGCCGGTGGTAAATATAGATAGTACTGTATCTTCTATTTTATAATTAAGTGCAACACACACTGCTTTCTAAGACTGATTACAGGATTATTATTTTCTGCCTGGGTTAGTTAGAAAGGGCCCTCCTTTTTCTGAGGCTACATAATAGTGTTATTCTTTCTCTTAAAAATCACTGGATTAGTTACTGTCCTCTACCCCCCTCTGCATGCAAAGGATTATTATTTTTTTCTCCTCATGCACCTGTGCTATGAATAAGCCAAAAAGATGCAGCAGAGTCAGCAGAAAAAAGTATGCCCTGCAGGCTTAGGTTGTACTTTTGACATTTACACAGTATTTCACTCATATTTATTCAATTCCCACACCCTTGTTAAAAAGAAATATCCTGAAACCCTGGCATCACTTAATGTATTTGTGATGCCAATATGAAAAAACAACAAGACAGCAGATCAGTACCACACATAATAGAAGACACCAGTTTGAAATAAAGGTTTGAAATGTTTGAATAGAATGACACCCCCCCCCCCAAGTTTGGAGCACATATGTGCACACACAGACGCACACACAGACACACAATACCCAAGGAGTGAGCTTCAGACCCCTGTTTACTGTCAGATATTTTGAACAGTCCAATGCCATGCTTGTCTACACAAACAAAACTCCTAATGCAGTAAAATGTACACAATACTTACTCTCTCCATGGTTTTGGAAGGAGGAATGTAATTAGTTAGATGGACTAACGGCCGGGAGCACTGCCAGCATCCCGAGGCACTCCGGGGCGATTAGTACGGTGGTCATCTTCTGGCTGCCATTCAGGAATCCTCCTTCAGTCCAGAGAGACCGATAAATAGGTGACCTGTCTCTTATTGAGAAAAGCACACCAATTTCCCCTGAGCAACCATCAGAAGGAAAAGGCAGTTCATAGATTTCATCTACTTTATTAAACTGCATACAAAACAACACGCATGGCTGGTTGTCCCGAACAGCCCAGCTTGTGAGTACTACGACTCAACACTGCTCCAGTCCAGGAGCGGAAGGCGCGAACGTAACTCCTCCCCGGTTACGCTGAAGACAGTCTGAGAACTGACTCACACTTCCTTTCTCACGCTGTGAGACATCTGATGTAAACAGCTCTTGCTGTTTCCTGCCAGCCTGGCAGCTGGTGGGTGTTGAAATCCCAACAGCACTTCCCCTAAATGACGAAGTCCACAATTTGGGAATGTTCCTGGATTCAGCACTGGTTGGGGAAGTCCAGATTGCATCAGTAGCCAGAAATGTATTCTGTTGGCTTTGGCTGGTACACTAAAACTGCAGCCAAGGGCAGGCCTAGCCACAGTGATCCATGTGCTAAACTACTGTAATGTGCTGTACTGCACATGGAGCTGCCTTTAAAGGCAGTCCAGAAACTTGAGCTGGTTGAAAAAGTGGGTTGAATTGCAACATGGAATTACACATGTTATCAAAGTTCAAGTGTACAAACACACACACACACACACTTGAAGTCTAATCACTTGAGAATTGAAACTACAGTGAGGAATGACAGCACTTGATTCAATCAGCTCTGGGAAACTTTATTTGTTTCCCACAATTTCTCGAGAGAGAGAGCAGAGGACTACCTTCGTGCATGAATTCCCAATGGACAGAATCCACTCCGTAGTATGAGTAGCTCAGATTTTGGGAACCTCTTTATCACACCAGCACTTTCTTATGGAGAACAAAATTATTCCCAACAAGAAGAATTAATTCAGCATAGTTAAATTCATCATAGTTAGCTGTGATTGCCTCAGACCAGCTGACTTCCTAATAGACCGTCGTAGAGGAATAGAATAACTACATAGGTATCTTTAATGGTGCACAGGTAAAATTCTAGCACCCCTAAAAATAATAACATACACAAGAGGAAGTGTGCAGCAAGAAGTGTAATAAGGGGCCTGCTATTTCCTTTAGGCTGTTCCAGGGGTACAAGAAGACTGGTTTTGCTCTGATTATTGGGTCCCCTTTACTATGTTGATTGCCCAATTTAATAATATTTAAAAGTTCTAGTGTAGTACAGGCATTTCTCTGGTTCCCTCCCCTGTGGGAGCTTCAGGGGGATGATGTAAAAAAAATATGATTTTTTTTCGGTTGTGGCTCTCCACCTGTAGAATGTATTCCCCAGTGAGTCTGCTTTGCACCTTTGCATACTTCTTTATAATACCAGGTAAAGACTTACCCTCTCCCCTTAACTTTTGGTTGACTGGGCTGATTTTGCTCTACTATTGGTGGGCTGCCAAAGCTTTAATTAGTTCTTATGAGGGTGGGGTGGTTTTATGATGTGGGCATTGCATGAAAATGCTATATATATATTATATTAATTTGTTATTATATGCATTTATGTTTATGTTTTTAAATGTAACTTGCTTGGAGACCTTTTAGATAACAACAGACTAAATCATCATTATCATAATAATTGTTGTTGTTGTTGTTTAGTCATTTAGTCATGTCCGACTCTTCGTGACCCCATGGATCAGAGCATACCATAGTTGTCAGAGGCTTAATGCTGTCCAGCTGGCATAGATAAGACTCCGGGCTCCCAGCCAGTTCCAAACTATTTGATTTATTTGACAAAGTTCAAATGTACATCTCCAGCGTTTCAATTAGCGTCCGTCCCGTTGTTGCGCAGTTGCCGCCTCTAATCGTTCAGCCCGGCCCATCGTTCAGCCCGGACACTGAGATCCAGCGCCGAGGGCCTTCTGGCGGTTCCCTCATTGCGAGAAGTAAGGTTACAGGGAACCAGGCAGAGGGCCTTCTCGGTAGTGGCGCCTGCCCTGTGGAACGCCCTCCCAGCAGATGTCAAAGCAATAAACAACTATTTTACTTTTAAAAGTCATCTGAAGGCAGCCCTCTTTAGGGAAGTTTTTAATGTTTGATGCTGTACTGTTTTTAATATTCAGTTGGAAGCCGCCCAGAGTGGCTGGGGAAACCCAGCCAGATGGGCGGGGTATAAATAATAAATTATTATTATTATTATTATTATTATTATTATTATTATTATTATTATTATTATTATTATTACGTCAGACCCACTGTCAGACAACAGGCTGCTGATAATCTCTTTAGGCTCTCTATAACTGCTGGTTTCTGTCCTTTCATCTTTTCCCGTTTGCCTCTCCCTGACATCCACCCCCTCCTCAAAGGCCCCCTCCCGCTCAGGAGACCCGACTACATCCCCTTCTCTTTCCTCAGAGGTGGTAGAAGAAGAAGAAGAAGAGTTTGGATTTGATATCCCGCCTTTCACTCCCCTTCAGGAGTCTCAAAGCGGCTAACATTCTCCTTTCCCTTCCTCCCCCACAACAAACACTCTGTGAGGTAAGTGGGGCTGAGAGACTTCAAAGAAGTATGACTGGCCCAAGGTCACCCAGCAGCTGCATGTGGAGGAGCGGAGACGCGAACCCGGTTCCCCAGATTAGGTGACTACCGCTCTTAACCACTACACCACACTGGCTCCGCAAAACTACCCTCTTCCTCATCCGTCTCTTCGAACACACTCCTCCAACCCCCAAGTCCTGGTGTTCCCCAGTCTACGCCTTCGTCTTCTTCCTCCTCCTCGTCCAATGCTGGGAAATCTTCGAATTCCTCTTTGTCGTCTGTTGTTTCGAACACCTCTTGTAAGGACCTCACCTTGCCTTTGGGTTTGTCCGGGGGGAAATTGTGGAACTCCTCTACTAGTTCCTTGTTAGACATGCTATCTTCCGGGACCCAGGTATTCTCCGATGCCAGGGCCCCTTCCCAAGCCACCAAATATTCCAAAGTCCCCCCTCTCCAACGAGAGTCCAGTATTTCCGTGACCACGTTGCACTGCTCCCTTTCCTCCATTTCAGGTGGTGGGCCTTCCCCTCCCCCACTACCCTGCCTCCTTCCCCCCTCCCTGTAGGGGAACAGCAGTGATCTATGGAACACCGGATGGATTCTCATGCTTTCTGGCAACCTGAGCTTAAACGCCACTGGATTTATTTCCTGGATCACCTCAAAGGGCCCCACCTTCCTGGGCTTGAGTTTCTTGCAGCCCCCTTTCCAAGGCAATCCTTGCGTGGACAACCACACCTTGTCCCCAACCCTGATGACCTCCCCTGATTGCCGATGTTTGTCGGCTTCCTTCTTGTATAACTCCTTAGCCCTTTCCAAATTCAACTGCAGCTGTCTGTGGATCGCTTCCATTTCCTCCACAAACTGTTCGGCCGCTGGAACACTCCACGACTCCTCCCCCCTCCCGGGGAAGGCCCTTGGATGACGCCCATGATTGGCAAAGAACGGAGTCATCCCTGTGGATACATTCTCCGCGTTGTTGTAAGCAAACTCTGCCAGGGCTAGTTTGTCCACCCAATCGTTCTGCTTCTGACTTACATAACACCGCAAATACTGTTGTAAAACAGCATTCGCCCTCTCCGCTTGCCCATTGGTCTCGGGGTGCCTAGCCGTTGTAAAGCTCACTTCCACCTGGAGCAGCCCCATGAGCTTGCGCCAAAATCGTGAGGTAAATTGAGCCCCCCGGTCTGAGACCACCCTTGCAGGTACCCCATGCAACCTAAACACGTGCTCTACGAACAGCCTAGCTGTTTCTTCCGCCGTCACGGCGTGCGAACAGGGCACAAAATGGCACATTTTGGTCAAGAGATCAACCACCACCATGACCGCTGTCTTACCCTTACATCTGGGCAGATCAGTGATAAAGTCCACACCCACCACCTCCCATGGTTTCCCCGGTGTGGGCAATGGTTCCAGCAACCCAGCTGGTGCCGCCCTTTCCCCTTTGGCCCTCTGACATGTGTCACATCCTCGCACATATTCCTTTACATCCTCTCTCACCCTTGGCCACCAAAATTCCCGTGTGACCAGTAGCATGGTCTTATGCTGTCCAAAATGCCCCGCCGTGCAACTGTCGTGGAGTTGCTTGAGGATTCTGCCCCGAAGGTTTTCTCCTGGAACATACAAGGCCCCTTTGTGGTACAGTAACCCCCCTTTCACCTCGAAACCCACCTCGGCACCCCCTCTTTCTCTTAACTCCCCCATTTTTTGTCTAGCAAAGACATCGTCTCTGAGCATTTGCATCAGTTCGTCATCCTTGACCAACGTTCCCCCGCACAACTATTTGCTCTCCGGGAACATCAGTCTTGCTACAGGTGGCCCTTCCCCCATCATATACTCGGGTTTCCGGGAGAGCGCATCCGCCCTCGCATTCTGCTCTCCTGGCACGTATTGGATCTTGAAGTTGAAGTTGGCAAAGAACTCTGCCCATCTTATCTGTCTCTGGCACAACACCCGTGCCGTACGCCAATACTCCAAGTTTTTGTGGTCAGTGCACACCAAAATTTGGTGCTTTGCCCCAACCAGGAAGTGCCTCCATTGTTTAAACGCAGCCACGATCGAAAGCAATTCCTTATCATAGATGGTGTAGTTCTGCTCTGATTTGTTCAGTTTCCGCGAAAAGAAGGCACACGGACGCCATTCTCCTTTCCAATCTGGCTGCAGCAGCACCGCCCCAATCGCCCGATCCGACGCATCTGTTTCCACCCATAGTGGTTGAGCAGGGTCGACGTGGATCAGTTGCTCCTCTGAAGCGAAAGCCCTCTTTAGTTTCTCAAACCCCTCTTGGGCCGCCTGCGTCCACTGAAACTTCTTCTTAACACTGAGACAGTCCGTTATTGGCGCCGTCAATTTTGCGAAATCCTTTATGAATTTCCTGTAGAAATTGCTAAAGCCCAGGAAACGCTGAACATCTTTCCTGGTTTTGGGACTCTCCCATTCCACCACTGCCTTCACTTTCCCCGGGTCCATGGCCAACCCCTGGTCCGACAGCCGATACCCCAGGAATTCGACTTCCTTTGCGTGGAACTGACATTTCTCCAGCTTGACCCACAAGTGGTGCTCCTTGAATTTGCTCAGGACCTGCAGTACATCCTTCACGTGCTGTTGTTTGTCTTCCGAGTACACAAGCAAATCGTCCAAAAAGCAAACGCAGTTTTTGTAGAGCAAAGGTCCTAGCACGTGGTGCATGAAGGCTTGGAAACAGTGACTTCCGCACTGCAAACCGAAGGGCATAACTAAATACTCAAACGCCCCCATCGGGGTGAACATGGTGGTCTTCCACTCATCGCCTTCTCGTACCCGGATAAGGTTGTAAGCCCCCCAGAGATCCAGTTTGGTGAAAATCTTCCCCTTCCGCACCCGTGCCAAAACGTCGTTGATTCTCGGCATCAGGAAAGCCACCGGTTCCGTCTGGCTGTTCAAAATTCTAAAGTCCACCACCAGGCGTCGCTCTTTCGTTGATCTCTTGACGACGAAGAACACTGGACTCCCTCCTGCCGCCTTGGACTCCCTGATGAAACCCCTTCTTAGGTTTTTCTCAATAAACTCCTTTAGGTCCTTGAGCTCTCCCTCCAACATGGAATAGGTTTTCCCCACCGGCAACGTGGCCCCCGGTACCAGGTTGATCTGACAGTCATATGGCCGATGGGGTGGCAACGCATCCGCCTCTTTCTCGCTGAACACCTCCTGTAGATCCCTGTAACACGATGGAATCTCACTCGTCCCCACTCTGCATGCTGCTGCCCTCCTGCCCTCGCTTTGTCGAGCTAGCCCTTGAGCTAGGCAGTTCTCCATGCAGTGCGTCGAGCTAAACATCAGGGACCGTTGGTGCCAGGAAACCACCGGATCGTGCAACGCCAACCAGCTCATGCCCAATATGATAGGCGGCCCCGCCAGTGTGGCCACGTGAAAGGCGATGACCTCAGAGTGGGTGGCCACACGTATTCGCATTGGGGGTGTTTGATGCGTCACTTCACCCCCCAGCAGTTCCCTTCCATCAATTGTTGTCACTTGCAGCGGAAAATCCAAAGGCCTCAGGTTCAGTTGGTGTCGCGCCGGAAAGCCATTTCCGAGCTTGGGAGGAGAGGGGGTTGCGGGCTACCCCCTCCCACACATGCGGGGGCAGGCCTTTTGCCCCCGCGAGATCCAGGGAATCCCCGGGCGTGTCTTCGACCCGGCCCGCCAATCGGCGGGCTGGGGAGGCGTGGCCTAGCCTACTTAAGGCCAGGCACGCCCAGGGACCGCCCTCTTTCCCCTTTCCAGCTGAGCGGTTTTGGATCCTCGCCTGGAGTTGCCTTTCTTTTTCGTCCTCCAGCCTTCCTCCCTGCTCAATCTTCGAGCCATTTCGGTGCCCGCGCTTGCCGCCTTGTTTACCGCTGCTGCTTGTTTTTTTCGGCCCCTTAACCTCTCAGCCCTGCGAGCCTGCCGGTATTGTTCGGATCACCCTGCGGGGGAGCTACAGTCGGTTGCACAGTGAGAGCTGAAGCTGCGTGCAGGGTCGTGAAAGAGCTGAAATCACTCGCGGATTTGCCGCTAGTCTGGCTGGTTTCAGGGCCCCCGGTTTCCGCAGCGGTCCTCAAGACAGGGAGCGCTTCTCAGCGGAGAATATCGGATCGGCCAGACGCGGATCGGACGCAACGCGGAAGTTCGAGGTTTGGTTGTGGGGTCTCCTTTGTTTACTCTCTGATTCAGGTATTTGCAAGTACTCCTAGGGGTGCTCCCTGGAAGGGGGTTTGGGAATATTCTGTTGATCATTGTGGCCGCCTGGCTGTTGTTGTTGAAAGAGAGTTGGGTTGGCTTCTTTTCGCCACGGGAATTGTTTATTCGTTGCCAGAGCAATGGCCGCTCCTCTACGCCATTTTAGCTGACCACGTGGAGGAGCTCTGCTGCGTCCGCCATTTTAAGTGAGGCATTAAGCCTTTTCAACAGCCGATACTGTTTTTAGTCAGTGGGCGGGGGTCAGGGCGAGTAACGGACGCCATCTTGGTAGGGTCCACGTGGGGAAGCCCGGGCAGCCATCTTGGGTGAGGCGAGGGCAGCTGGCAGGAATACTCTTACCCTATCAGCTACGCATTCGCAAGCAGCGCAACAATACCAGTTGCCTTTTCGCCCTGGTAAGGGAATAACCCCAGCCCTGAACACCAGAGCCTGTGAACCCCTGCTTGTGGTGGAGAAGCAGGCTGCTTTAGCGAGGTTGCTAGCTGTGGCTTAGCCGGACGCTGCTTTTAATTGTTGTATTTACTCCACGTTGTGCTTATATTGTTGGGGTAATGGCTGAGGGGATAGCGGATTTAATTGCTTCAGGAGTTTTGCTCCATTCTTCTTTGGTTTTATTCGGCAATACTTAGAGAGCAGATAAAGGCTTGTCATCATTAGTTTAGAAGGCTTTGTCTCTGTCTGGCAATTAAATTCATTTGGTCACTTTAATCAAGTGCGTAAGGGGCTCCGTGGAGCTTGGCTTTTAGAAAGCAATTCAAGGAATAGATAAAGGTTTATCATTTAATCTGGATTTATTTAGTCGCTTTAATTAAGTGCTTAAGAGGCTCTGGGGGACCAAATAGTCCCAGTGTTATGCGAGGTCATGAATAACATCTTAAAAGAAGGGAAACTCCCAGCCACGTGGAAGGAAGCTTACATTACCTTGATCCCCAAAAAAGATGCAGATGGCTTAGAAGTTAAAAACTACAGACCCATCTCCTTGTTAAATAACGACTACAAAATATTTGCTGATGTATTGGCGGAAAGATTAAAAAGACTTTTAAATGGGAAAATTCACAAAGATCAAGCAGGCTTTCTTCCGGGAAGACAACTGAAAGATAATGTAAGAAATGTCATAGACATTATTGAATTTTTAGAGAATAGGATAGACAAGCAAGCGGCATTGATATTTATCGATGCCGAAAAAGCATTCGATAACATCTCCTGGAGATTTATGAAAGAAAATCTAAAAGCAATGGGAGTTGGAGAAGGGTTTGGAAAAGGAATTGAAGCCATATATCAAGATCAAAAAGCCAAACTCATAATAAATAGCAATATATCAGAACCTTTTGATATTGCTAAAGGGACTAGACAGGGTTGCCCCCTGTCTCCCCTGTTATTCATAACAGTATTAGAGGTTTTTAACAAGAGGCTAAGAGAAACAGCAGAAGTGAAAGGGATCAAGGTAGGAAGTAAAGAGTACAAAATTAAAGCATTCGCGGATGATCTAGTGTTAACATTAGAAGAGCCAAAGAAGAGTTTACAAGAAGCCTTACAGAGACTAGAAGAATTCGACAAGGTGGCGGGACTCAAACTTAACAAGAATAAGACCAAAATGCTGACAAAGAACATGACCAAGGAAGAGATAGAGGAACTACAACAAAGATCTGGAATTACAGCAGTTAAGAAAGTTAAATACTTAGGAGTATGGATTACAGCAAAAAATATAAACTTATACAAAGACAATTATGAGGCAACATGGAGGGGTATTAAAAAGGACCTAGAAATATGGGATAGATTAAAGTTGTCATTCTTGGGGAGAATATCTGTGATTAAAATGAATGTTTTGCCCAGAACGTTATTTCTATTCCAAACTATTCCAGTAATTAAAGGGCTAAAACAACTTAAAGAATGGTAAAAAACATTAATAAGATTCGTCTGGCAGGGAAAAAAACCGAGAATAAAAATGAAAATCTTGGTGGATAAAAAAGAAAGAGGAGGTTTTTCCCTGCCAGAACTGAGTCTATACTACGAAGCGGCTTGTTTAACATGGGTGAAAGACTGGATAAAATTAGAAAACACCGATCTCTTTGACTTAGAAGGTTTTGACAATAGGTACGGGTGGCACTTGTACCTATGGTATGAGAAGGTGAACGTTCACAAGGGTTTTCTAAACCATATAATCAGAGGATCAATATTTCAAGTTTGGGAAAGAAACAAAGACCTATTGGAAAGGAAAACCCCTTGGTGGATTTCACCAATAGAAGTTTTAACTATCAAAAAAGTTAATATGGAAGGGAAAAAAGCTACTTATGAAGAACTAATCAAAAAGACAGATCAAGATATAAAACTCAAACCGTAAAGAGGTAGAGAATTTATATACAGGGTGGTTACAGTATCACCAAGTTAATGATCTACTAAAAGAAGATAAAAGGAAAAAGGGATTCGAGGATAAGAAATCTAAATTTAATATTGATATTCTAGAAGGTAAAAATAAATTATTATCAAAAACATACGATTTATTATTGGATTGGTATACAAAAGATGAAGAGATAAAGGAAGCTATGGTTAAATGGGCTATTGATTTCGGCCATAATATCGATTTTGATGCGTGGCAAGAACTATGGAATGTAAACATGAAATTTACAGCTTGTACTGCTTTAAAAGAGAATTTGTGGAAAATGATCTACAGATGGCATCTAACGCTGGTAAAGCTAGCAAGGATGTATAGAACAAAAAATAAGAAATGTTGGAAGTGTGGAGAGGTAGAGGCTGACCTCTACCATATGTGGTGGACCTGTAGTAAAGTGAAGGGCTTTTCGGAACTAATCTATAACGAACTTAAAAAAATCTTTCATCATCATCATTTTTTATTTGTATGCCGCCTTTCCACAGTTAAAACAACACTGCTCAAGGCGGCTTACAGCATAACAAGATTTACATAATTACAAAAGTCATAAACAATAAATAAACCACACCAAAAAAAATACACAACCTAATGGGAAACAATTTCCACATAAATCAAAATCTAAAACTAAGAATACACCATTCATATCAGAGTTTAAAATGGCACAGGTAAAAAACAAATCTTTAAATATACTTTCCCAAAAAGACCTGAAGCTTTTCTACTGGGATTGATTGGAAAGGAAATTGAAAAAAAGATAAAAACCTCTTTTTATATGCCACGACAGCAGCCAGAAATATGTTAGCTCAGAATTGGAAAACAGAGATAATACCGAATATAATGGACTGGCAGGTTAAAATGATGGACTACGCAGAACTGGCCAGACTATCAGGAAAATTAAGAGATCAGGACGAGCAGAAGTTTCAAGAAAATTGGAGTAAATATTTGACGTATATAAGAAACAATTGTAAATCTTTGAAGACACTGGCAGGGTTGGAATAACTCTTACAGCATGTAGTTGATAATAAGATATATAGAGTACGTGATATTAGAACTTTATTTGATACTTACCTAAGAAATGGAGGGAAGTCAGAGGCATGATAGAGCCTAAGTTAAATATGTAACCTATATATGTGTAATTTATGAATGTATGTATGTGTACTGAAAATCAATAAAAATTTAATTGGGGGGGGGGAGAGAGGCTCTGGGGGAGCTTGGCAGTGAGAAAACAATTCAATTGCAGTAATTCCAGTTACGTACACAGGGTCAAGGGAGCTTATCTGTCGGCTTGAATAATTCATTGGTTAATTTAACTAAAAGAGTGCAAGGGGCTTCTTGCAGCATCATTTGCTTGGCTGCTCATTGGTGATAACAATTCATTTGCTTTACTTCTTTAGACAACATTTGCCTGATTAATCCATCGTTTCCTTTAATTGGGGCAGTTTAATAAAGACACAATAACAATAACAATAACAATAAATATACAAAAAATTTTTAAAAAATAAATAAGGAATAATCAATAATACCTTCCTTCGTGACTTGCAATCCGGGCTCCGTCCCGTCATAGTTACAGCCTAGAGCCTTGCAGTTACTTATCGATTGGCAGTAGATGATTGAATAAGTAAATAAGAGAATAAATACTAAATAAAAGTTAAATAAAGGAACTTTGCTCTGTAGATTCGTGGTAGAGCCTTAAGCGGTGTAGACAATTCTGAACTAGGCAGAACCCCTTGGCGCATTTTGTTTGGGAAGTAATTTGAGATTTCTCAGGTCTCGCGTACAGTTTGTAATGGCTTCTGGCAGAGATCAGCAGGCATCCACCTCTGGCAATCAGTTGGCACCTGCCACAAGTAATGATAGCGCTCAAATAGGGAACATGCCCTGTGACCCTCAAGCCTTCACTCAATTTTTCAGGGCGTTTGAAACATTTTATAGGCAATGTAGGCCTGGGGCTTTGGTGCTTCCGGCCCCGGAACCATCACAGGAGGTAATACCCGACACTCCTTCTAACAATCAAGGGCAGCAGGGCTCCCCTGCTGCTGCAGTAGGCAGCGCCCAGTCAGAAACCGCAAATGTAGGTCGCCCTAATACCCATGCCCAGGCCCCCATCACTAAGAAAGCCAACCAAAGCGCTGGAAAGGGGAAGGCTAGTGCCAAAGGGACCAGTAGCAATGCCTTTTCACAGGTGGTAGACATTCCTAGTGCGTTTCAGGAACAGCAGCCCCAGCACAGCTCTACCGAGGACAGTGCGGGTTCCGGCTTGGAGGGGGAGCACATGGAACCTCAACTTGCTCAGCCAGCGGCCAGTGTGAACCCGGCCAACGTAGAGGTGCAAGGAGGAAAAAGAAAGTCCAAGAAGAAACACACGTCTGCGAAGAAGAAAAGAAGTAAGCAGTCCGAGACAGAGGACGAGTCAGGTACGTCATCCTCTGATTCTGATAGCGAGGGCCCCATGGATTACTGGGGTTTGGGTGAAGGCAATCATGGGATCCCACTTTGGGCGCACGAAAGGAGGGCCAATTCCCATCGGAAGACCTTCAATGGAGTACTGGAATGGTTGAGGATGTTAAGGTTTCCACCAATCAGTCCACCGGTTTTATACTGGGGAACCATTTGTCCCAGAAGATCCTCAACACGTGGACATGTTTACTCTTCTCCCTCCTACTAAAGTAACGGGGAAAGGTGAAAAGAGGCGCTCTTTCGGTAAGCGTAGGTATAGGACACCTAGGGCGGAGCGGACCTTTGAGAATTGGTTGGACGGGTACCAGGTCTTCATGGGAGTTGTTTGCGTGGCTTATCCTCGGCGCTCCATGGATCTGGTTGCTTATTTGGCACATGTGAAGCGGGCTCACACGCTCGCAGGGGAAAATGCCGCTTTAACGTATGATGAGAATTTCCGTAGAAATGCTTCGCTCCTGCCTTCCACCCGATGGGACCTAAGGGATCCCAACTACTGGGGCGAGGACGTCAATCCCTACATCGATAAGAAAAACCAGGAATCGGCCAAGGCAGGTAAGACAGAGGCGAAACGGCGCCGCCAGTGCTGGGAGTTCAACAGGGGTGTATGCTCGCGACCCTCCTGTAAGTATCTTCACGAATGTGAGAGGTGCTTGGGTAACCACCCTGCCTCTGCGTGCTTCAAAAATAAACAGCAGCCCTTTCGAGGAGGCAGGGGGTACTTCCACAACAATACCAGAGGTGCCCCCGGATCCTCCCACCAAGGACCCGGTAACCGCCAGTAACTTGTATCTTGGTTTGGCCTCCTCCCCTATCCGTCTTCAGCCCCTCAAAACCCTGCTAGATCAATATCCCAATCGAAAAGCCGCACAATACCTTTGAGAGGGGTTCTCTATGGGGTTCAGAATCCCCATGGCTTTCCCCCCTAACACCGGGGACCCACAAAATCAAAAATCTGTTAAGGAAAGGCCCAAGATAGTCAGGAAAAAGATAGAGAAAGAAATCAGGGCAGGCAGGGTAGCAGGCCCCTTTCCCGAGCCTCCCTTCGAAGGACTTCACCTATCCCCCCTGGGCATTGTACCAAAAAAGACCCCAGGGGAATTCCGCATGATCCACAACCTCTCTCACCCAAGGGGAGGCTCGGTCAATGACGTGATCCCCCAGGAACTTTGTACAGTGAAATATGCCTCCTTTGACCAAGCAGTTAAAATGATTCGCAGATTTGGGCAAGGGGCACTTCTAGCCAAATGTGACATTGAGTCGGCGTTCTGCCTTCTTCCCGTCCATCCAGCTGATTTCCGTTGGTTGGGCTTTAGATTTGAGGGGGCGTATTTCATTGACAAAGCAATGCCTATGGGCTGTTCCGTGGCTTGCTCAGCCTTTGAGTCGTTCAGTACGTTTCTTGATTGGGCCCTACGCTTCAGGACAGGGTCGTTGGACGTGTCGCATTACCTGGACGATTTTATTTTGGTGGCAGATAACAGGCAACGATGCTCCGCCCTTTTGGAGGCTTTCACAGCCCTGGCCGGGGAGCTGGGGGTGCCGCTGGCCGCCGAGAAAACAGAGGGTCCAGCCACATCTATGGTCTATCTGGGCATTGAGTTAGACACCGTGGTCCAGACGTCTAGGTTGCCCGAGAATAAACTGATCGCCCTTAAAGCACTGATACAACAGCTACTGCCCCTAAGGAAGGTTACCCTAAGGTAAATCCAATCCCTACTAGGCCACCTAAATTTTGCCTGTAGGGTAGTGGCGCCGGGTCGCCCCTTTTGCGGCCGCCTGGCCAGATTGGCAGCAGGTCTCAGGGCACCACAGCATAGGGTGCGCCTCTCCAAAGAAGTTAAGGCGGATCTGGGAGTTTGGTTACAATTCCTCGACAAGTACAACGGTATATCCTTATGGCAAGATTCCATGGCACTCAACGCTGACTTCCAAGTTCAGTCAGATGCGGCAGGTTCCTTGGGTTCTGGAGTTTATTTCAGGGGCCAGTGGTGTGCCCAAAAGTGGCCTGCAGACTGGCAGGGCCAGCCCATTACTCAGGACTTTACATTCTTGGAATTTTTCCCTATTGTAGTGGCAGTACATCTTTGGGCAGAACAGTTCCGCAATCATAGGGTTTGTTTCAACACAGATAACCAGGCAGTAGTAGCGGTTCTTTCTAGACAGTCCGCGCGCTCCACCAGGGTGGGGAACTTGTTACGGTCCTTCGTCCTCCTGTGTTTGGAACAGAATATATATTTTTCAGCCAAATTTGTACCTGGCATTAATAATGACATCGCGGATGCTCTGTCTCGTTTTCAGATGGAGCGCTTCCACTCGTTAGTGCCGGATGCAGAACAATCATCAATGCCTTTCCCGGAGCATCTCTGGAGCCTTGGGAGCAGGAAGTGATGAAGGGAGTATTCGGTGCAGTTGCCCCTTCCACAATGAGATCATACAAGAAGGCCTGGGCTGACTTCTTAAAGTTCCGCAGCAGAATACCCAGCACAAGGCAGAATTCCATTCCCTCAACGAGGGAGGTCCTCCGCTACTTAACCCATCTGAAGGAGCTGGGCAGGGCACCAAAGACTCTCAATATTCAGTCCGCGGGGATTTCATATTTTTGTAAAGCCTTTTTCGCCACCGACCCATGTGCGGAATTTATCGTGCGTAAGACCTTAGAGGGTTGGCACCGGCTGCAGTCCCCCAGCTTTGACAAGAGGAGGCCCATAACTTTTGATATTCTGACCCAGATACACAAAAAATTACGTGAAATATGCTGGTCAAAATATGAAGCTCGCCTATTCTCTGCCACTTATTCCATAGCCTTCTTTGGTGCCCTGTGCATAGGGGAGATAGTCTGCGAGGGAGGGGTTCCCCACTGCCAGAGGGGCATCCTCTTAAGTGATCTGACCCTATCAGGGACAGACCTCATAGTTCAAGTACGGAGCTCTAAGACGGACCAACAGGGTAAGGGGGCTCTCCTTCGGCTACCAGCCGCACAAGCTAGGGGTCCCTGTCCGGTTAGGGATACGAGGCGTTTCCTCTACTTAAGACCCAATAGCCCCGGCCCCTTTTTTATTCACACAGATGGATCGCTCTTGGCCAGACATCAGTTTACGCGGGTGATGCGCATGGCGTTGGCAGCATGCGGTTTGCCCGCGGCTGAATTTGCGGCTCACTCCTTTCGGATCGGGGCAGCTACCACTGCAGTGCACCTTGGGCTCTCCACAGAGAGGATAAAGGACTTAGGGCGGTGGAAATCTAATGCATACAAAGCTTATGTGAGAAAGAATCTATGACTAGCGGTTGTTCTCCTGACCTCGGTTTTTTCTGTCTATTTGCTTTTCAGAAAACAAGAGGGTGCGCATTTGGTTGGTGGGCCACAGCATTGTGCATTGGGCCAAGAATCGTGCCATGAGTTGGGACTAAACTTGAACTTGCCTGCAAATGTGGAGCTGGCGTGGATAGCGCGGAGAGGGATGCGCTGGAGCGAATTCAAGACAGCCATGATGGCGAGAGCTGCCTCTGAGGGCCCACCTGATGCCCTGGTTATCCAGTTGGGGGAAAACGACCTAGCGTACTGCAAAGCTATTGACTTGAGATGGAACATTTTTGACGATTTTGCTGATCTGATGGCGGTTTACCCAAACATGACTATCTTGTGGTCCTCATTGCTTGAGAGGAGGACATGGAGGGATTGTGTGAGCCCGGTTGGAATCAATAAAGCAAGAAAGGTCTTGGAGCGGGCTGTGGAATGTAGAGTGGCGGCTCTGGGCGGGTGCATCATAGGACACCCAGGCATCCAGTACAGCAACGAGGCCCTCTACAGATGGGATGGCGTGCATCTGTCAGATGCTGGAAACGATATTTGGTTGGGGGACATCATAGCAGGGATTAGGAGTTGGTTACCTAGGGAGGTAAGGGCCTCTGGCACGCCCCCGAGCGGTGACACCCGTGGGATCCTAGTTGGCGTACTTCAACAGGACTCCCACGGCTTGTGGATAACCCTTCCCGGTCTCCATGCCGGGTAGTCGATAGGAGCCAATGCCTAAGGCCAATACCTTTCAATTTTGTAATCAATAAAGTTGTGGCCTTTTTATGCCCATTAACCTTAAATAATGTGTCCAGTGTCTTCATTTCACATGGGGGAGGGGACTTGCCACGCAAAGCCATTTCCGAGCTTGGGAGGAGAGGGGGTTGCGGGCTACCCCCTCCCACACACGCGGGGGCTGGCCTTTTGCCCCCGCGAGATCCAGGGAATCCCCGGGCGTGTCTTCAACCCGGCCCGCCAATCGGCGCGCTGGGGAGGCGTGGCCTAGCCTACTTAAGGCCAGGCATGCCCGGGGACCGCCCTCTTTCCCCTTTCCAGCTGAGCGGTTTTCCCATCCCACCCACCCTTAGGCTTAGCTAACTATGACCTTGCTATGGACTCGGGTTGGTCGCCGCAAGGGGCCTGGTAGGAATTTTTCCAAATTGGCGCACTTTCAGCCTTTTGGTTTTTTTGCCTACCTTGTAGCAAACGTCACAACTTCCGCGGTATTGGCGGTTAGGCATTGGCAGGGGTTAATTGTTATGCAAATGAATGGGGGGGAAGGAAGCGCCATCACCTTCCCCCAAGGAAAGGGTAGTCCGGTAGAGGACTCCGGGGGGCATTCCCTTGTCCGAAACCTAGGGAGGTAAGGGCCTCCGGCACGCCCCCGAGCGGTGACACCCGTGGGATCCTAGTTGGCGTACTTCAACAGGACTCCCACGGCTTGTGGATAACCCTTCCCGGTCTCCATGCCGGGTAGTCGATAGGAGCCAATGCCTAAGGCCAATACCTTTCAATTTTGTAATCAATAAAGTTGTGGCCTTTTTATGCCCATTAACCTTAAATAATGTGTCCAGTGTCTTCATTTCACATGGGGGAGGGGACTTGCCATGCAAACTCCTTGCTGAAAAAGGAGGCTGAGGCCCCAGAATCAACTAGCGCCAACTCCTCCACCGTCTGTCCATTTGGGAGTTCTAGCACCACCTTCAACATTATGCTTGCTTTGGGGTGTCCAAGCCGGGGACTTTCTGTGTTGCTCCCGCCTGGCTGCTGCCCTGGTTCCCCACCAGCCAGGCATCTTCGTTTCCTGAATGCTGGGGCTCCTCTCCCTCTGCCTGCTGGGTGGCCCCCACCATCCCCTGCCAGTTACGACGCTCTGGACACACTCTGGCAAAGTGCCCAGTCTTCTGACAAGCAAAACATCTTTTTGCCGCTTGCCAGTCTTTTTTCTCCTTCCCGCCAGACCGTTGGGCTTTCAAACTCTCCCGTGCCCTGGCTGTGCCTATCTCCGTAGGCTCCTGCGCTTGTTGACATTCTGAGGCAGCTACAGGCATCTCAGGAATGCGGTCACCATGGAAACTCCGCTCTCTGCCTTGCTTCCTTTCCTGCCATCTGGCTTATTGTCTCAAACCCACCCCAAGAGCAGCCTTTGTTAATTCGTCCATATTTTTAGGTCTTGGCCCCCTTGCCAGCTCGTCCTTAATTTCTGGATTAAGTCCATTTTTAAATGTCGCTTGTACTAGGTGCGCCTCTAAATCCCAACCCAGTTTCTGTACCAGCATAGCAAATTCAGACCAATAACTGCGTACCATGGATTTGCCTTGTTTCAAAGCCAGTAGCTCATCCTGCGTTTTGTCAATTAAACTTTGATCTGCATAGATAAAATCCATTGCTTGCCAAAATTTGGCTTCATTTTTGAGGGCTTCATTCCCCGAGGCTATTAACGGCCTGATCCAGCTTCTAGCCCCTCCTCCCAGGTGTCTAATGTTGTGAGCAACCTTTGTGGATCGTTCTGAAACTTATCTCCTTCAAGTTCTAGAAAATATCTCATCTCTGTTTTGAAATCTAAGTAACTTTTCGGGTCTCCCTGGAACCGTTCAACCCACACGCACCTGCCCCCATCTGCCGATAGCCCACCTTGGGTTCCTCTCTGAGCAGTCCGGGCTTCTTCTAAACGGCTCTGCAGGTCTGCCGATCTTTGTTCCAGAGCGACATTTCGCTTTTTCAGTTCCAACAGCTCCTTCTCCATGTTGAAGCTATTTCCTTATTCCACCAGCTTTCCAGCAGAAAAAAGGGAGAGGCGGCAAGCTGTCAGAGGCTTAATGCTGTCCAGCTAGCATAGGTAAGACTCCGGGCTCCCAGCCAGTTCCAAACTATTTGATTTATTTGACAAAGTTCAAAGGTACATCTCCAGCGTTTCTGTCCCGTTGTTGCGCAGTTGCCGCCTCTAATCTTTCTTCTTCCTTTTCCGTACCCAGCATGCAAGTCTGCGGAAACTCCTCCCCTGACTTCCTCTGTGTACAGAATGACTTGTCCCAGGCTCATCCTCCTCCCCCTCTACGTCAGACCCACTGTCAGACGACAGGCTGCTGATAATCTCTTTAGGCTCTCTATAACTGCCGGTTTCTGTCCTTTCATCTTTTCCCGTTTGCCTCTCCCTGACAATAGTATCATAATTTTAGCACTTGGAATAATGATGTTCTCATCACTGAGCATTGAGCTAGATTCTTTCTGAGTCTGCTATATCAGCATTAAATACCTTGGTTAAAGAGATCAAGTTACAGATAAAGCTGTACTAGAAAAGAGCCCTTTGCAAATGTAATGTAATGTGCTGTGCTGTGCTGTTTTGTTTTGTTGCATTTCTTCCCCCTCCTTCCCCAATGAGCTCAGGATGGTGGACATTCCCCTCCCATTTTATCTTCACAAGAACCCTGTGAGATAGGTTAGATTGAGAAAGACAGAGTGGTTGGTTCAAGGTCATCTATGAGGTGTCATGGCAAAAGAGGGATTTGAACCCGGGTCTATTAGTCCAACATCTTGACCACTGAACCACCCTTGTTTCTTTTCATTGGGGTTCAATCTGCAGATTGGCCTTCGAGAACTCATACTTTTCTGCTTTGGGCAAGCCTTCTCAGATCAGCGTAAGTGCCTCTGAATGTGGAAGAAGAGGAAGAAGAGGAAACCAGACTTCAGCATATCATCAGGGTATGCAAATCCATCCAGGCATGCATCAATGACCATACAACAGGTAAGAGTTGTACAATGCAAAATAATAATGATGATGTATTTGTCTACCCTCATTAGGTTACTCAAATGTCACAACTGCAGATCACTCTACAGAAAGCTCCCCTTGCTAGTTTGCGTGGCAAGTCCCCTCCCCCTTTGTGAAATGAAGACACAGGACACATTATTTAAGGTTAATGGGCGTAAAAGGCCACAACTTTATTGATTACAGGAATTGAAAGGTATTGGCCTTAGGCATTGGTTTCTATTGACTACCCGGCATGGAGACTGGGAAGGGTTATCCACCAGCCTTGGGAGTCCTGTTGAAGTACGCCAACTAGGATCCCACGGGTGTCACCGCTCGGGGGCGTGCCGGAGGCCCTCACCTCCCTAGGTTTCGGACAAGGCAACGCCCCCCGGAGTCCTTTACCGGACTACCCTTTTTCATTGGGAGAAGGTGATGGCGCTTCCTTCCCCCCTTCATTTGCATAACAATTACCCCTGCCAATGCCTAACCGCCAATACCGGGAAAGTTGTGACGTTTGCTACAAGGTAGGCGAAAAAACCAAATGGCTGGAAATTTGCCAAGTGGAAAAAATTCCTACCAGGCCCCTAACTAAAACTAAGGGAGGGCGGGATGGGAAACTGCAGCAGCTGGAACGGGGAAGAGAGGAAAGTCCCCAGGCGCACCAGCCTTAAGTGTGCTAGGCCACGCCTCCCCGGCCCACCGATTGGCTGGCCAGGTCGGTGACGCGCCTGAGGATTCCCCTGCTCTTGTGGGGCTGTGAGCCAGCCCCCGCGTGCGTGGGGAGGGGGTGGGCCCGCAACCCCACCTCCTCTCCAGCTCGGAAGTGGCTTTTCAAGAAGCCCTTCGCATATTGTAAGGATCTGGGGAAAAGAGGCAAAAATTAGGCTTTCCCTTTTCCCTGCCCTATCATCCAATCATTAGGGGGTTTAATTTGATTTCTGTTTCTCATACGTATGATAGCAATTTTCCTTCATGTGATTAAGAGCAGATTACTGCAATTGCAGAGGGGGAGGGAGAGAAATTGCCTACATCCACACTTCACACATTTATCAGCTTTCTGGCATGCGGTGGCACAGCAATTCCATTCGCTGCACCGCAAATGCGCCTCATTTCTCTGTGCTCTCTATGCAGTGGCACAAATAGAATACAGATTGATGATTGATGCCAATCAGCATTGGGCTTACAGTTTCCTGTGCTGCCATTGATGTTTCACCAAGCTCCTATTGGATTTTCATGTCCAACTGTATGTTTGCCCAAGCCAGCCTCGTTCCCACTCTATGAATGAATAATGAAGGCTTTTCTATTTTTGAATCTGGCAGCCCTGACTGCTGTGTAAAAGTTTCATGGGAAAATTGAAGAGTGTGGAGGCTGAACTCCTCTCCCTGCTCCCCTCCCCGACTCTCTCCTACAGATACAGCTTTGGCTGTTCACTACATAACTGGCTTATCCCATTGTACAAAACCCCATTTATTTGTGTAGAGGCAAGACACATGGTTGATTAAGTGCTGTCCCAAATGTATTACCATGAATTATATTTAAATTTGTAGCAGGTTTCCCCCATTTCAAGGTAAAGTCTATGAATATACAAAGACAAGACACAAAAGCAGCTTAGTCAACCATTTGAAGTGAATGAATTTGAGCAAGTTTGTGTGTGTGTTTCAGGGCTAACTGGGCTTTCGCTATCCTGTGTGTGTGTGTGTGTGTGTGTGTGTGTGTGTGTGCTTGCACTTTTTGGCTTGTTAGGAATGATGGGGGGAAATCTTATTGAGCAAAATCACATTTCATATTGAAGGTGGTATTAATCTTTCCCTGTTATATTGCATTTCTATTGGGTTGGCAGATATAGATACAAATAGCTGATGCCTTTAAATGCCACAACTGGTAGTTAGCAAGGCTAAGCCTACACTGGGTCTTTGTGTGTGTGTTGAAACTATATTGCCCACCCGTATAAAATACCAAGGGAGTATACCACAATCTATGCAAACATTTGGTAAGTATAGCATAGTGATACGTGATGCAGCGCATGCTATTTACTGCAATACTCCAAGGTTTTATTATAGATGTGTGTTACTAAGACATGGATTAGGGGTAAGGAACATTTTTGTACCAGTGGCGCAGATCCTTATCTCACCACCAGCAGCAGCACAGGCTAACTTTGACAGATGGGTGGGGTAATCATCTGACATCATAATGACGGAACACCACCTGGTTTGCAACAATAAATATTTGTTATTCAGCCAGGAGGATATCAATGAGGGGCGAAGGATTCCCTTGACTATCCCACAGGTGAGTCTGGCTTGCAATGTGGTGACTCAGTTCCACACCCTGTGGAATTCTTCTGGAGATGTGAATTGCTACAACTTTGTTGGGATTCCGCAACCAGCTAAAAGCATATCTGTTCTCCCAGGCTTTTGGAGGAATTTAGTTATGTTTTCTGATGGTGCCGCTAAGGTTCTGCTATTTTGCACAATGATCTTTTTTTTTTTTTTAATATAATTTTTTATTGAAGAATTTTTTTTTATAACAACAAAAACATAACAATACAATACAATAAACACAACAAACACACAAACGAAAGCAAAAACAAGTACAATTTCAGATCTTATTTTCTTATACCTTACTTCTCCGACTTCCTCATGCCTCCCTTTTCTGTATTCCAATTTCTAATCATTTATTCAGCAAATATTCCCTTATTTTAATTTTAGTTTGATCTTCCTTATTCTCCTTATCTTATCCATTACTAATAGTAACCATTTATTTTCTAGTCCAACATCATTTTAGCTTTCATTAATTTTGTAATATTTCTTTAAATAGTCCTTAAATTTTTTCCATTCTTCTTCCGCTGCTTGTCTTCCCTGGTTTCGGATTCTGCTCGTCATTTCTGCCAGGCCCATGTAGTCAATCACCTTCATCTGCCATTCTTCCAGAGTGGGTAGATCTTGTGTCTTCCAGTACTTCGCAATGAGTATTCTTGCTGCTGTTGTAGCATACATAAAAAAAGTTATATCCATCTTTAACACCCCTTGGCCGACAATACCCAAGAGAAAGGCCTCTGGTTTCTTAGGGAAGGTATATTTAAATACCTTTTTCAGTTCATTATAGATCATTTCCCAGAATGCCTTAATCTTCGGGCACGTCCACCAGAGGTGAAAGAATGTACCTTCCTTTTCCTTACATTTCCAACATTTATTATCAGGCAAATGATAAATCTTTGCAAGCTTGACTGGGGTTATGTACCACCTATAGATCATCTTCATAATATTTTCTCTTAAGGCATTACACGCCGTAAATTTCATCCCGGTGGTCCACAACTTCTCCCAGTCAGCAAACATAATGTTATGACCAATGTCCTGAGCCCATTTAATCATACTTGATTTAACCATTTCCTCCTGTGTATTCCATTTCAGCAGCAAATTATACATTTTTGACAAATTTCTAGTGCTGGATTCTAACAGTTCAGTCTCCAATTTTGATTTTTCCACCTGGAAGCCAATTTTACTGTCCATTTTAAACACTTCATTTATTTGATGATAGTGCAGCCAATCTCTCACTTTCCCTTTTAATTTCTCAAAACTCTGCAGTCTCAGTCTGTCCCCTTCCTTTTCCAGAATTTCCCAATATCTTGGCCATTTAGACTCCATATTTAACTTTTTAACTGCCTTAGCTTCCATTGGCGACAACCACCTTGGGGTTTTGTTTTCCAACAGATCTTTATATCTAATCCAGACATTTAGTAGTGCTTTTCTGACAATATGGTTTTTAAAACCTTTGTGTGCTTTAACCTTGTCATACCACAAATATGCATGCCACCCAAAGATATTATTAAAACCTTCTAAATCCAGGATATCTGTATTTTCAAGAAGTAGCCAATCTCTTAGCCAGCAGAAAGCTGCCGCTTCATAATAAAGTTTAAAGTCTGGCAGGGCAAATCCCCCCCTTTCCTTTGCATCCGTTAGTATCTTAAATTTTATTCTGGGCTTCTTGCCCTGCCAGACAAATTTAGATATATCTCTTTGCCACTTCTTGAAACAATCCGTCTTATCCATTATTTGCAATGCTTGGAACAGAAACAACATTCTTGGCAATACATTCATTTTTATAACTGCAATTCGACCTAACAAGGAAAGCTATTTTGCACAATGATCTATAACAGGTTTCAATTTTAGTTTTAACATTGTTGAGTTATGGTGTATAACATTTTGTCTTATCTATTACATTGCAAACCATACAGGTGAAACTCGGAAAATTAGAATATTGTGGAAAAGTTCATTTATTCCAGTAATTCAACTTAAAAGGTGAAACTAATATATGAGATAGACTCATGACATACAAAGCGAGATATGTCAAGCCTTTATTTGTTATAATTGAGACGATTATGGGGTACAGCTGATAAAAACCCCAAATTAACAATCTCAGAAAATTAGAATATTGTGAAAAGGTGCAGTAGCTATTCAATCCATAACACCTGCAATGGGTTCAGTAGGAAGCACAATCATGGGGAAGGCTGCTGACCTGACAGTTGTGCAGAAAGCCATCATTGAGACCCTCCATAAGGAGGGAAAGCCTCAAACGGTAATTGCAGAAGAAGTTGGATGTTCCCAAAGTGTTGTATCAAAGCACATTAATGGAAAGTTATGCGGAAGGGGAAAGTGTGGAAGAAAAAGGTGCACAAGCAGCAGGGATGACCACAGCAGGGTTGCATCTGAGGAAGTGGAGTCAATATATATCAATACAATCCAGTCAAACCCAGTGGATTGTATATCTTTCCATTTCTGGATTGGAGATTTTAAAAGGCATAGAAGAAAGCTGTAGTGCAGTTCAGAGGCTGTGCTAAACCCTCCTCCAAAGTGTAGATGCAAGGAAGATCTAGCACATCCCAGAAGACTATGTTGTACATCTTTCAAGGGAGAGAAAGCAAAAACACCTCTCAAATGTCTTCCTCCCCCGCCCTGCGTGTGTCCTGATCCCCAATAAGAAACAGAGGGTTATGGGCCTAGTTTTTTTTATAAAAAAAGTTTCCACCCTTTCCAGCAGTACAGAGAAATCATGTCTGTACCCTCTCATCACAACTGCAGAGAGAGAATAACTCCACCCATGTACTTCCAGTACAGGGTCATGTAACACTCTGAGCTAACATCCGGCGCTCAGTGCACTGAATAGACTGTCCCTGGTTCCCACGGTTCAGTCCCATAACATCAGCTTCCTGTTTACCATTCCAGCCATCTGGAGCTCGCTTCTGCATTGCTCCTTTTTCGTAACATCCTCCCCCAAAAGAATCAATGCGTGTTGCGGCAAGCAAAGCGTGATCCAGAGAAGAAAACAAACAGTTGTTATACACATAACACTCCCCTGTTGTTTCAGTTCCACCCTTGGAACTCCCCGCCACTGGTTTCCCCAGTGTACCTCTCTGGTTGTCTGGCTTCCAAGGAATGAGTGCATCTGCATTACCTTGGCTAGCTACTCTCTGTTGTGTCTTTGTCTCTGACTTAGACACAGCTCCAACCTGTCCTCGGTTGTGTACAACAGCAACACATGCAACAGCTAAGTTAGCAAACTCTTTTGAGTACCTCTTGGGTGGTTGACCCTTTGTAACTCTCTCAGACCTACGTATGAGGTGCTGATCCTCTCTGCTCACTGGTTCAGTCTCAGGACTCTTTGGAGAACCAGTTCCAATAGTAAACAGTGGTTCATCCTTCACTTGTGAAAGCCTATCCATTGTGTGAGACTTCCTCTCAATGACTGTGACAACTGAGCTCTCCGAGCTATCGCTGTCACTCTCAGTACCACTGTAATCTGTAAAATCATCATCATCTGAATCGTCCTCTGTGGGAAATGTGTGTACTATCACTCTCTCCTGTTCAGGAGCACTCTCTAGAAATTTTGTGAGAATCACCTGACCAGATTCAGACAAAATTACTCTGTAGAGACCTTTTTCATAACCCACAAAAATGCCTCTGGCATTCTTTACTCCACCTGGAGCTTCTGTCCTCACATGAGACCCAAACACCTTGAAATGGGCAACAGAAGGTTTTCTATGGAACAGTTTCTCAAAAGGAGAACTTCCCAACTCTTTTGAAACCTTTCTCATTTTCGTATAACAATACGACATCAGAGACTCGGCCCAGAACTCATGTGGCAGATGTGAACTAAGCAATTGCACATTCATCCCCTTTTGCAATTCTTTGTTCACCCGTACACAGACACCCCTGTTCCACGCTTCCGCTGAAACAGCAATCTTGTGTCTTATCCCTTTCTTCTGCAGGAACCTCTGGAAATCCTGTAAAAGAAAAATCTGCTTCTCGTCTGTGAATAGACAATCAATGTTAGCATCATGCATATTCTTAACCTTGTCACAAAACTCCTGAAACCTCTCCAAGGCTTCCTGTGGCTTTCTCAACACATAAATCCAGACAAAGTTAGAGAAATGATCCACACACACAAGATAATATCTTGCATTGCCTCTAGATGGTTCTAGAGGACCAATCACATCAGCATACACCCGCTGAAATGCTCTGTTGACCCCGGTCACCTTCTTGGTAACACCTGCAAGAGAAACTAGGTTAGACACAGATGAATTACATTCCATGTAATCACTTTGGTCAAAAGTCAACAAATACAGTCCATCTTTCTCTCTGGCAGAAAGAAATAACTCTCCATCTTTGGAGATCTTGCAGCTCTCAGCATCATAGGACAGTCTCAGTCCTCTCTTTGCAATCTGTGAAACACTCAGCAGATTGAACTTCAATTCAGGAACCAAATAAACATTGTTTATAGTCAAGTTCAGACTCTTAAGATACACAGTCCCTATCCCGGACGCTTCCAGCTCCTGACCGTTGGCCTGTTTCACAGCGAAGCTTTGCTTCTTAAACGTTGAAAAGAGTCCTTTGTGTGGGGACATATGAACGGTCGCTCCAGTGTCGATAATAAACGCGTTCCCAACGTCTGGCGTGGTTCCTTTCGCCATCAAAGCCTTTGCAGGTTTCACCATAGGCTTGGTATGACCTTTGCCTGATGCCTCAGGCTTTGCTGAGCGGCCCTTTGCTCCTTTTGGCTGGCGTGGCTTCTTACAGTTCCACTGAAGATGCCCAGCCTGTCCGCAATTGTAACACCGGACAACGTTCAAAGCTAGAGCTTTCTCTCCAGTAGCTTCATCTGCGGGGGAATTAGAACTCTGTTCCTCCCTCCCCCTGTCCTTTTCTTCCAGTGCAGCAAGTCTGTCGTGTTCATTCAGAACGACGGCACACACCCTTTCCGCGGTCAAATCTTGAGCGGGGAGGGAACCAAGCTGACTGGCAACCGTTTTGTAAGTCCGATTTAGGCTGTTGATCATCATGAAGCAAAACACTTCCTCCTGCAGACGGAAATTGCGTTCCACCACCTGCTGGCGCAGATATTTCATCTCCGTCAGGTGCGCTTGAACATCTCCATCAGGCGCAAGCCTCAGATTGGTCAGCTTTTCAAAATACAGCAACGCTGAAGAACCAGCATCCCTCTGATGTGTTCTACGCAGCGTTTCCCAAATTTCCCGTGCATATTCCAAACCCTGAATATGCACCAATTGGTCATCTGACACACACAGAATTATAGCCGTTCTGGCTTTCAGATTCTGTGACTCCCAACCTCGGGTTGGTGCTGCAGGGATGGGGTTCTCAATCACGTCAAAGACCCTCTGATTCTGCAGCAGGGCCTTCATCTTTATAGACCAAGATGAATAATTGTCATTAGTCAGGGGAGGTGGATAGGGTAACCCTCCCCCCTTCTTGGAATCCCTGCTGAATCCAAGGGTCAGCTCTCTCTTTCAAGCCAGTAAAATCCAACAGTCTTTTTTTGGCTGTTTACTGCTTCACTGGCAGGCAATCTTTTGGGCTGTTTTCAAAACCCTTGCAAAACTGCGTAGTCAAAACAAACTTTGACTTCTCAGGCTCTCTGAGCCATTAACTTTCCAAGCCTTCTGGCTGTCGTTGCCTAGCAACCTGCTCAGGACGGGAATTCTTATCAGCCACAAGAATTCCTGGTATGCAAGCCTTTCTTTCAGAGCTGTTTTTTCTTTAACGCAGCTCTTCGTGAACCAGAGAATAATTCTTTCTGTGTTCACTCTCTTTAGCCCGAAATTCAGCATACCTTTTTGGGGCTCCGTTGCCTTTCGGTGTCCTGCTGTCTGTTCAGCTTCTGGCTGCAGGCAGACGCTTTCTTTATCTCCTTAGGTGCAGAGGATGGCAACGATTCATCGACCTCTCACCACTCAGGCTGATTCCCATAGATCAGTAAACCATCGGCACTCTGCTACCAGATGTTGAATTCAAGCCAGCAGAGCCAGCGAAGCTCAGAGGAATTTGGCCACCCTCCAGGTGCCCGGCTTGAATCCTTGTTGACCTCCTGTCTGCGACTCCCGGCAAGATCAAGGCGAGGTCTTTATCGGCGATTCTTCCCAACGTGAAGAAGAACACACCATTCCTCCCCCTCCCATCGCCGGGGGGGGGGGAAGAGACAGACAGAAATATATTTACATGTCTTTATTTCTGTCTTTCCAGCAGTACAGAGAAATCATGTCTGTACCCTCTCATCACAACTGCAGAGAGAGAATAACTCCACCCATGTACTTCCAGTACAGGGTCATGTGACACTCTGAGCTAACATCCGGCGCTCAGTGCACTGAATAGACTGTCCCTGGTTCCCACGGTTCAGTCCCATAACATCAGCTTCCTGTTTACCATTCCAGCCATCTGGAGCTCGCTTCTGCATTGCTCCTTTTTCGTAACAGCAGCACGATCAGTTATGCAGGGAGTCTATCAACAGTCTCAAACTGAACAAATCAGCAGTATTTTTGTCTAAAACTTACAAGTTACCGTACTTATTTTCCAGAGAGCTGAAACTGGGCCTGGTGTTCAGTGTGTGCTATAGTTGGCCATGCAGCGAAGTGGCAATTTGTGTCATGCAGCCAGATTGATTTTGAGAGAGCAATCCGTCTTTTGGTTCACCATCTATCCAGCTATTATGCAGATTGAACTTATCGTGCATCTGTGGCCTATTTTTCAGTCATGAGAACGAGCCCAGAGGAAGGTCCTATAAAAAATACCTACAGGGACTGCTCCTGGATGACTTCAGAGCAAGCAGTTGGTGACTTGCAGCCTTCTGGATGCCTTTCATGTTTTATTTTGAAATGATTTCTGGGGAGGGAGAAGGAGATGGGCTAGATTATTTCAATGAAACCCAATGACTTCTAAATGTAAAAGCTTGTGTGTGTGTGTTCTTCGGATGCATTCCCTTTCACTCTTTCCTGGAACAGTGTTTGGAAAGCAACCTTTGATTGATTATTGCTCACTGCTAAAATGCAATGAAATTCAATTATCACAAAAAACAGTTGGTGCACTTCAATTTTTGTGTGGCCTGTTAATTTTTAAATTTGCAACATCTTGTTAGAGGGGATTTTTCTTCTGGTGGCAGATGACAGAAACTACGACACCACGAGACTGGTGTAAAAACGAATCGAATAACTTTTTTTTTTTACAAAACAAACAACAAAGCTTGTGTGTGTTTTCTCCCTGCAGGCAAAGTTCAAACTGCAACTTTTCCTCCTTTTGTAGTCATGACCAGCTGTACCCAATCTGCCCAGAGCTCACAGAAACAGTTCTTAAAGGTACAAACATCTTTACTATTTCTTTGCAGAATGACTCCAAACACCCCCTCTCATTCAAACAGAAAAAGAAACAAAACAGTACTTTAAACATACACAAAACATATTTATACATCACACACAACAATTCCTAATTTTGTCACTAGTTGTGCATGTTTCTCAAAAGTTAGTGCTTTCATAACTATATCAGCCACATTTTGCATGCTCTCACAGTATTTTAGCATTATCAGGTTTTGTTTAACATTTTCACTTACATTTTGATACTTAATTTCTAAATGTTTATTTTTAAACTGCTCAGACCCAGCCAAAGGTATTACAGCTTGATTGTCTTCCCATATTTGAACTGGATAATCACATTGTATATCTAAATCATTGAGGATTTGAACGTAATATTTTATTTCATTACACAACTCTGCTAAAGCACAGTATTCAGCCTCTGTTGAAGACGTGGCCACGATTCCTTGCTTTTTGGACTTCCAACCTATCAAGGAATCCCAAAATTGAAACACCATGCCAGAAATGGATTTTCTATCAGGCAGGTTGGCCCAATCACTGTCAATGTAACACTGCAATTTTGTAGACCCTGAAGATGGTAATCTAATCAATAATCAAGTGTATGGTTTAAATACCGGAAAATATGTTTTAAACCCTTCAAGGCATTTTCTGTGGGGTAGCTTACTAGTCTGCTCAGTATTCCAAGTGCATAACTCAAATCTGGTCTGCTCCACAATGAAATGTATAATAAACTTCCAACTATTGAATGGTACATTTCAGGATTTACTGGTTCTGCGCATTCTCCTTCATTCTTGAAAAAACCTATTTCCGTTGGGGTTTTTACTCCCTTGCTGTTTTGCATATTGTTTCTTTCAAGTAATTCCATTATTTTATCTTTTTGACTCAACAAAAAACTTCCATCGTTTGTCCTTTGACTTTCTAGACCGAGATAATTTTTCCCTGCTCCCAAATCTCTTACTTTAAACTCTTTTCTTAGTTGCTCTGCAAATTTTTCCACTTGCTTGTCATTTTTTATAAAATAAAGCAAATCATCAACATAAGACAAACATAATTCTTGTTTATCACCCTTTCCTTTAGTGTACAAGCAATTATCAGCTAAGCTTCTTTTAAAGCCAAGATTTTTTAAAGCATTATCAAGACACTCGTTCCAATTTCTAGCTGATTGTTTGAGCCCATAGATTGTTTTGTGTAACCTATATACAGAATTCTGTTCACCTGCCTCAAATCCTGGTGCTTGATTCATAAAAAATTATTCGCGCAGATTTGCTTTAAGATAAGCTGTTTCAATATCAAAATGATTTACCTTAAACCCATGTTGTGCTGCAATAGCTAGCAATAAATATACACTTTCGCTCCTTGCAGTAGGAGAAAAGGTTTCATCAAAACTTTCACCTTTTCTTTGAGTAAAGCCTCGTGCTACCAGCCTACCCTGCATGTCTTGATATCACAACTCTTCCATGCCCTAGTGCAAAACGATACCCCTTTGACCAACTTTGATAGCCAACAAACCTAATTTTCTTTGCCTTGGGTTCTTTCCTTCTCTGTCCTTTTGGGATGTGAACCCAAGCCCAGCAACCAAAAGTTTTAACATGGTCTAAAAAGGTTTTTTTTCCATAAAGCAAAAAATGAGGGGTATTGTTTAAGGTAGAATGAAACAATCTGTTCTGTATGTAATTAGCACAGAGAATTGCTTCCCCCCAAAACTTCCTGGATATGCCAGAATCACATAACATAGAATCTAGCATTGTTTGTAAAGACCTTATATTGTGTTCTGCAACTGAATTTTCTTCAGGCGAAAAAGGACATGCTTTACGGTGACTAATACCACGCTTTTTCAACCATACCTGGAGGGCTTCAGACATGAACTCGCCTCCACGGTCACTCTGCAATTGGGTAACTTTGTAGGGAAACTGCCTTTCTATATAGTTGACCCAATTCTTAATCAGTTGACCAGTTTCACTTTTGTGTTTTAACAAGTATACCCAAGTATACCGGCTATAATCATCCACAAGAACCAGGAAAAACTTTGCTCCTCCTTCAGATTCTGCAAATGGCCCACAAAGGTCTGAGTGTACTAAAGCAAATGGCTTCTTGCTAATTCTATTACTTTCAGGATAAGATCCCCGCTTACTTTTAGACTCCTTGCAGATATTGCAGTCCAGAAAACTGAACATTTTTTCATTTTAATTCCTATGCGATGATTTATTTGTAGCTTTTCCAGCTCCCAGAGTCCACACGCTTCCGCCTCAGCGCTCTGCTCCAAAGGACTCCTCACAGCTACAATTTAGCAGAGTGTATACGCAGCCTTGAAGCAGTTGCTGTGTGTGCGTAATAAATCAGGCTTAACGCACGGTGCCTTCCTTATCTTACAAAGTCTTTATTCGTGTAGCAAAAACAGTTCATAACTCTCCTGGTGACAGAGCACACATCTTGCTCCTCTCTTGCAACGGAGCAACGCACACACTGAGAGACACAGTAAAACACTCCCCTCAGTATTCTAAACCACGCCTCAGAATGTGAGACGTCACTCAGAACTTCTTAACCCTGTGAGTTCTGATTCTCTCCACACCCCCTCTCGTATCACTTTCTGAGAGGAGTTGTGAACACACATTTACAGACCTCTGAGTGTTCAACACTTTCCCCACTGCCTTTCGCTCCTTCCTGGCATCATTGTCAGGCACCTGTTGAACCTCCTCACAAATCTCAGGTTCACACTGTGCGAGACCAACCCACGCATTGGTGACCTGAAACCTCTCAGGTGGAATTCCCTTTGTTGCCCGAGATGATCGCCTGGGCACAAACTGGGGTGCTTCTTCTGACCCACTGGGGCCAGCAAGTGCGTCTTCTTTTTTTTTTTTTTTAATAAAATTTTTATTGGTTTTTCAACATACAGTATAAAACAATACAAAAGACAAACACAAACAAACAAACATATAAACATATATAATTTCATAAATTTTTTCATGTACCCAATTTCAGCGACTTCCCCATGCCCCCCTTTTCTGCATCCCTGTTTTAAACTTTTTTTCCAGCAACCCCTGGTCCAAAGTACTTAATTCCTTTCTTTAACCTCTTTCTTTCCTCTTAACCAATCATTTATCGCTGCAAATCTGTTATGCTTTACCCATGACATTTTAACACTCAGTAATTTTACAGAAATTTTTAAGATAAAGTTTGAATTTCTTCCAATCTTCTTCCGCCGTCTCTTTCCCTTGGTCACGGATTCTGCTCGTCATCTCTGCTAGTCCCATATACTCAATCACCTTCGTCTGCCACTCTTCCAGTGTGGGTAGTTCTTGTGTCTTCCAATACTTTGCTAGTAGAACTCTCGCTGCTGTTGTAGCATACATAAAAAATATCCTATCTTTCTTTGACACCAATTGGCCTACCATGCCCAGGAGAAAAGCCTCTGGTTTTTTGTGAAAGGTACACTTAAGCACCTTCTTAATTTCATTATATATCATTTCCCAGAAGGCCTTAATCCTTGGGCACGTCCACCAAAGGTGATAGAAATTACCTTCAGTTTCATTACATTTCCAACATTTATTATTGGGCAAATGGTAAATTTTTGCAAGCTTGACTGGGGTCATGTACCACCTATAAATCATTTTCATAATATTCTCTCTTAAGGCATTACATGCCGTAAATTTTATACCGGTGGTCCATAACTGTTCCCAGTCAGCAAACATAATGTCATGACCAATGTCCTGTGCCCATTTAATCATAGCAGCAAGTGTGTCTTCTTCATCAGACGACTCCCCCTCTGACTTGACACGTCTGTGAGCTTTCTCCATTATGCTAACAGGAGATGAGGGCTCACTCTTGGACACTCTTTTAACAACCTGTGGAGACGCCCTACCCTGGTCCTGACCCTGATCATGGACCTGGTCCCCATCATCTGGCTCTCCCTCCTCCTCAGATTCAGACAGACAATCTGAGTGAACGTCAGGGCTCGCTTTGCGCCTTGCCCAACCATCCTGCTCATAGAACTCAGCATGTTTACTGATCAGAAGCTTGGTCTGATCACCTTCTGGATATGCAAATCTCCACCCCTTTGTCGCAGGTTCATACCCACAGAAGATCATTTCCTGGTACCTTGGGCCACCCTCCTGCTGCTGAAACTTTGGTACAGGCACCCAGGCTCTGCAACCAAACGAACGGAAGAAATGCACCTGCGGTCTCTGTCCGTTGAGCAAGAAATACGGGGTGTCACCTACCACTGAATTGTAGCACCTGTTCATCGTGAAATTGGCCGTCTTTACCGCCTCCCCCCAAAAACTTTGAGGCAAACCAGAGTCACACAGTAGAATCTCTGTTGCTTGAACCAGAGCTTTACTCCTAAGCTCTGCCACGCCACTCTCCTGAGGAGAAGTCACCTTGTGACGTATCCCTCTCTGGCGAAAGAAACTCTTTAGAGCAGACCCAGTGACCTCTGAACCTCGGTCACTCTGAAACCCCTGCACCTTGGTGGAGAACCTTAGTTCCACCTCAGCAACCCAATCTTTGATCAGTTGCGTTGCGTCCTCCTTTGTTCTCAGTGTGAACGCCCATGAGTTCTGCGTAAAATCATCTGTCAGCGTCAGCAGAAACCTGGCCCCTCCCAGACTTGGCTTTGCCACGGGCCTAAAAAGGTCTGTGTGCACAAGCTCAAAAGGCTTTGTGGTTACTCTCTCCACCTTGGGATAACTGTATCCCTTGATCTTGGCTTTCCTGCAAGCCCTGCACCGTAGAGTTTCACCACATTCTCTTACCTAGCACCCTTTGGTGCACTCTGATAACATCTGAATGTCTTCACAGGAACCATGTGACATTCTCTTGTGCCACACGCAAGCACATGAAACATGAGTGTGAATGGTGGCTTTCCCAGCATTCCCCTCACCCTCCAGAGGTGTTTCTAGAACAAAGAGGTTGTTCTGATTTCTCTCAACACGTACTAGCTGCTTCCCCCCTCTGGAAATTGTACAGACATTCTTCTCAAAACAGACCTTATACCCCTCCTGTAAGAGACAAGGTACAGATAAAAGACAATGTTTTATCCCTGGCGACACGTAGACTTCCAGCTGCGCCTGTAAAACAGAAACAAACACATTTCCAACATTGGTTACACGTCTCTGTGACCCATCAGCAAAACACACTGTTTTTCCAGCTGAAACAGCCCTGCAGTTCCTTATCTTGACACCAGGTGTCTCAGTCACGAGATGCTTATTTGCAGCAGAGTCCACAACCCAACGCAGCACTCTCTCCTCACTGGAGCTGTCCTTCGTTGTTGCCTTAGCAACAGACTTCCCGCTGCCCCCGTCCTTGGGGCCTTTGCAGGTGTTCTCTAAAACTGCCATCGAAGCAGGTAGCTGATAAGCGCCTTCTTCCCCCTCTGAGTCACGTCGTTTCTGCATCTTCCCACGCCTGCCTCCTCTGCTGGACTGGTTGTCATGGAAACCCGGCTGGTTCCCATGGGAAGCAACCTTGGAAACATCCTGCCCTGTCTCCCTTGCTCTCTGTGGGCAGCAGCGACGCAGATGGTCAGAGGAATTGCAAACAAAGCAACGACGAGTGGAAAACTTTGCAAACTTGCCTTTGGTCTTCTCTGCCCCCCCAACCTTGCCAGCAGCTCTCCTTGAGGCTGTGCTGCATCTGGGGACGTGGCTTTTGGCTTCCGCTGTGGTTTCTCTGCAAACCCTCTCCAGCTCCTGCCAAACAGCCTGGGCACTCTCAAGACCCTTGGAATGGCCTGCCTGGCCTGCACCCCCACTCCTGGGTGCACAGCTTCCAGAGGAACAGCTTGCCACTGCTTCTCTCTTCTCCGGTCTCAGCTGCTCTCCAGCACACAGCACATGTGTTGAAGCATTGCAACAGCTTCCCAACACAGTCCCAGCCCCCACTGGGCTTTCTGGGCGTCCCTCAGCCCCTCCTGGGCTTGGTGCTCCCTCTGGGCAGCTTTCAGCCCCCTCTGGTCTGGCTCCCACTGCGGCCTGACATGCCGTCTTCAGTGCCTGCCACGCGACCCAGGTCTTCTTCCCGTCCACCTTTTCAAAAGGGACTGAGTACGATTCATGGCTGTCTGCCATCTTCTCCCCCGGGGCCCAGCTTACTTACGAACAGTAGCTCCCGGTTCAGCAGACCAGATCTTCCCAGCGAGCTCTCTGCCTCAAACGTAGGCACAGCTCCAGCTGGCTTCAGCTTCTCTCCAGCGTCTCTTCAGCTGGCCGCAGCACACACACCGGCACGAACTCGGCAAGTCTCTGCTTCAAAGTGTTTGCTGACAACCCCCATAACCTATGCGATGATTTATTTGTAGCTTTTCCAGCTCCCAGAGTCCACACGCTTCCGCCTCAGCGCTCTGCTCCAAAGGACTCCTCACAGCTACAATTTAGCAGAGTGTATACGCAGCCTTGAAGCAGTTGCTGTGTGTGCGTAATAAATCAGGCTTAACGCACGGTGCCTTCCTTATCTTACAAAGTCTTTATTCGTGTAGCAAAAACAGTTCATAACTCTCCTGGTGACAGAGCACACATCTTGCTCCTCTCTTGCAACGGAGCAACGCACACACTGAGAGACACAGTAAAACACTCCCCTCAGTATTCTAAACCACGCCTCAGAATGTGAGACGTCACTCAGAACTTCTTAACCCTGTGAGTTCTGATTCTCTCCACAATTCCCTTACTTAATTCTGGCATTTTTGCAATACTGCGGAAATTGGCATGCCCCAAATGACGATGCCACAGATGCTGGCACTCATCATGCAAGGCTCTATTACAGGCTTTAACACATGCCCCAGACTCACTTATTAGCTGGTCTTTCAAAACAAATAAACCATTTTTTTGTGTTGCTGTAACCACTTTTCCAGCTTTCTCTATTTTACAGCCTGAACTAGAGAAGGTTACCTTAAACCATTGCTTAACAAGACTTGTAACTGAAAGCAAATTATTTTCTAAACTTGGTACACATAAAACATTGGTAAATTTGGTGCTTAAACAGTTAATATTCACACTACCCTTTCCAGCTGACTCATGCACTGTTCCGTCAGCTAGTACTACATTTACAGATTTACAAGGTTGCTTATCTACAAGGGCTTGTGCAGACTTAACAAAAATGTTTGTCGCTGCTGAGTCTAAAATCCAGTCCTGTCTAACGTCGTGACTGGTGCCTCGAACTGCTGCAGAAACATACTGGACTCGACTCTTCCTGTCTCCTCGCTTCCCAGCAAATGCAGGCCACCCTTTTTTGTGTTTTCTCCCACAGACACAGTGCACTGTCGTACTAAATGCTTGGTTGACCCACAACGATAGCATCTTCTGACTGTGAAAGCTGCTTCCTCTGTGTGGTCAACAACCCCTTTAGGTTGTTGCTCCTCATCAGTTGCATATATTTTACTGGGCCGCCTCCCATTTCTGGAGTTACAGTGAGGGGTTGTCACCTTCCTCTCATGGCATCTTTCCTCCTCATCAAGCAAATGCCCAGTTAAGAAATGCATTGTTAATTGGCTTTCTGGAATTGCCTCCAGAGTCATCACTAAATTATCCCATGACTCAGGAAGTGAAGACAGCACATTATAAACCTTTCTCTGCTCAGAAAAATGTTCCCCAAGTTCATTTAACTGTGAAAATAAATCACACATTCTTTGAAGGTGTTTTGAAACACATTCACCCTCACTTAGTCTGGCTTGGTACAGAGCTCTCATTAGAGTAATTTTGCTACCAGCAGTGTCTCTAATGTGTATCGCTCTCAGTGCTTTCCTAATCTCACTTGCTGTTTCAAGGTCTCGCACATGAGATAACTGAGACTTCTCTAAACTCAAAATTAAATTGGCATATGCTTTGTCCTCCAGTCTTTGGTCTGCTTCATCTACTTCTTCATCTGCATCATTTACAGGAGGGTTAACAATAACAGTCTGTTAGAGATGTGCTGAAATTGCCAGCTGAGATAAGAACTCCGGGAAACCAGCCATCTGTACAGTGATTTATTGGTAGCTTCAAAGTATTTACAAGAGTTCAAAAGATACACTTCATCACGATGAGTCAGTTGCTTCGACTGGCTTCTTCCGCCTTTTCGCCCAGCAGACCCACCTCCTAAGCCCGCCCCCACTCCTTTCTCTGCTCCGAGAGTGGCTGGGCCCCGGAGATGGCTCCCCCCTCCCAGCTTCATTGTCTCCCGACAGTCTGTTCTCTTCTTCCTCTTCCGAGGAGGAACAACTGCTGATTAAAGGCACAGGATCTCTGTAAGTGCCCTTTCTCTTCCCCCTCTCCTCTTTCTCTGCCTCCAATTCCCTGACACAGTCCAACATTGTTCTTTCTTTAAAAATGCCTGCATCTGTAAACTCCATGACATATAATTGGATTCTCCCAGTTTCTCTACCGGAAAACATGAAGCTCCCCCTTGAGCTCCAGGTCCAAGTCCAGCCATGGCTCCACCCAGCTTTCAGCTTTCCACTCAGTCTTTACTCACATGTGGCTTGAATAATTGTTCGGCTCCTGGTCTCAAACAGACACTCCCTGCCGACGCCTTCACACAGCCAGCTGCTTGAGAAAGGCTGAGTTGCTTCCAGTCTCTGGGTTCTTTTCACACTCTGTCTCTGCCCACTCAGGACTGGGCCCATAACCTGTTAAAGGGGGATTTTCCACTGGTGGCAGATGACAGAGACTGTGACTCCATGAGACCAGTGTAAAACCAAATTTTGATTGGGGTTTTTACTCCCTTGCTGTTTTGCATATTGTTTCTTTCAAGTAATTCCATTATTTTATCTTTTTGACTCAACAAAAAACTTCCATCGTTGGGACTTCCGGTCAGCGCCAGCGCTTAATGGCGGATTTCTCCCGGAGTTCCCGAGGGAGATCTGCTTCGTGGGTTCGGGTCCTGCAGCTACGGCGGAGCGGGGACCCTTAAAAATCACAGGCACGAAGCCTGTGAACCGGAGACTCGGTGGGCACCATTGCACCCCCCCGACGCTGTGAAGGAGCCTTTTTAAAGGCTACGGAACAGCTGAGGGTGTGCGGCGCGGTGCTGAGAGTCGTTTTCACCCAGCCTACGAAGTGAAGCCGCGTCGCCATTAGCGGAGAGCGCTGATTTCTTTCTGAGAATTGGACTAACAAGAAACAACTTTCCGTGAGTAGGATCAAACTTTAAAGATTAATTGGACGCTAAAATTGAAGAAATTGGGCACCGAGACGGACAAGCACTAAAAAGGAAGTCTGCTTTCCGTTCTGCAGTAAGATTAAAGCAAAAGACATTTAAGCTGTAACCCTTTAAAGGAGACTGGTGGGAGTTAAGGAATCCATCGTTAAAAAGGAAAAAGAACTCCCCCCCCGAAGGCAGGAGAGGGGGGGAAGAAAACCTTACAGTACCTCCCTGCTTTTTTAAAAAAAGAATTTGGACTGTTTACCGCTGCTCTTAAACCTGGGATCGGACTGCCGGAGAAAAGAAGGTGATTGACTACATGGGCCTGGCAGAGAAGACAAGCAGAATCCGAAACCAGGGAAGAGAAGCAGCGGAAGAAGAATGGAAAAAATTTAAGGACTATTTAAAGAAATATTATAAAATTAATGAAAGTTAAAATGATGTTGGATTAGAAAATAAATGGTTACTATTAGTAATGGATAAGATAAGGAGAATAAGTAAGACCAAACTAAATTAAAATAAGGGAAGATTTGCTGAATAAATGATTAGAAATTGGAATACAGAAAAGGGAGGCATGAGGAAGTCGAAGAAGTAAGGTATAAGAAAACAAGATCTGAAATTGTACTTGTTTTTTTGTTTGTTTGTTGTGTTTATTGTATTGTATTGTTATGTTTTTGTTGTTATAAAAAAAATCCTTTAATAAAAAAATTAAAAAAAAAAACTTCCATCGTTGTTAGGGACGCGGGTGGCACTGTGGGTTAAACCACAGATCCTAGGACTTGCCGATCAGAAGGTTGGCGGTTCGAATCCCCGTGACGGGGTGAGCTCCCATTGCTCGGTCCCTGCTCCTGCCAACCTAGCAATTCGAAAGCACCTCAAAGTGCAAGTAGATAAATAGGTACTTTTTTTCACACGCTCTTATGCAGATAGGAATACTTTTAAGTAGCATTGCACCAAATTTATTGTTTTTGTTTTACCAGGTTTGACTTTCAGTGCCAAAGTTTCAAGTATGGGTAAGGGAGAAAGATAAAACTTCCATTGGAGGCTCCCACAAACTGCAAAAACAACTTTTTGGAATTACAATTCCTATAGTGCTCTACTATTTCCAGCATCTTGTTGTGTTCTCATAATAACATTCTTTGAGATTACATTTTATTTAAAGGGGGGAAACAAAGGCACTTGGCTGCCCATGGCCATTTGTTGGTGGACTATGGGTTTTTTTTAACTGGCATGGAGTTTAAGTATGCACCCACATTCAATTGGACCAGTGTGGCATCAATCACATGGGTCAGCCAAACATAGCACAAATGTGGGAGGCTTATTGCCCAGCCTTGTTTATCCAGCTCATCTTCTTCCAACTGGAAAAGGAGCAAAGGGAAGATCATGAGTTGTAGACAGCTATCTTTTACTCAAAGTAGACCCATTGAAATTAATAGCCACAACTAACTTAGGTCCGTTAGTTTTCAATGAATCTCTTCTAAGCAAAAGTTAGTTGAATATAACCCTATATCTTCCTGCTGCCCTCTTCTTGCATTTAAAGGGAAGGATAGAAATGGTTTAAGGGCTAACAGGGTGAATTGAGAATTATTCTCTGGCTTGGATTTTAACCCAAGACAGATGAGTATTCAGTGGCCTGGTATCACTCAGCTCATCATCAAGGTGAGCATTATATGCTCTTGATGCTTAGATCCCAGCCCAAGGCAACAAGCATAGGCAGCATTTGTAAATTTCACAACATTTTATTTAAGCTGCCCTGTTATCAGCATGCAGTAAACAGCTGATGCTTCTAGGCTGTAAATCTTGGCCTCAGAGAGCATTGTGACTACTTTGCAATGCTTCCATTTAATGGGCCATAATGATTTTGTTTTTCTGTGTTAATAATTGTGAAGACCCCACTCGCCCAACCCTTTGCTAATTAGCACCCCAAAATGATCCCAGGGATTCTTGAGAGGTCCTACCCCCCGAAAGGGGTCGACAAAAGCATGGCGAGTCCCTGGATTCCTTAAATGGAATGCCTGTTGCGCATTGGAAGGGCCAGGTTCTCTGACCTCCCTTCCACACCACCATTTTAACCAATGCCTGTGGGTTCAACCACAGAGCCTAGGGCTTGCCGATCAGAAGGTTGGCGATTCGAATCCCCGCGACGGGGTGAGCTCCCGTTGCTCGGTCCCTGCTCCTGCCAACCTAGCAGTTCGAAAGCACCTCAAAGTGCAAGTAGATAAATAGGTACCGCTCTGGCGGGAAGGTAAACGGTGTTTCCGTGCGCTGCTCTGGTTCACCACAAGCGGCTTAGTCATGCTGGCCACATGACCCGGAAGCTGTACGCTGGCTCCCTCGGCCAGTAAAGCGAGATGAGCACCGCAACCCCAGAGTCGGCCACGACTAGACCTAATGGTCAGGGGTCCCTTTACCTTTTAATAAAGTTGGGGCCTGTCGAAAACCAGCCTTGTTGTCTTGGTCTTCATTCCATTTCTGGCACCAGTAATTTTATCTCTTTCATTACTTTTCTCTACTTGTGCGATCTGTTGAGATTTTACAAACCTACAAGTGTGAGTGTGATGGCCTGGGAATCCGATTCAGAGGCTGAACCGGAGGAATCCCAGCCTGCACAGGAGTCCCCGCCTCCAGGGACAGCTGAACCACCCCGTTGACCTGGCTACTGCGCCCCAAGAAGCCATTTTCCTGGGACAAGGAGGCGGAGGAGGCATTTCAGGGGTTGAAAGCTTGTTTCCAGAGAGCGCCGATCCTGCAACATCCTGATCCCTCTCGACCCTTTGTGGTAGAGACCGATGCCTCCAGCACGGCTCGTGGTGCCGTCTTGTCTCAGCAGCACGGGCCTGATGCGCTACTCTCACCCTGCAGCTTCTATTCCTGCCAGCGCCTTCCGGCGGAGCGTAACTATACCGTGTGGGAGCGGGAACTACTGGCCATCAAAGTGGCCTTTGAGGTCTGGCGCCACCATCTTGAGCGCCACCATCTTGGCGCCACCGACACCCGGTGGAGGTGAGAACCGACCACCGGAACCTGGAGTACCTCCAGACCACCTGCAAGCTGAACCAAAGGCAGATCCGGTGGGCGTTGTTCTTTTCCCGGTTCCAGTTCCGGATCCACTACATTCCTAGCTCCCAAAACCAGAAGGCGGATGCCCTGTCTCAGAAACCTGAAGACATCGCAGACACGGTACAGCAAGCAGTACCAACCACGATCCTACCACCAGCTGCGTTCCTGGCCACTCAGGAGGCTGATCCACTGCAGGCTCAGGTGCGGGAACAGCAGCGGGTTGACGCTTGGGCCCAGGAACGACTCCGGGAACTGGCCAAAGTGTCGTGCCCTCAGTATCCAGGGCTGGTCTTGCATCAGGGCCTTCTGCTGCACCACGGTCGCCTGTACGTCCTGCCAGGGCCACTGCGGGCTGAGGTTCTCCGGATGACCCATGATGCCCCAGCAGCGGGACACTTTGGGCGGTATCGGACCACCCATCTGGTAAGCCGTGAGTTTTTGTGGCCCCGCCTGAAGGCTAATGTGGCTCGCTACGTCGCTGGTTGTGACGTCTGCCAGTGGGCCAAGGGCCCTACCGGGCGACCCCCCCGGCCTACTTCAGCCTTTGCCAGTCCCACCACGTCCTTGGCACACGGTTTCGCTGGACTTTGTAGTGGACTTACCCCCGTCTCGTGGCTGTACCTGCCTCCTAGTTTTCTCCGACCATTTCACTAAGATGGTGCACTGTGCTCCCTGCCCATCCGTACCCTCAGCTAAGGAAACCGCTCAACTATACCTTCAGCATGTCTTCCGCCTGCATGGCCTACCTGAGCGTGTGGTGTCCGACTGGGGCGTTCAGTTCACATCCTGTTTCTGGCGAGCATTGCACCAGACCCTCGGGACAGAGGTCTGTCTATCATCAGCCTACCACCCACAGACCGATGGCCAGACAGAACGGGCGAACGCGGTGCTGGAGCAGTACCTCCGGTGTTACTGCAGCTACCAGCAGGATGACTGGGTCAACCACCTAGCATTGGCGGAGTTCGCCTACAACAACGCGGTGAACTCGTCCACCCAGCAGACCCTGTTCCAGGCCAGTTACGGTTATCATCCGCGGCTGTTCCCGGATGTGCTGCTGGCATCCGCGGTCCCTGTGGTGACGGAGTGGCTTCAAGAGCTCCAGTCCCAGCAACAGCTATTGATGGAGCAACTGTGCCAGGCCAAGGAGGCGTACAAGGCCCAGGCTGACCGCCACCGCCAGGTGGGGCCGGAACTCCACGTTGGTGACCTGGTATGGCTCTCCACTCGCCACCTCCACCCCTCTCGACCTTCGCGGAAGCTGGACAGCCGTTTCACCGGCTTGTTTCCCATCGTGGACCAGGTCTCGCCTGTGGCATTCCGTCTCCGGTTGCCCGCAACACTGAAGGTTCACCCGGTATTCCACAAGTCCCTTCTGAGTCCGGTGGCCCCGCCCGACGAGTTCCACCCGAACCGTCCCCGACCACAGCCAGTTTTGGTTCAGGGGGAGCCTGAGCACGAGGTGGAACGCATTCTGGACTCCCGATACCGCAGGGGAAAGCTGCAGTATCTCATAGACTGGAAGGGGTATGGACCTGAGGACCATTCCCGGGAACCAGCAGCCAACGTCCATGCGCCTGCCTGCCTCCGAGATTTCCATGCGGCGTACCCCAGCAAGCCGGGTCCAGACCCTTGATTGAGGGGGGGGGCTGGGAGGGGGGATGGTGTGATGGCCTGGGAATCCGATTCAGAGGCTGAACCGGAGGAATCCCAGCCTGCACAGGAGTCCCCGCCTCCAGGGCCAGCTGAACTGGGGCAGGGCCTTGATTCTGAAGCGCCTGCACCTGTGCCGGATCCTCAGGAGCAGGCACCAGGTGAATCCACTCTGGCTCCGGAGGTGGTTGAGGAGACAGTGCCTACAGGTGCGCCTCTCCCAGCCCTGTCAGGGGAAGGTGAGTCTCCCCCTGGGTCCAGTAACCCTCCAGCCTCTCCTGAGCTGCAGAGGCTCAGGGCAGAGAGGCGGAGGGAACTGGTTTCTCCCAGGAGGAGTGCTCGCCTTAAGGCCAGGAGAGGCGGGTCTCCTGGGGGCCAGGACTGCCCCCGGCCTCAGAGAAGATAAAGGCCAGTCAGCGGGAGCAACGTCGTGGAAGAGCTGTTTCGGCCAACACCCAGTCCTGTTCCTCCAGAGTTTCTGTCCTTGCCCGGCTCCTCGCTTTGGACCCCGCTTCGCCCGTGGAGGACTGTCTGCCGACCCTCGACTCAGGTCCTGGACCTCGCCCTACGGTAACCTCCCCCCGGGACCAGCACAGTGAGTTTTGCTCTCTGAGAAGACTAGAAGTGTATCCCCAATTTTTTTCCCCGTTTTGCTGACTGCACTGTTAATAGCTATGGCAATGCAGTTCATAAATAATGTACTTGTAATATGACTTTTGACTGCTTGTAATATTGTTTTAATTACAAGTTGGACACCCTTTGTCAGAGCCTGAACAGCTCATCCTCCGGTCGAGTCTTCCAATGTGATTAACAACCTGAGCCTTTGATGAGGCTCCAGACATGTTCCCATTATGCAGACTATCCAAACACAGCAAAAGTGTGCTGGTCCCGGGGGGGGGGTGTTACCGTGAGGCGTGGACAAGGTCCGGTCCTGGGCCGAGGGTCTGGAGACTGTCCACCAAGGGGGAAGCGGGGTCCAAAGCAAGAAGCCGGGCGTGGTCAGGAACTCCGGAAAAACAGGTCTGGGTGCTTGCAGAAACAGGTTCCCAACGTCGTTGCTCCCACAACCTGGGAATGGGCTGACTGGCCTTTATCTCCTCTGAGGCCAGGGGCGGTCCCGGCCCACAGGTGACCCGCCTCTCCTGGCCTTAAGGTGAGCACTCCTCCTGAGAGCACTTAGTTCCCTCCGCCTCTCTGCCCTGAGCCTCTGCAGCTCAGGAGAGGCTGGAGGGTTACTGGACCCAGGAGCAGCTTCATCTTCCCCTGACAGGGCTGGGGAGAGTCACACCTGCAGGCAATGGGTCCTCAATCACCTCCAGAGCCAGAGTGGATACATCTGGTGTCTGCTCCTGAGTACCCGGCACAGGTGCAGGCCCTTCAGATTCAAGCCCCTGCCCTGGCTCAGCCGGCCCTGGAGGCGGGGACTCCTCAGATTCAGCTTCTGAATCAGATTCCCAGGCCATCACAAAAAGTGACGAGATTTATGAGCTACATCGCTATGCTTTATTTGAACTGCGCAGACAGAAAAGAAATATACATACTCTCTCTGTGAAAGCAGAAAGCAACTGAAAAACAAAGGAACAGGAAACAGTAACATCACATCCGTCTCCCATCTTCCGTAAGACTTCCAACAGTCTGGAATGTCTCTGTAATGTAAACAGAGTCTTGTGACTCCAAAGCACTGCACAGTGGCACAAATAGAAACCATCATCCTCCCCCTTTATGTGAACACCACTGGGCAGTGTGTCAGTACAATCTCAGTACAAACCCAGTTTCTGTACATAGGTACAGTGTTGATCCCTTGTAACAACCTTGGACAATAAATCAGCAGGAATTTCATTACCTGGCATATAGGACACTGTTACGAGTCCGTTCTGAACACATTCTCTAGCATGTTGCAGCTTCAATTGCAAGTGCTTTGTGCTTTGCTTACAACCTTCAGAAGTCAGCAAAGCTAAACATGCTTTCTTGTCCTGATAAACCTGGATTGGACACTTTACAGGAATTCTCATGTCTTTACACAATTGTAACAACCATTCACAATCCACCAGTGAATAAGACAGTGCATTCAGTTCAGCTTTACAAGAACTTAAGCTTACTGTTGTTTGCTTCTTGCACGACCAATCAAATAGACCCTGGTTGTGCATGCAGCAAACTCCAGACGTGCTTTTCCTGTCTGTAGTGTCACTTCCAAAACTTGCATCAGCAAATATCTCAAGACCACCAGACTTCTGATTGTTAAATCTCAGTCTGTAGTGCATAGTGCCTTTCAAATCGTGTGCTATGCGTTTCAGAGCTTTCCAATCCTTAACAGTAGGATTGTTGACTTCTCTGCTTAGCAAATTCGTGCTAACTTCAATGTCAGGTCTTGAACATCTGGCAATGAAGTTTAGTTTGCCTAGCACACTTCTGTACAGTGTAGTGTCAGAAAATGCTTCTTCAGTACTGTCAGAGGCTCAGGAGCAGAAGCACAGGGGAGAGAGCAAATAGAGAGCGGAGGAGAGGAATCCGAGGGGAGCGTAGGGGAATATGACAGTGACCTGAGAGATTCCATGAGCTTCTCCAGCGAATCAGAAGATTCCCAGAAGGGGGCGCCTATGGTAAGGGCAAGGGGGGTCCCAGGGGGGACGCACCAGAAGCAAGGGGCCAGCGGGGACTCCCAAGGGAGCAGCGGAGGATCAGGACCAGCTCACCCACCAGAGCGCAGTGGGGGGGAAGAGTCACATGAGTCAGGACCAGCCTCTCCTCCAGCGGTGAGAGAAGATGAGTCAGGGATAACCACGCCCCCATCGGAAAGTGGGGAAACGGAGGGAAGGTCAGGTCCAGCTAGCCTCCCCGAAGGAGGGAGCAGTGACACAAGTGTAACGGTCAGAAGGAAAGTGGGAGGCTGCACGCGCGCGCCAAGTTCAAATGTGCAGGAGCGCGGGACAGCAGAAAACCCGGATTGGGAGCCAGGTCCTAAAGCCCGAAGGAGGGAGGGGGAAGAGTCAGGGGACTCAGCGTCAGAGGAGTCTAGGAAGGGTGAGACCCCGACTAGCAGGCGGACCCAGAGAAGGAAGGAACAGAGGAAGAGGTGGAGTAAGGCTAGAATCTTAAACTGGTGTCAGGGGGGAGGAGATTCAGATGGAGCTTCGGCGGTCTAAGGTTAAAGACGTAGCGTTGCACGCTGCGCGTGTGGAAGTGAAACTGAACTTCAATAAAGACTTTTATACTAAAGAAGGAAGCAGCGTTGGTCTTGTGTGAGCTGGGACCTTGGGCAGCGCTGACAAGTACCATCTACCTGATAACCTGTTGTCATCGGTGTGTCTACAGGGTTAGCATCCATCAGGTTCAATTTGGTTAACACGTCAGCAATTTTCTGTGACTGGTGTACTAAAATATTACCATCTTGGTCTCTCTCTATTTCCAGAGATAGGTAGTTGGTTACCTCACCAAGATCTTTCATGTCAAAGTGCTCCTTCAGTTGAGGTAGGGCATTATTGTACATTGTGATATCTTTCCAAAAGAACAAAATATCAACATAAAACAAGCAATACAGCTTCTTTTGCCCTTCCTCTTTGACAAATACACATGGATCAGCTTTACCTTTGCTGAAAACCTAGAGAAAACAACACTTCAGTAAGTTTAGAGTGCCAGCATCGTGCACTTTGCTTGAGACCATATAGGGACTTCTTCGGAGAACAAACAAATCCCTGTTTTACCTGTACGCCATCAGGTGGAAGCATATAAAGTGATTCACCCAAGGTTCCGTACAAAAATGCTGTATTCATATCGTGATGAGAAACCTTTAGATTCTATTCTGCAGCAAGTTTGAGCATAAGCCTAATGCTCTCATATCTCACATTGGGTGAGTAGGTCTCATGACAGTCTTCTCCTGGTACCTGTGAAAAACCTCTGGCTGCCAGTCTGGCTTTGTGTCTGACTACCTTGCCATTTTGGTCTGTCTTCGCTTTGAAGACCCATTTGCTGTCAAGCAGTTTCTTTTTTTTTTTATAATATTTTTTATTACGTTTCTTTCCAAATTTTATACATTACAAACAAATAAGGAGTTTACAAGAAACCATTTTTTTTTTTTTTTAACAAAAATCCCAACTTGGACTTCCCCACCCCTTCCGATTCTGCGTTCTTTATATTAACAATGTCAGCAATTTGTTACCTTATGTCATACCTTATTGTAACTTTTACATGTTATGTATCTATATTCAATGTATTATGTCACAATTTTTATACCTTTAAAATAAACGTAACATGTTCAATTTCATATTATCTCCTTTTCTCTTTTATCACTTAGTTTACTATTTACTTAATCATAATTGCTAAAGCGTATCATTTCCAAATCATGCACCGTCTTAAGATTCATACAGTTTGTAATACTTTTGCAAGTAGTCTTTAAACTTTTTCCAGTCCACCTCAATTGTTTCTACATCCAAATCTCGGATTCTGCCGGTCAGTTCAGCTATCTCCATGTAGTCCATCAACTGCATCTGCCATTCCTCCAGCGTGGGTAAATCTTGTGTCTTCCAGTTCTTTGCGATGAGTATTCTTGCTGCTGTACTAGCATACATAAACAAAGTTCTGTCCTTCTTTAACACTTTCTGGTCTACCATGCCCAACAGGAAGGCCTCTGGTTTCTTGGGAAAGGTATACCTAAATACCTTTTTCAACTCATTGTAAATCATTTCCCAGAAAGCCTTAACCTTTGGGCATGTCCACCAGAGGTGAAAGAAAGTCCCCTCTGCTTCCTTACACTTCCAACATTTATTGTCAGACAGGTGATGTATCTTAGCTAACTTGACTGGGGTCATGTACCACCGGTATATCATTTTCATAATGTTTTCCTTCAAGGCCGTACTGGCCGTGAATTTCATTCCGGTGTTCCATAACCTTTCCCAGTCTTCAAACATAATGTTGTGTCCAACATCCTGTGCCCATTTAATCATAGCAGATTTAACTGTCTCATCCTGTAAATTCCACATAAGCAGCAAGTTATACATTCTAGATAACAGCTTTGTCTTTGGTTCTAACAATTCTGTCTCTAGTTTCGACTTTTCCACCTGGAAACCAACTTTTTTGTCCATTTTGAAAACCTCTTGAATTTGAGCATAATGTAGCCAATCTCGCACCTTATTTTTTAGTTTGTCCTGGCTCTGCAACTTCCAATTGTCTCCAATTTTTTCAGTCAATTCCCAATATTTCGGCCAATAGGCCTCCATATTGGGTCTTTTTCGGGCCTTGGCCTCCACTGGTGATAGCCACCTCGGAGTTTTACTCTCTAGTAAGTCTTTATATTTCATCCAGACTGCAAAAATTGCTTTTCTGACAATGTGGCTTTTAAACAATTTATGTGCTTTAACCTTGTCGTACCATAGGTATGCGTGCCATCCAAAAGCATTATTAAAACCTTCCAGATCTAGGACATCGGTGTTTTCCAACAAAAACCAATCTTTCAGCCAGCAGAAGGCTGCAGCTTCATAATACAACCTCAAGTCCGGCAGGGCAAACCCCCCTCTTTCTTTCGAATCTGTTAATATTTTAAACTTTATTCGGGGCTTTTTGCCCTGCCAGATAAATCTAGATATATCCTTCTGCCATTTTCCAAAGCAATCCACTCTGTCCACGATCTGTAAGGTTTGAAACAAAAATAACATTTTCGGCAACACATTCATTTTTATAGCTGCAATTCTTCCCAACAAGGAAAGTTTCAATCTTGACCAAATTTCTAAATCCTTTTTAACTTCCAACCAACATTTCTCATAATTATCCTTAAATAAATTCAAATTCTTGGAGGACAAATAGATCCCAAGGTATTTCACTTTTTTAACCACATTCAGTTCTGTTTCTCTCTGAAACCCCTCTGTTTCTGTAATTGTTAAATTTTTGGTCAGAACCTTAGTTTTTTGTTTATTCAACCTAAATCCCGCCACCCGACCAAATTCAGATATAAGTTCGAGAACTCTTTTTGTACTGGATTCTGGCTCCTGCAGTGTCAAAACTAGGTCATCTGCAAAAGCTTTCAGTTTATATTGTTTCACTCCGACCTCTATCCCTTGTACCAACCGGTCCTCTCTGATCATATTCAATAGCACCTCCAGGACTGAAATAAATAACAGAGGGGATAGAGGGCACCCTTGTCGTGTCCCTTTTTCAATTTTAAATTCCTCCGTCACCACATTGTTCACTATTAATTTAGCTTTTTGTTCTGAATAGATTGCATGTAATCCATTCTCAAACCCCCGTCCCACTCCCATCCCTTCCAAGTTCTTCTTCATAAACATCCAAGATATGTTGTCAAATGCTTTCTCCGCATCAATAAAGATTAACACCGCCCTTGTGTTCCTGTTAGTCTGCAAAAGTTCTAAAATGTCAATGATGTTTCTAGTGTTCTCATATAAATGTCTACCAGGGAGAAAGCCAGCTTGGTCTTTATGAATTACTTCATTTAAAACTTTTTTAAGTCTATTTGCCAAAATGTCTGCAAATATTTTGTAATCCACATTTAGGAGTGAGATGGGACGGTAGTTTTTAAGCTGAGTCTTTTCAGATTCTGACTTAGGTATCAATGTGATGAAGGCTTCTTTCCACGTTTCTGGTGCCCTCTTCCCATCCATAATCTGGTTACATACCTCCAACAAAGGTTGTATCAAATAGTCCTTCAGAACCTTGTAATATTTGGAGGTAAGTCCATCCGGGCCTGGAGATTTGCCTAGTTGCATATTCTGAATGGCACCTTCAATTTCCTGTGAGGTTATTGTAGAGTTCAAGATTGATCTTTTATCTTGAGTTATTTTTGATAGTCCATTTATCTTTAAAAATTGATCTATCTCTGATTCTTTCTGGGGCCCCTGTGCATACAGTTCTTTGAAGTATCTGTGGAAGCACCTCCTAATTTCTTCTGGTTTCTGTACGATCCTTCCATCAATCTCTAGATTTGTTATCGTGTTTAGCTTTTGTCTTTTTTTCAGCTGCCAAGCTAGCAGCTTTCCACATTTATTTGCTGATTCAAAAGATCTTTGCTTCATCTGTTTTATTTTCCATTCAATCTCCTGATTAATCAATTTTGAGTATTCTGCTTGGTGGAATTTAATTTCTCTCAGCACCTCCTTGAACTTTGGTTTGGTTCTCAGTTTTTTTTCTCCTTGGTGTATTTTCTCCAATATTTTGTCCTTCTTTCCGTTCCAGAGTTTTTTCTTGATTGAATTCTGTTGTATCAGAAACCCTCTCATAAGAGCTTTGCTTGCGTCCCAGATCGTTCTTTTTTCAACTGTAGTATTCAGATTTATCTCAAAATAGTCCTTTAATGTTTTTTGGGCCTTTTTCACAATCTCTTGATCTCTTAGTAGTGTGTCATTCATTCTCCATCTGAAGGAACCGGGTTGAGTTAATCTAAGTTCTATTTTCAAGGCGTTGTGGTCGGAGCATGTTTTTGGGCAGATTTCCACCTTTTTAGTCTTGGGTGCCAGCCCCCTGGAGGTCCAGATTTGGTCGATCCTTGACCAAGACAGGTGGGCCTCAGAGAAAAAAGTTCCTTCTTTACCTAGGGGGTTCTTTGTCCTCCATATGTCGATCAAATCCAGATTGTCAGTCAGTTCGAAAAAAGTTTTGGGCAGTCTGCCGTCTGATGTTAAGTTTTGGTTGTAAGACTTATCCATATGTGTAGACACCACTCCATTCATATCTCCCATCATTATGATGTTAGCATAATCCAGATAGTCCAGCAACGTCTCATGCAGCTTCTTGAAAAATTCTGATTTCCCGTCATTTGGGGCATAAATTCCTAATATCAATATTTTTTCTCCTTGGGTTTGAATTTCAATTGCCAAAATTCTTCCTTGTTCATCCTTAAATAGAAATTTGGGTATCAGGCTCTCCTTAGCGTAGATCACCACTCCTCTTTTCTTTACTTTGTCAGACGAAATAAATTCTTGGCCTAATCTTTTATTTACCAAAACCTTCCTGTGGAGCCTGGTCACATGGGTTTCTTGTAGGCAAATAATGTCCAATTGTTCTTTCTTCAATATGTGAAATAACCTCCTTCTTTTCTCCGGGGAATTTCCGCCATTTATATTCCAACTGAGTAGCCGCAGAGACATCCTGAACTATTCTGCTACACCTAGAGCGGTGTATCTTCTTTCTCCTCTGGTTCCGAAGGTGCAGGTATTGCTCCACCTGGGTTGGGTATAGGCCAATTAGCTGCTGCTTCTTTTTGGAGGTCTTCTCCGTGATCGTGCTGGAACTTTTGTAAGTCCTCTGGTGATCTTATTTTAACCTTCTTCTGTTTGTAAGTGAATGATAGCCCTTGTGGGAACTCCCACCTGTAAGGAATTGTGTTGAGTCTCAGCAACTTAGCCAAATCTGAGTAGGTGGCTCTCAAGTCCAATAACTGTTTAGGAATATCTCGGTAAATTTCCACCCTTTTCTCTTGTATCACAATTGAGTTTTTGAAGTGTAGGCCTAGTATTTTGTCTCTCTCCTCCCTTGATCTCAAAGCTATTAAGCAGTCTCTGGATCTATCTTTTCTTACTAATCTTCCCAACCGAAAAGCCGATACAATTTTGAAATCAATTTCTTCTTTTAAGTCCCAGAACTTTGTAAACTCTGTTGTCAAAAGTCCTTTCAAATCTTCTTGTTCAATTTCTGGGACTGCCCTTAGTCTGAGGTTGGTCTCGCGATTTTTCAATTCCACCAACGAGAGATAGGTTTGTTGGTCCCCTATCTGTTTATGAAGAGGCTTGACTTCCGCTTTAACTTCCTCGACTTCTTTTTTAGCTGATGTTGCAATTTGAACGGCTTCCCCTGCCAGTTTACGATTCTCTTCTGTTGCTCCTTGCAATTTTTCAATTGCTTGGGTATGTTGGGAAACCTGATCTGTCAATTTCTGGATCGAGGATGTTGCTTGGTCAATTTTTGTTGATTGGTTATCAATTTTTTGATTTATTGCTGACAATTGTTCCAAAACTTGTTTCAGTACTGCCTCAGCTCCTCCTGCTGCCATATCTTCCTCTTCAGATTTTTCAGGCTTTTCGGTTTCTACTTTTTGTGTCGCAAGCACAGCTGGAACTGATAATCTACGTCCCTGAGTTAAAGTTGTTTGCAAAAGCTGTGCTTGCTTTTTTGCTTTCTCTTTCTCCTTAGCTTCCTTAGCTTTGGCTGCTCTTGTCTTTCCTGTGCCACTCATCAGTCAACGTTCAAGGTCAAGTGTTGTAATCCCATGGGAAAGGCAAGTCCAGAATTAAAAACAGTCTATTGAGAGAAGGTAAACAGAGAAACTTTCCCAGGCCTCTATATTCCCAATGTCCTCTAGGGGGAGTGCCACCAAAGTTTTAGTAAGAAGAAGGTAACTTTCCGCAATTAAAGTCTCTTTGTTCCAACTTTAAAAACAATTTTAAAAGCAAATTAGTTCCAGCACGCTAAAAGAAAGGTCCTGCAGAGCCCTTTTAAACATATAACAAAGTTCCAGCAAGGTGCCTGCAATTGTATCCACTTCAGCTAGGTGAGCTCAAAATTACACTATCCAGTTACAAAAGTATCTGGAAGCTTGCAACAGTTCCGCAGTTTAAACAACTTTACCCGGCCACCCGGGAATTTGGGGTTAGAGTCTTCCCTTGCCCTTGGGGTGTCCGCTCCAGGTCAATTTTATGCTGTATTTATTCTTTAAAAGTAAAATTCAAATGTGCACGAAAGTCCCGATTTAAAGCTTCAAAGCTTCCCTGTTCACAGCGCTTTCCGCTCTTTAGACCGTCTGCTTTGATCTTGAAAGCAGTGTCGGAAGACGGACTTCCTCTTTCTCGTCTCCCGTTTTTAGCCAAATTTTCCGATTTGATTTGTAGAATCTTAGGTCCTTACTCACGGGTTTGATGTTTCAGCCCGATGTTTCTTGGAAGAAAGGTCAGCGCTCATCCGTGACAGCCGCGCGGCTTCGCCTCCGCAGAAAGAGCGATGAACCCACAGCACCGCTCCCCCTCCTTCACTCCGGAGCCCCTTACGGGGTTCCTTTTGTGATTTCGGGGTCGCTCCAGGTGCCCGCCGGGTCCCACGGCCACGGACTCACTCTGCCCGTGGTTTATCTTGATGGGTTGCCGCTGCGCCGTCGCGAGCAACCCTTTTCTGCGGTGCCCCTCTTCAGAGCTCGAAGAGGTCCGCCATCACGGTTTTGCGCCGCCTCCGGAAGTCCTGCTGTCAAGCAGTTTCATCCCTGGAACTGTTGGAACTAGCTCCCATGTTTTGTTTCTCTCCAAGGAATCAAGCTCAGCCTTCTTAGCAGTTAACCATGGCTCATCATTCTTTGAGTCCAAAGCCTGGCTCTCTTGGAAGTTTGAAGGTTCAAATACCTTCTTGGAGCTATTAACAGCAGTTTCAGCTTTAGCTGCTTTAGCAAATTCATCAGCACATTTTTTCGGAGGTTTACCTTTTGTGGCTCTTTCAGACCTGCGAATCAAACGTAATTCTTCAGCGCTCTCCTCTTCTTTCTTAGGAGAAAAGTGGCCTATGGTGAACAGTGGTTCCTCCAATTCTTGATATGAGTCTTCAGAGGGTCTCAGAGAGGCCGTAGCACTCTTGAAATCCTCTGAATCATCTGATGCATTTTCAGATTCAGAACCTTCATCAGTGGGTGTGGGGTTTTGCTGTTGTTTATCCTCAGACTCTTCACTGTCATCAGGATAATATTGGAAAATTCCCACATTCTCCCCCCACTTGGCATTGTACTCAACACTTCTTGTGAGTCTAACTGTATTAGTATCAGTCATTATCACTCTGTAAGAACCTTTCTGATATCCTAGAAAGATACCATGCAAACCACGTTTGCCTAACTTGGAGCTTTGTGGTGTGTGAACCCACATGTCACAACCAAAAATTCTCATGTGTTTGATGTATGGTTTCTTGCCAAACATCTTTTCATAGGGGGTACAACCAATCGGTGATGACAATCTGTGATTATAAGTATAAACAAAACAGCTGAGCACTTCTGCCCAATAACTCTCTGGAAGATTGGCATCATGCAGCAAGGTTTTCAAGCCTTGAAGCAAAGTTTGGCTTGCCCTCTCACAAAGTCCATTCATCCAAGGAGACCGTGGACTTGAAAGGTCATGTTGAATTTCTTTCACAGTCAGAAAAGCTTCAAACTGCTGAGAAGTGAATTCTCCCCCTCGATCTGTAAACAAACATTTGACTTGTTTATCATGCATATTTTTCAACCAAGCACAGAACTCCTTGAACCTAGGAAATGCTTCTGATTTCTGCTTGAGATTGAACACATGAATATACCTGGAATATGAATCAATGAGAACCATGAAGTACTTGGCTCCACCCAAAGAGGGTGCTAGTGGACCAACGAGATCAGCATGCACTACCTGGTATGGTTCTGTAGCTTGTCTACTAGACACCTTACCTTTCACAGCCATTTTGACCTTGTTTGCTGTGCATGCCTTACACTTCATGTGGTACCTGCAGGGTTTAATAGTCATACCTTCAACTAAGGCAGGCATTTTGGAAACTGCCTCGAAGTTTAAGTGACCAAGTTTCCTGTGATAATCATGAATACATCCTGCATGCAAAACCTTGTTAGTATCTGCAATACAACAAGTTTCCTCCTGCACAACATCAACAGAATCATCATAATGCAATACAAATAAATGATCAACATAATCAGCATGCAATACATAGTCATCTTTCTTGGTGATGCTGCACTTCCTTTTCTTGAAGGAAACGTCTATGTCCTGTTCAGTCAGCTGCGAGACGCTCAATAGGTTGTGTGCAGCATCTGGAACAAAAAGAATGTTGTGTATCAATGCATCCAAGCTGTGAAGAACAACCATTCCATAACCTTGACTGGAGATTGTGTGGTCATCCACTTGGCGAATCACACCTTCCTGTGGAGTAAAGGACACAAACAGGTGTTTATCTTTGCAGATGTTCCAGGTCGCTCCCGAGTCAACGATGAAGAAAGATCTAGACGTCTTCTGGACCTTTGGAGTGAAGCGTGAGACCATTGCCTTGTGTTGTGTCATCCTGGACTTCTGACCTTTGCGTTTGCCTTTTCCACGCATTGAGCTTTTGCTGTGCTGCTCTGTTGCTTTGGGATGTTTACAATCCCTTTTCACGTGGCCAAGACGTCCACATGAGTAGCATCTCACTGCCTTCAAAGCTTTGGCGCCATTTAGTGGTTGCATTGCATTCTGGGATGACATCTGTGAAGACTCCCCCTTAGTGATACAGCTGGCACTATGCCGATCCTCTTCATTCAACACCACAGCAGTAACATGCCCTACCGTTTGCTGAGCAGTAGGCAAAACAGCAAGCTGGCTGGCAATCACTTCCCAACTTGAACCCAAAGAATGTAGAATCATGAAGGAATTCACAGCCTCTGGAAAGGTGATTCCACGCTGTTGCAACTCATGCCTGAGATTCTGCATTTCCGTGAGGTGAGCACGTACGTCTGCTCCTTCAGCAAATGCCATATCATGCAACTTGGCATAAAAGAACAAAGAAGCTCCCACCTCTGTTCTTAAATGTGAATCTTGGAGACTGTCCCACATGAATTTGGCTGAGGCCTTATCGCACAAAATACATAACTCTTCAGGGTACACAATAAGTGTTAGAGTTCCCCTTGCTTTGGAATCCTTAGCCTCCCACTCTGGGGTCATTGGAGCTGGGGTGGAGGCATCTGTTATCACATTAAACAGACCCTCTTTTCGAAGCAGGGCTTCTGCATACTGCACCCATTCCTGGTAGTTCCCCTTTGAGAGCCTCGGTATCCCCATCGTGTTTTGAAGAGCTTCTGTCACTTTTGGATTGGCCATTGTGTCTTTAAAGCAGGCTGCATCTGTTTACCAGCAGCTGCTTTTCAAAAGGCACACTGCATGAGGCTTTTGCATTCTCCTGCCACAGCCGATTAGTGCTTTGGCTAGAAGTTTAAAGTCCACCCATATTGCCAATTAATTAGGGACTGGCAGGCTTCCTGGGGCAAGAGCACATACCTCTCATCAATCTTCTTGACATACAAAGAAGATAAGCTGCATTCCGTTCCGTTCTGGGGCTGATAACCAAAAATGTCAGAATCTCCGTATGACTGAGCTGGAAAAGCTCATCCTCCTGTCGAGTCCTCCGGAATCTCCTCCGACGATGATTAACGATGTGAGCCTTTGATGAGGCTCCAGGCACGTTCCCCATTCAGTAGAGTATCCAAAACAGCAGAAGGATGAGAAATATGAGCTACATTGCTAAGAGTTTTATTTCTAACTACGCAGACAGAAAAGAAATATACACCCTCTCTCTGTGAAAGCAGAGAGCAACAGGGAAAACAAAGGAACAGGAAACCAGTAACATCACATCCGTCTCCCGTCTTCCGTGAGACTTCCAACAGTCTGGAATGTCTGGAATGCAAAACAGAGTCTTGTGACTCCAAGCACTGCACAGTGGCAGAAAACAGAAACCTAACATCGGGCAGCAGGAAAGCATTTCTGAATCCTCCTCGGTATCAGAAGGCTTACTTCTCTTGCTCTTCTCAGCTGAATGCTTCTTCTTATATTTCTTCTTCCTCCCTTGCCCTTCATCGGTGACCGTATGTTGTTCTGCAGCCAGTGACGCCTCCTGCTGCCCCTGCACCTCATCCTCTGATAATGTTTCAGAGCCAGCTTCTGTGGGTGGAGCCTGAGAGGAACATTGTGAATCCTGCATGATACTAGGGAAATCTGGGGTAGACTGAGAGGGCAAAGGGTTAGACTTGGAAGAATGAGCCCTGCTACATGTGTAACGTGAGTTTGTAGTGCTTGAACATGATGCTTGCGATCGTGTCCGGGGGTGCTGAGAAAAGTTGACGCCCCCTCCAACTCACTGAATAAGGAAGCTGAAGTACAAGGAAGTTCCTCACTGCTTGGTGCAGTATCAGGTATGCAGCCAGGGGTACTTTCAATGTGGGGAGCCAACCTGGTGACCATGGGCCTAAACTGTTGATAAAATTTTTCGAAAGCAGGGAAAAACTGAGACAAGGCTTGTGGGTTGCAGGACGCAGCGGGCTTCCCTGACCTGTCTTGAACACTAGACCCACTTAAGTTGGGGCGGGGGTATTTTTTTTGGGGGGGGAGCAGAAGAGGACTCCTCTTGATTTCTCTTGGAAGCCATTATACTGGCCACAATGGTATCCCCTGTACGTCAAACTTTTGTTAACCCAAATTGGTCAAGCGGGCCGCAGCCCCAGCCAGCCTAGTTCAGTATAGTTTAAACTTACCACAATCAGAAAGAAATCAGAATCATAAACCAGTAATAACCAATAGCCAATGAATCAGGCTAATTAGCTGATAAAGGAAGATCAATTTATCTATTATTTATGTATATTTATTTATTTTTCACCACAAAATATTGAACGCAGCTGTGCTCCCCACACTCCCTATGGCAGTATGAGACTAAAGCAGCAACTGCCCTGAGCAACCCTGCTAAATTATTTATATCTAAGAGGTTTTTTAATAAATCTCCAGGGCCCCTGCAATAAATTGGCTGAAATATAATTAACTAATGCGTGATATTAATTACTGTAGTCCAGTAGTGATGAATTCCCCTAATAAACTTTGCTTTATGATAATTATCTACCCCAAGGACCAACCACAGGGCATGAGATAATCCCCTTACTAAAAAGGAAGCTGTGTCAATTATTCAGGAATTAGTAATTTTTCTTCCAGCAAATGAAAACCTATAGCAGCCTGCAGCTACGTCACTACGTCAAGGCTGGGATTCCGATAAAGTAGCACTGTGTAACACAAGCTGATGATAAAAGCCCCAATGTAGCAATGTACGCTGCCACAATGTAACCAGCAGTACAGCAAATAGCACAATATTGTTAGGCAACAGAAAACAATGTATCACACAGTGAAGCAGTTACTACCAGTCTAAGCAAGTAAACTTAGCAAGGAATTGAAGCTTCCAGAGGGTTTTAAACGGAACACACAGTATTCCAAAAGTAGAAGGTGTTGGGATGCTGCCAGGGAGATGGGGGAATCAGGCAGAAGGATATTAGGAAAGACAACCAGCAGGCAGTTTTCAATTAATTGCCGGAAATAGAGGATATTTGTAAAAATCCCTGACATGGGTATAAAGCACTGTAGCTTTAATTAAAGGATTTTTTAAATATATATTTTTATTATATATATATATATATATATATATATATATATATATATATATTCTTTATTCTTTCTATTCTTATTTTTGAGGTTAATAGTAAGATTAAGTAATATAAAAAACCCACAATTACTCAGACGATGATGGAGCTACCGGCGGGGTTTCTCCCCACACACGTAAACAAAGGAGGCCCATGCCAAGAAGGCGCCTGGCCACGTGCTCTGCTATTCAAAATAAACAAAGCCACTTCCGTGTGCAGCAAAGAGCCGGGCGAAACAAATGCAAATCTATGGGCTCACTCAAGGCAAAGATTAAAAGGCAGCGATGCAACAAAATCCAAAACCACCGCCCGCAGGCAACAGGGGGGCGGGGATAAATGAACACAGCTGCGAACATGAAAGACCAGCTGCTTTTAGAAAGGAAAAACAAAAGAAAAAAGGGGGGAATATGCAGAGCGTCGATCAGCAGTGTGCCTTTTGCGCTGAAAACCCCTTTGTCCCACAAGGCAAGGGGCCCAAGACCGGCAGGGGTAAAACAATTAGGAGACACACACAATTGCTAAAGGCAAGGACCTCGTGAATTAAACAGTTAGGCGTTAGGAAAAGAAAAAGGGGATTGTGAACCATGCAATTGTCCCACCCCTTCACAATCAGCCCAGCATAAAATGGCTACCACAGAGACCGGCCAAGCACGCCCACACTCAAACACCCAATACTGTGTTCATAAGCGGAGAGCTGTTTCTGGAGAGGAGGAGGTGGCGGTACCGCTCTGTGCAACTGGAGAAAAGCCTTCCGGATGCAGGCAGCGAACTCCGCAGGAATCGGTGTGCTAAAAACACCTCGCTACCCATCTTGTGGTGCGGAGTGTAGCTCGGGTGATAAAATCCTGCATCCACGTGGAAGGAAGAAACTGTGAGGTCCAACTAGTTAGCGAAGAGGAAAAGGCAGGAACAGCTGGCAGGCGGCAAAGAGGGAGATCCCCAGCCGCGTCCTGGTTTAAATAAGACAGGCCATACCCCCAGAGCCAGCCGATTGGCTGGCCAGGAGGTGATGCAGCCTGGAATCCCCCCAATTGCACGGGGGCTGGGTTCCAGCCGCCGCACATGTGGTGGGGCCGTGAAGCCCGCAACTCCACCTCCTCCGAATGGCGGAAGTGGCTTTGTATGACTTTCTGTATGACTGGCTTCCCATGGTTCCCCATAGAGAGAAACCCATATATGTTCAGCACGCTGACATTCAATTGAATGTGTAAACATCACAGGAGGCAGCATCATTCATGGCCCTGCACTCCATTTTGACAGAACATCTGCAGGACTTTAGAAATCAGCATACTCCAAGAAAAACTGCCAGACAGATGCCAACAACAACAACAACTTGACTGGGCAACTGCACTGCAAAATTCAGGGGGGGGGGGATGAATTTCAAAGGATGGCTGTGCTTTGGTTCACACATTGTTTTCCAAAATGTGAATTAGGCAAGTTCACCTTTAAATGTGAACTGAACTGAATTTATTTCCCAACCCTAGGTATGAAACTTTTTTTTTGTTCCAAATTGGGATTTGGACCCTAAGTCAACAGCCTCCAAAGCACTTTGGACCAAAAAATTGCTCTTTTACAAAGCCCCAAAGTGGAATCCAAACCAAATTTTGTGGCAGTACACAATCCTATTCTAAACTTAAACAGAAAAATCTTCTGCATATACTGGGAGTTAAATTCAAAGCATCAGAGGATGTCCTCAGCAAGATAGATAAGCTTATTCTGTGTGGTTATTGTATTTTGCCTTGTGTTATATCTCTGTTTTGCAATGTCCCAGTGTATTAATCACATATTCACAAAATTGCGGGCACGGTAGAGCTGTAGCTCAGTAGCTGAGCATCTGCTTTACATGCAGATTTAACACTTATATCTTCCTTAACCATCTGAGTTAAAGCAATGCATGCCACGTTTCAAAGCCCGGGTCAAAGAACCCACATGAACAGTCTTCCAGCATTCTTTTTTGTAGACTCTTTAAGATCCGCAAGACCATTTTTATTCTTTAACGTCCTAATTTAGAACTTGGTGACTTTGGGAAACTTTCCCCTAAAAGATTAAAAAGGAGAAGACAAGCTTTCCTTGAGCTAGCAAAAAAAGACAGTGTTATCTTAAGAGTGCAAGAAAATTACATGTGAGCATTTGGTCGAAAAGCCATTTTACAGCAATAAGTGTTGGAAAGACAAGGATGGCTCAACATTTCACTGATGCACAAAGAATTAACTACTATGGGATCCAGCTATTCCACCACCTCCCGACTCATAGGGTACAAAGAATGTTGTAGAGAAGTCTTAGTTTTCACACTTACCAGCCCATCTGGTACTGTTGTGCCAGGTCAGGATACTAAATCAGGAAAGGGTATCGCCTATAGATGATCAGCCTCCAGTTCCACAATGGGGGGCGAACAGCTAGGGGACAGAGCTAAGGAGCATGCCTTGCTCCCCTGACATCACATGAGGGGATATGCATAAAGGAGGACAGTGTATCATGTGTAATCAATACAGTGAAACACAACATCAATTCAAGAGCTATGCTGCAACAACAGGCACTTCCAATTACAATGCAAAGGTTTCAACAAGCAACTCAAAACCATTTTTCTCTTCCTTTGGGGTTATGTAAGAGAATTTTGACTGACATGCCAACCCTCTGCCACTAATGACTCCAGGAGAAGGAACAGCCCTGTGTAAATGCAGAGTTTTAATAGCAACAGGAGTTACTCACAGTCTTACCTGGCAAGTGGCAAACACTATTACCTAAGCAATTGAATTATCATCTCTCTCTCTCTCTCTCTCTCTCTGTCTCTCTCTCTCTCTCTCCCCTCCCAGTTTCTCCCAAAGGCTTTATTATCAGTGTATAATTTGTTGGCTGCAATTTTCTTGAGATAAGAAATGGAGTTGTACAGTCCCGAAAAACCTGTATTTTTCAGTACAGTGGTACCTCAGGTTAAGAACTTAATTCGTTCTGGAGGTCTGTTCTTAACCTGAAGCACCACATTAGCTAATGGGGCCTCCTGCTGCCGCTGCGCCGCCGCTGCACAATTTCTGTTCTCATCCTGAAGCATAGTTCTTAACCCGAGGTAATATTTCTGGGTTAGCAGAGTCTGTAACCTGAAGCATCTGTAACCTGAAGCGTATGTAACCCAAGGTACCACTGTAATTTCCTAGCAGGAAATGTGATGATCCGAGTTCTACCACAGTGGAGTTGACCTTCCGACTTGACATTTCCGTTACAGTGCTCAGCTGCTAAGTACTACAATGAAGTTTATTAAGAACAGTTAGACAAAGCTTAGGGTAGAGCCACAGGTATGCTTGCCCTACCTTTCATAGCTTGCCTTGTACCCCCCCCCCCCCCGGAACTCTGGAATGCATTGAGGTTTCCTAGGTCAAAAAAATGTAAGCCAAATGTGAGCCACAGAATCCTTACTGGGGGCAATGGATAGCGTACTTTCAGTTTTATCCCTATATTACAGAAGGGTTGTTCATTCAAACAGAGGTCTCTAACCTCTTGGATCACTGGACCCATGTTGTTCAGTTTATCACACCACTAAAATCTACCACCTCCTGCTTAGAAACCAGCAGTTCTGTGTGTTATGAACTATCTAAGTAAAGGGAGGCTATGTGTTCTGCTTAACAGAGGATATCCCTCTGTCTGAAGATGTCTTCTGTTTGAAGGAGTGTCCAATTCAAGTTTAGTTTAAAAACAAAGTATCGACTTCCGGAGGCGGCGCCATCGGCAATGGCGGATTCCCTCTAGTTCTGAGGGAGTAGCTCCGCGGAAATCGGGTCTTGCCGCTACGGCGAAGCGGGGACCCCTTCGAAATCACAGGCGGGTAAAGCCTGTGACCGTGGGACTCGGCGGGCACCCTTAGCGCCCCCCCAATCTGCGAGGAAACCCTGTAAGGGGCTCCGGAGCAAAACAGGGAGTTTGGCGCGGTGCTGAGAGTCAACTGCTTCTTCCATGGAGTGAAGCAGCACAGCTGTTGCCGGAGAGCGCTGACCTTTTTCCTGTGACAATTCGGCTACTAAACAACTACCCGTGAGTAGGTCAAGTTTAAAGATCGGGGAATTTAAGGGAAAAAAGGATTAATTTGGCACTGAAGCGGGAAGGCATAAACAGGAAGTCCGCCTTCCGTTTTCTGTATATAGATCAAAGCAAAGACTGTCTAAGCTAAGACCTGGAGAGTTGCATTAAAAGGACTTAAATCCTAACATCAAATCAAAAGAACTCCCTCCCTGAGCTGCAGGAGAGGGGAGGGAAGAGGGGAAAGTATTCTTTGCCTGCAAAATAAAAAGGAGAGAAAAGGGAATAAAGACCACCACTTAATCCCTGGGAACGGACTGCTAGGATTAATAGAATTGCTGTATTGAGAGTCGCACTGTTTATGGACAATGTAACTCTTTGACAGTTAACACTGCAAGTGAGATACTTTCATTCTGAAGGGCTTCTTTGGACTTGAAACTGTTGCTTATTTTGTTGAAGGGGGACTTTAGAAAGTTGGAAAAGAAACTTTATTGTAATATCATTGACTGTTACTGTGTCCCCCTAGAGGAACATTGAAATTGCTACAACCAGTTGGGGAATTTTCCACTTCTAACTGGCCAGGGAAATTTCCACTGCAAAGCAAGCTTTGACCGTGGGACTGACCTTGATCCTCAGATAAAGTGTTATGGCAAACTTGCCTCAGGAAAAAACAACAAGATCGGGCAAGGTTAGACTGCAGCAGTCCAGTGCAGCATTGCAGCAGCGCAGACCATCTGCATCCGGCCCATCTGCACCACAAGGGGAAGACTCTGCACAAGCTGGGTTAAAAGGAATGGCATCTGAAGAGGGATTTACTTCAGTATTAAGTAAAATTTATGAAACCTTGGAAAAATTAAGTAAACAAGTTACTGAAGCAACAACTAAATTTGACCAAAACACTACCAGCATTAATAACTTGGGGCAGAAGGTGAACTCAAACACAGAATCTATTGAAAAACTGCTGCAAGAATCTACTTCGAATCGAAAGACAGCTGAGGAAGCAAAGGAAAAAGCATCGGCTGTAGAGGAAAAGATAACACCAATATGTAAGCAGCTTGACGACCACCAGTCGCTTTTGTCTATGATTGAACTGAAGGAGAAACAGACTAATTTGAGGCTCAGGGCGGTACCTGAACTTGAAAAAGACAGCCTAAGGGACTTTCTTACACAGGAATTAGCAGACTTCTGGAACCTGGATGATAAGCAAGACTTCAAGATAGTAAGCGCTTTTAGACTTGGAAGAGGAGGGAGAAAGAACAAGGTGAGAGACTGTTTGATTACCCTCCGAACAAAAGAAGAGAGAGACAAAATACTGAGTCTGCATTTCCAGCAGACCTTGGAGATACAAGAATCAAGAGTGGAGATTTTTAAGGACATTCCGAAATATTTATTGGATCTTAGGGCTAACTACGGAGAGTTGGTGGCCCTGTTGAGAAGAAACAGAATTGTTTTCAGGTGGGAGTTTCCCCAAGGCCTTTCTTTTACCTTTAAAGGGGGAAAAAATCAAGATTAGATCAGTGGAAGATAAAGAAAAATTTTTGAGAGAACACGGAGAAAACCTACAAAAGGAAGCTGAGGAAGAAGAGCCGAGAGCACTAAAACCAGGAATACTAGACCTAGTGTCACTACCTTTGGGATTGGACAAACTAGAGAAAGTGACACCACCGACAGAACAAGAACAATTACTTGGCGCAGTTGGAGGAGAAGCAAAATAACGACATCATGTCTCTGCAACTATTAAGCTGGGACATTCACGGCTTCAATTCCCCGGAGAAAAGGAAAAAAGTTTTTCATTTGTTGAAAAAGGAACAATTGGACTTGATTTGTTTACAGGAAACTCATGTGATAAGGCTACATAGGAAAGTATTGATTAACAAAAGATTGGGCCAAGAGTTTATTTCATCAGATAAGGTTAAAAAGAGAGGAGTTGTAATTTATGCTAAAGAGAGCCTTTATTTTTAAAGATGACCAAGGAAGATTTGTGGCAATTGAAATTCAAACTCAAGGAGAGAAATTCTTGATAGTAGGAGTTTATGCACCAAATGACGGGAAATCTGAATTTTTTAAGAAGCTGCATGAGACATTGTTGGACTATATGGAGTATAACATTATTATGATGGAGATATGAATGGAGTGGTGTCTACAAATATGGATAAGTCACAAAGACAGGTAGTAACGAAAGACGGCAGACTGCCAAAAACCTTTTTTGACATGACTGACAACATGGACTTGATTGACATTTGGAGAACTAAGAACCCCTTGGGTAGAGAGGGAACTTTCTTCTCTGAAGCCAAAATGACATGGACAAGAATAGACCAAATTTGGATAACTAGAGGACTGGCTCCTAAAATTCGAAAAGCGGAAATTTGCCCTAAAACTTGCTCCGACCATAATGCGGTGAGAATGGAGATGAAATTAACACCAATTGGTTCCTTTAGGTGGAGGATGAATGACACCTTGTTTAGAGATGTAGAGGTTACCAAGAAGGCCCAAAAAATCTTGAGAGACTATTTTGAGATAAATTTGAATACCACGGTTGAAAAAAGAGTAATCTGGGACGCAAGCAAAGCGGTCATGAGAGGGTTCCTGATTCAACAGAATGCAATAAAGAAGAGAACTCAAAATGAGAAAAAAGATAAAATTCTGGAGAAAATAAAAGAAGGAGAGAAGAAATTAAGAGTGAAGCCAAAGTCGCAAGAGATTCTGAGAGAAATAAAGTTATATCAAGTACAATATATGAAAATGATAAACCAGGAAATAGAATGGAAAATTAAACAGATGAGACAAAAGACATTTGAATCGGCTAAGAAATGTGGGAAACTGCTAGCTTGGCAGATGAAAAGAAGACAAAAATTAAACACAATCACAAATTTGGAAGTGGAAGGAAAGAATATACAGAATCCATTGGAGATTAGAAAGTGTTTCCAGAGATATTTTAGACAACTATATACACAAGGGCCACAGAAAGAGACAGATATAGACCAATTTTTAAGAAAAAATGGATTACAAAAAATTTCTCAAGAAAATAAGTTAATGCTGAACCCTAAAATAACGGAACAGGAGGTTGTGGATCGAGGGCCCGACCCCCGCTATGTGAAATAAACACACAAGGACACGTGATATAAGGTTAATGGGCAAGAAAAGGCCACAACTTTATTGATTACAGCAGTGAAAAGGTATTGGCTTAGGCATTGGATGACTATAGGAGGTGGGTTTATTCAACAGTAGGTGGAGCCTGTTGATGCTAATCCAACTATAGGCTCACCCCCTGATGTCACCGAGGGTCGTGCCATGGCCTCCCGCCAAGCAGGCATCGGACGGAATACACGACCGCCAGATTCCTTTAACGGAATAACCCACGGTAGATAGCATAGGCGATGGCCACACCTAGCCCTTGACACACATGAATCCAATGCCTAACCGCCACCCGAGCCACAAAGGGGCTCGCCGCCAATACCCTCACAGCTGCAACCAATCCCTAATGCTACTAATGACGCTGTCCAACCAGATGTCATTCCCAATGTCTGTTAGATGAACTCAGTCATTCCGGTACATGCCCCCAACCACTCCCCTCTCTTCCAGGGAGGAGAGTCTTTGAAGGTGCCATCCAGAATATCCAGTTCGGCAAATCTCCAGGGCCGGACGGTTTAACCTCAAAATACTATAGATCTTTGAAAGACTGGTTAATTCAACCACTAAAGGAGGTTTGTAACGAAATTTTGAAGGGGGGGAAAGCGCCAGAGTCGTGGAAAGAAGCTTACATCACACTTATACCGAAAACTGAGTTTGAAAAAACCCAACTTAAGAATTACCGCCCCATATCCCTGCTCAATGTGGATTACAAAATTTTTGCAGACATATTGGCTAAAAGATTGAAAAAAGTTTTAGTTGAGGAGATACATAAAGACCAAGCTGGCTTTCTCCCGGGCAGACACTTGTCTGACAACACGAGAAATATAATCAACATTTTAGAGAAGCTGCAAGTGAACATTAATACTAAAGCAGTTTTGATATTTGTTGATGCGGAGAAAGCCTTTGACAATATTTCTTGGAGTTTTATGAAGAAAAATCTTCAGGGGGTGGGGGTTGGTCAAGGTTTTGAAAATGGTATAGGTGCAATTTATTCAGAACAAAAGGCCAAATTGATTGTTAACAACGTGGTGACAGAAGAATTTAAGATGGAGAAAGGGAAACGACAAGGCTGCCCAATTTCCCCTCTACGTTTTATTTCAGTCTTGGAGGTTTTGCTGAATATGATTAGAAGGGACCATTTGATCAAAGGTATTCAGGTCGGAGCTAAACAGTATAAGCTTAAAGCTTTTGCAGATGATTTAGTATTGACATTACAGGAGCCAGAATCTAGTACCAAAAGAGTATTAGAACTGATTGAGGAATTTGGTCAAGTGGCAGGATTTAAGCTGAACAAGTCAAAGACTAAGGTTCTTGAGAAAAATTTACACCGTTTGAGAAAGAGAGGTTTCAGAAGGAGACGGGTTTAACTCTAGTTAAGAAAGTAAAATACCTGGGGGTTACCATGACTGCTAAGAACTTGAACTTATTTAAAGATAACTATGAGAAATGCTGGTCAGAAGTGAAAAAGGATCTTGAAATATGGTCAAATTTGAAGCTTTCCTTGTTGGGTCGAATTGCTGCAATAAAAATGAATGTATTGCCAAGAATGTTATTTTTGTTTCAATCATTGCAAATTTTGGACAAAATGGACTGTTTCAAGAAGTGGCAGAGAGACATTTCTAGATTTGTCTGGCAGGGCAAAAAGCCTAGAATAAAATTTAAAATATTAACTGATGCAAAGGACAGAGGTGGATTTGCCCTGCCAGACTTAAAACTTTATTATGAATCAGCAGCATTTTGCTGGTTGAAAGAATGGCTGCTTCTTGAGAACACAGACATTTTGGATTTAGAAGGTTTTAATAATGTTTTTGGGTGGCATGCATATTTGTGGTATGACAAGGTTAAAGCACACAAAGCATTTAAAAACCATATTGTTAGAAGAGCTTTGTTTAATGTCTGGATAAGATATAAGGACTTACTTGAAAATAAAACCCCAAGGTGGCTATCACCGATGGAGGCGAAGGCTCAGAAAAAACTTAATATGGAGGCCAAATGGCCAAAATATTGGGAGATTTTGGAACAGGAGGGTGACAAATTGAAATTGCAGAGTTTTGAGAAATTAAAAGACAGAGTGCGAGATTGCCTTCATTATTATCAAATAAGTGAGGTTTACAATTTGGACAAAAAATTTGGTTTCCAGGTGGAAAAATCAAAACTGGAAACAGAACTGTTAGATCCCAAAACTAAGATTTTATCAAGAATGTATAACTTGCTGTTGAAATGGAATACTCAGGATGAAACAGTTAAATCTGCTATGATTAAATGGGCACAAGATGTTGGACATAATATAATGTTTGCTGACTGGGAACAGTTATGGACCACAGGTATGAAGTTTACGGCATGCAATGCCCTAAGAGAGAATATTATGAAAATGATATACAGGTGGTACATGACCCCAGTCAAGCTTGCAAAAATCTATCACTTGCCCGATAATAAATGTTGGAAATGTAAAGAAACTGAAGGTACATTCTTTCACCTTTGGTGGACGTGCCCAAGGATTAAGGCTTTCTGGGAGACGATATATAATGAATTGAAAAAGGTATTTAAATATACCTTCTTGAAGAAACCAGAGGCCTTTCTCCTGGGCATTGTTGGCCAATCGGTGTTAAAGAAGGATAGAACTTTCTTTATGTACGCTACAACAGCAGCAAGAATACTTATTGCAAAGTATTGGAAGACACAAGATATACCCACTCTGGAAGAATGGCAGATGAAGGTGATGGACTACATGGAATTGGCGGAAATGACTGGCAGAATCCGAGACCAGGGAGAAGAGTCGGTGGAAGAAGACTGGAAGAAATTTAAAGACTATTTACAGAGATATTGTAAAATTAATGAATGTTAGAATGATGTTGGATTGAAATTAAGTGGTTTCTAGCTGTAATGGTGTAAAAGAATATGAAAAAATGGTTTTCTATAAGTAAAAATTTAATGTTATAATAACGTAAGATTAAAGATCAGGGTAGAATAAAGAGGGAAAGAAACTGCTGAGCTAATAAATTGAACTGGAATACAATGAAAAGATTGATTGTTTTTAACTACTTTTATTTTGTATTTTTTCTTTTTCTATTTTGTAATGTAAAAACCCTAATAAAAATTTTATAAAAAAAATAATAAAAAAATAATTTTCTTTTTACACTTATATCCCACCCATCCTCCAAGGAGCTCAAAGAGAAACCTACAGTTTAGAATGCTCTTCTGCAGCACACTAAATAAGCACCATCTCTATGGTCCTTTTTATTTGCTGTTGAAGATCTTACTTTTTCAAGAAGGCTTTTAAAGTGCAGATTCTTATCCCAATATGCATCTTTAAAAAGGGTAAAGGTACCCCTGCCCGTCCGGGCCAGTCGTGACCGACTCTAGGGTTGCGCGCTCATCTCGCTTAAGAGGTCGGGAGCCGGCGCCGTCCGAAGACACTTCTGGGTCACGTGGCCAGCATGACAAAGCTGCAGCTGGCGAGCCAGCACCAGCGCCGCACACGGAAACGCCGTTTACTTTCCCGCTATAAAGCGGTACCTATTTATCTACTTGCACTTAGGGGTGCTTTCGAACTGCTAGGTGGGCAGGAGCTGGGACCGAAAGACGGGAGCTCACCCCACCGCAGGGATTCGAACCGCCGACCTTACGATCAGCAAGTCCTAGGCACTGAGGTTTTACCCACAGCGCCACCCACGTCCCTTATATGCATCTTTATTGCACATGAAATTGTTTTTTAAAAAATATGGCTTATTTGTTTGCTTGTTTGTTTTACTGTTGATCTGTTTATAGTTAGCTGCTTCAGGAAGTGATTCATAAATGAAAATAAAATCAATAAATAGCCTTCACTGCCTCATTTTATTCTCACAACCCTGTGAGGGGTAATATTCTGAGAGAGAGTGACTGGTTCAGTGTTACCCAGGGAGATTCATGGTTACCATTCCACTTATTTGTTGAAGCCCTCACACAGTGACAATGGCATGAGAGGGAAAACAGAGCCAACCCCTCTCCCCCTGCTCACATTCTCTGCTACGTTCTCAGTGGCCTGCTCCCACCATCATCAGTGTATTGGGAGTGAGGGACTGAGGCCGGGGGCCTGCTGGTTACCTTCTGGCTCCCTGTGTGATTTGGAATCTTGATGATGCAGAGTTCTAAATCAGTTGCATACCCTCCAACATTTCTCCAATGAAAATAGGGGCAGCTTGGACTCCAGCTTGCATCACTGCCAGCCAACACAGCCAATGGTCAGGGATGATGGAGGTTTGAACTGTAAGGTCGTACATTACCTACCCCCATTCTATATTGTGTGAGATGCCTATAAACGCAGAACATTTCAAACTCTCATCCCCAGCATGTCAGGAATGTAATGGTAGGGGTGGTGCCAACAGGTCCAGCTCCACTTTCCTTGTCACCATGATTATAACTGTGTGATTCATAATGTCTAAAGAAGGCTGGTGAGTAGATAGCTTATCACTTCCTAGCTCAACCCACATAATCTAAGGAGTAGCAAGATTGCATGTGATTTATTTCAACATTTATACAAAACGCTGTCTTACCATGAGACTGGCTCTCAGAGAATCAAAATTGGAGACTGAATTGTTAGAATCCAGTACTAAGAATCTGTCAAAAATGTACAATTTGCTGCTGAAATGGAATACACAAGATGAAACGGTTAAATCAACTATGATTAAATGGGCTCAGGACATTGGTCATAATATTTTGTTTGCTGACTGGGAAAAGTTGTGGACCACCGGGATGAAATTCACGGCATGTAATGCCTTAAGAGAAAATATTATGAAAATGATTTATAGGTGGTACATAACCCCAGTCAAGCTTGCAAAGATTTACCATTTGCCTGATAATAAATGTTGGAAATGTAAAGAAAAGGAAGGTACATTTTTTCACCTTTGGTGGACGTGCCCGAAGATTAAGGCATTCTGGGAAATGATCTATAATGAACTCAAAAAGGTATTTAAATATACCTTCACTAAGAAACCAGAGGCTTTTCTCTTGGGCATTGTCGGCCAAGGGGTGTTAAAGAAGGATATAACTTTCTTTATGTATGCTACAACAGCAGCTAGAATACTCATTGCAAAGTACTGGAAGACACAGGATCTACCCACACTGGAAGAATGGCAGATGAAGGTGATGGACTACATGGGCTTGGCAGAAATGACGAGCAGAATCCGAAACCAGGGAAGAGAAGCAGCGGAAGAAGAATGGAAAAAGTTTAAGGACTATTTAAAGAAATACTACAAAATTAATGAAAGTTAGAATGATGTTGGACTGGAAAGTAAATGGTTACTATTAGCAATGGTTAAGACAAGGAGAATAAGGAAGATTAGCTTAAATTTGAAGTAAAATAAGGGAAGATTTGCTGAGTAATTGATTAGAATTTGGAATACAGAAAAGGGAGGCATGAGGAAGTCGAGGAAGAAAGGTTTAAGAAATTAGGATATGAAATGGTACTTGTCTTTTTTTTGTTTTGTTTTTGTTATTGTTTGTTTATGTATGTATGTATTGATTGTTTGTGTGGTTATAAAAATTGTTTAATAAAAATATTTAAAAAAAAAAGAGAGAGAGACTGGCTCTCAGAGAAGGAAGAGAAAAGAAGGATAAATCACATCAGTATGACAATTTAAATCCAAAACAACATTTTTAACCTGAAACTATCAGATCCACTAAGCTTTAGGAAAAGAGAGTCAGAGAAATGTCAATGAAATTCCCAGTTGTAAAAAAGAAGCAGATCCAGGACAGTGTCGTGGAAGCCTAAGAAGAGGAAGTGGAGATGGTTCTTAGACTTCCGGTGAAGCCGCCATAGCAAAAAAGGACTGCAAGGAAACCCTCTGGGGGACCTTGAACAACACGGAGGCTTTAGAGACGCTACGAAGGCTACGTAGCCCTCAAAACCCCAAGAGGACTATCTTGGGGGACAGTCCCTGGCAGTGCTGCTTGAGCTCTCCTGTTTACGGACTTTAAAAGCAGGTTTGAAGACAGGATTGAGCTGCGGCACAGAGGGGGAGGCAACAGACCCCGTGTTGTGAAGCCTCAAGCTCCAAGCGAAAGTGGCAAGCTTCCAGGGTTAAATAAAGAATTAAGATTCCAAGTAAAGCTGTTATCACTAAAGGAATGCAGCTAAAGGAGTACAGCAATAAATCTTCAGAATTCGTGTGCTGTGAGGAGGAAAAGGAATGCATTCTGGCGGTAAGGGGAAACAACGTATAAAAGAAGGCTGAGAGAGGAGAAAAAGTAAGAAAGTAGCTGCCAAGTGGGTATTGCTGAGAGTCCTTGGATACAAAGTAAAACTGTTCTGAGGCAAAGTGTTGTTTGGAAGATAAAGACAAGTATAAAAGTAAAATAGAAACCTCTTTGTATCGTCCCGGTCGGAGTGCTTTGTGCCAGCGACGGGAAGGAGCCGTTCCTCTTTTCATCATTCCTTTTGCCTGCTTGGCTATATTTACAAATGAGACTCTTCGGACTTTATTTTGGACGTGTTTAAATAAAAAGAACATGGACTGATATTGAAAGAAGTGGAAGCACTAAATAGTGTGGCTCTGCTGAGAGTTTTGAAGGAGAATTAGAACTGTTTAAGAGGTGCTCTTTGAACTTTTCTTCGGACTGCTTCAGAAGCATTGGCTGAATCTAGCGGAACTTACGTCCTCCATTTTGCCTCCCTCTACTTCCTTGGCTTCTCATATGGACTAAGAGAAAATGGATGCTGCGCCTTAGATTACTTGGATTGCTGACCTTGCGGGGAGAGTCAACGGAAGAAAGAAAAAGCAACATAAGGACACAACATTTCGGATTTACTTCTTCCCATTCTCCCTCTGTTCTACTCGCTGGTTTTTGCTTGTTTTATTTGTGAATCTTGGCGGATTTTCACTATTGTCTCTTATCTCCCCATCCCCGCATACAGTGCCCACCCTTCCTTTCCGCCTGGTGTTGTGCCTTCCTCCCCTTCTTTCTTTACTCCCCCGCCCCTCCACTCCCTTACCTTTTAATATTTTTTTCTTTTTTTAAAAAAAAATTCTTTTTCTTTTTCTTCTTCTTTACTTTTGTTATTGGTGTGTTTGTTAGTTAGCTTATCTCTTTAAGAATACTGATTGTTTACTTTGTTAGTTTATTGGGGAGGGGGAAGAGGGGGTGAGAGGGGAAGTATACTGGAACTAACTAGAAACTTCTATTACTAACTTTGTGAACTCTAGGGGCGGAAAGTGGAATTACATCAGCTGTTGTTAATTTTTCAACTCCGCGTCCTCTAGGGGTGGAAAGCTAAATTGCATTATCTGTTAAATTGATTCAAGTAAAAATACCAAAATGAAGAAAGGAGTGGGAACACCGGCGGAGAGAAGGCCATCCAGACAGGAAAATGGAAAGGAGGGGAAGGAGATTAAGGACTATGATACATTAATGGCTGAAATAAGGAAGGAATTTAAACATAATGAAGAGTATATTGAGAAAAAATTACTGGAAGTACAGGATACTTTGGACAAGAAATTGGAGGGGGTGGTAGGAGAGCTGACAGGGAAAGTAAAAGATCTAACAGTAAAATCTAAAGCTCTTGAGGACTCAATGAAGAAAGTGCAGAAAGAATTGAAGGAGACTAAGAGGGAAACAGATAGGATTAGAGTAGAGGTAAAGGAGATAAATAAATCACAGGAAGAGATACTGGATAGTATGGGGATGATGGAAATGAAAATGAAACAAGCAAATTTGAAATTTAGGGGGATCCCTGAGGAGGCAAATGAAAACGTAAGAATTAGACTGATTAAGGAACTAGCGAATTGGATGGATGCGAGGGAGGAAGATATAGGATTTACCATAGCAAATGTCTTTCGAATAAAAGTAAAATCTACCAAAGCTAGAGGGAAAAAGCTCCCAGGGGACGTGTTAGTGATGTTTAACTCTTTGGATATGAGGAACGAAATATTGAGGTTAAACTACAACAAAAAGCTGTGTATAGGTGGGAGAGCAATTATCGTATCCAAAGAGATTCCATCGAGGTTTCTTTGAAGGAGAGACATTTATAAGCAGTTAGTAAACCAGCTAAAGAAAAATGGAATCCAGTACAGATGGGAATTCCCAGAAGGGGTATCATTCTATTATAAAGACAAGAGATTCAAGCTATCTAGTCCTCAGGAACTGGATAAATTTGCCAGAAGGTATGACAAAGAATTGGGAAGGACACAGGGGGGGGAGTTAGGGGGGGAACAGACGGGAGGAGACGGAGGCAAGAGAAGGTGAAGAGGAGGAAGAAAAGGAAGCAGACAAAGAAGAAGAGTCTAGCAACAAAGACTTTTAAAGTTAATTTAGGCCTGACAACTAATTAACAATGGCTTTGAGAATACTGTCATGGAATGTGAATGGACTTAATAATAAAAATAAGAGAAATCAAATTGCACAGGTGTTGATTAAAAAAAATCTTGACATAACATGTTTGCAAGAAACACACGTTGCAAGAAAACATAAAAGAGTTCTAAGTAATAAAAGATTAGGAATGGACTTCGTTGCCTCAGATAAGAACAAAAAAAGAGGAGTGGTAATATATATAAAAGAAAAATATGACCCAAAATTAATTTATAAAGATGAAGAGGGGAGAGTGATAATAGTACAAATCACTTTCCAAGGGGAGAAAATAAATATTGTTGGAATCTATGCTCCTAATGATAAAAAAACGACCTTTTACTCAACATTGGGAGACAAGTTGTTAGAATTGATGGACCAACATCTGATACTGATGGGGGATTTCAATGGAGTGACTATATCGGACTTGGACAGATCAACAAGGAAAAAAGAAACAAACGAAGGCAAACTACCTAAAACTTTTTTTGAATTGGTGGATAATATGGGACTAACTGACATATGGAGATTCAAAAATCCTACAACAAAACAGTTCACCTTTTTCTCAAACCCAAACCAAAGTTGAGGAAGAATAGATCACATTTGGATCTCGAAAGAATTAATTATGAGAGCTAAGAAAGCGGAAATTCTTCCATAAACATTATCTGACCACAACCCGGTCTATATGGAGTTAAGAGGAAAAGACCCCGCAACCTTCAGATGGAGAATGAATGAGAACTTGTTCAATGATCAGACGATAATAAACAGGGCGAAAGAGACAATTGAGGAATACTTTAAATATAATTTGAATAAAGGAACACCCATAGAAATAGTCTGGGACGCAAGTAAAGCAGTTATGAGGGGTTTTTTAATTCAGAAAAACAGCCACTTAAGAAAGGGAAGAGAGAAAAAGAAAGAAGAAATCTTGATACACCTCATGGAGAGCGAGAGACAGTTAACATCTAAACCAGAAGATGAAACAATAAAACAAAACATAAAGATGCTACAGGCCCAATTTTCCATGGTGGTGAATCAAGAAGTAGAATGGAGGATTAAAATGATGAGGCAAAAAAATTTTGAATCAGCTAACAAAATTGGGAAGTATTTGGCTTGGCAATTAATGGAAAGGAAAAAACAAAATATAATAGGTAGAATAAGGGATGGAGAAAAGATAGTGGAAGACCCCAAAGAGATAAGAAAGATGTTTCAGAAATATTATAAAGAATTATATAGAAAAGAGAAAGAGACAGATAATAAAATAGAAGAATATTTGGAAAAATACCAATTGCAACAGATTACAGAAGATGAAAGAGAACAATTAAATCAGACAATTACAGAACAAGAAATTCGGAAAACAATAAAAAAAATGAAAATGGGAAAGGCCAGATGGCATTTCATCTAAATATTATAAAACATTATGTGACCAAATAGTTCCAGTGTTATGCGAGGTCATGAATAACATCTTAAAAGAAGGAAAAATCCCAGCCACGTGGAAGGAAGCTTATATTACCTGATCCCAAAAAAAGACGCAGATGGTTTAGAAGTTAAAAACTACAGACCCATCTCCTTGTTAAATAACGACTACAAAATATTTGCTGATGTATTGGCGGAAAGATTAAAAAGACTTTTAAATGGGAAAATTCACAAAGATCAAGCAGGCTTTCTTCCGGGAAGACAACTGAAAGATAATGTAAGGAATGTCATAGACATTATTGAATATTTAGAGAATAGGATAGACAAGCAAGCGGCATTGATATTTATCGATGCCGAAAAAGCATTAGATAAAAGCATCTCCTGGAGATTTATGAAAGAAAATCTAAAAGCAATGGGAGTTGGAGAAGGGTTTGGAAAAGGAATTGAAGCCATATATCAAGATCAAAAAGCCAAACTCATAATAAATAGCAATATATCGGAACCTTTTGATATCGCTAAAGGGACTAGACAGGGTTGCCCCCTGTCTCCCCTGTTATTCATAACAGTATTAGAGGTTTTTAACAAGAGGCTAAGAGAAGCATCAGAAGTGAAAGGGATCAAGGTAGGAAGTAAAGAGTACAAAATTAAAGCATTCGCGGATGATCTAGTGTTAACATTAGAAGAGCCAAAGAAGAGTTTACAAGAAGCCTTACAGAGACTAGAAGAATTCGGCAAGGTGGCGGGACTCAAACTTAACAAGAATAAGACCAAAATGCTGACAAAGAACATGACCAAGGAAGAGATAGAGGAACTACAACAAAGATCTGGAGTTATAGCAGTTAAGAAAGTTAAATATTTAGGAGTATGGATTACAGCAAAAAATATAAACTTATACAAAGACAATTATGAGGCAACATGGAGGGGTATTAAAAAGGACCTAGAAATATGGGATAGATTAAAGCTGTCATTCTTGGGGAGAATATCCGTGATTAAAATGAATGTTTTGCCCAGAATGTTATTTCTATTCCAAACTATTCCAGTAATTAAAGGGCTAAAACAACTTAAAGAATGGCAAAAAACATTAGTAAGATTCGTCTGGCAGGGAAAAAAACCGAGAATAAAAATGAAAATCTTGGTGGATAAAAAAGAAAGAGGAGGCTTTTCCCTGCCAGAACTGAGTCTATACTACGAAGCGGCATGTTTAACATGGGTGAAAGACTGGATAAAATTAGAAAACACCGATCTCTTTGACTTAGAAGGTTTTGACAATAGGTACGGGTGGCACTTGTACCTATGGTATGAGAAGGTGAAAGTTCACAGCGGTTTTCTAAACCATATAATCAGAGGATCAATATTTCAAGTTTGGGAAAGAAACAAAGACCTATTGGAAAGGAAAACCCCTTGGTGGATTTCACCAATAGAAGTTTTAACTATCAAAAAAGTTAATATGGAAGGGAAAAAAGCTACTTATGAAGAACTAATCAAAAAGACAGATCAAGATATAAAACTCAAACCGTAAAGAGGTAGAGAATTTATATACAGGGTGGTTACAGTATCACCAAGTTAATGATCTACTAAAAGAAGATAAAAGGAAAAAGGGATTCGAGGATAAGAAATCTAAATTCAATATTGATATTCTAGAAGGTAAAAATAAATTACTATCAAAAACATACGATTTATTATTGGATTGGTATACGAAAGACGAAGAGATAAAGGAAGCTATGGTTAAATGGGCTATTAAATGGACATCTTAAGGCAGCCCTGTTCAGGGAAGTTTTTAATATGTAACGCTGTACTGTTTTTAACACTGATTGGGAGCCGCCCAGAGTGGCTGGGGAAACTCAGCCAGATGGGCGGGGTATAAATAATAAATTATTATTATTATTATTATTATTATTATTATTATTATTATTATTATTATTATTGATTTCGGCCATAATATCGATTTTGATGCGTGGCAAGAACTATGGAATGTAAACATGAAATTTACGGCTTGTACTGCTTTAAAGGAGAATTTGTGGAAAATGATCTACAGATGGCATCTAACGCCGGTAAAGCTAGCAAGGATGTATAGAACAAAAAATAAGAAATGTTGGAAGTGTGGAGAGGTAGAGGCTGACCTCTACCATATGTGGTGGACCTGTAGTAAAGTGAAGGGCTTTTCGGAACTAATCTATAACGAACTTAAAAAAATCTTTAAATATACTTTCCCAAAAAGACCTGAAGCTTTTCTACTGGGATTGATTGGAAAGGAAATTGAAAAAAAAGATAAAAACCTCTTTTTATATGCCACGACAGCAGCCAGAAATATGTTAGCTCAGAATTGGAAAACAGAGATAATACCAAATATAATGGACTGGCAGGTTAAAATGATGGACTACGCAGAACTGGCCAGACTATCAGGAAAATTAAGAGATCAGGACGAGCAGAAGTTTCAAGAAAATTGGAGTAAATATTTGATGTATATAAGAAACAATTGTAAATCTTTGAAGACACTGGCAGGGTTGGAATAACTCTTACAGCATGTAGTTGATAATAAGATATATAGAGTACGTGATATTAGAACTTTATTTGATACTTACCTAAGAAATGGAGGGAAGTCAGAGGCATGATAGAGCATAAGTTAAATATGTAACCTATATATGTGTAATTTATGAATGTATGTATGTGTAATGAAAATCAATAAAAATTTAATTTGGAAAAAAGAAGAAGAGGAAGTGGAGATAAGGTAATGTGTCTGGCAATGTAGCAAGAAGAGGAGGAGGAGGAGGAGGAGGAGGAGGAGGAGGAGGAGGAGGGGGAGGACTGAGACAAGGTCTTTGTCTGCCTTAAGATGATGGACAGGAATTTTGGTGAAAGAGCAGCCAGTAAAGTGGGCACAATCCAAAAGGATGCTATTAAGGCACAGCATGGGCTCCTGGTGGGGATCATGACAGCATTTATCAGGAAAGGAGGAGAGTTTCTTATCCATACCATGTAAAGTGAGTTCTCATCTCATGGAAATGCAGAATCTCAGGCATGAGTTGCAACAGTGTGGAATCGCCTTTCCAGAGGCTGTGTACTCCTTCATGATTCTACATTCTTTGGGTTCAAGTTGGGTAGCGATTGCCAGCCAGCTTGCTGTTTTGCCTACTGCTCAGCTGACGGTAGCGCATGTTACTGCTGTGGTGTTAAATGAAGCGGATTGGCGTAGTGCTAGCTGTATCACTAAGGGGGAGTCCTCACATACGTCATCCCATAATGCAGTGGAACCACTAGATGGCGCCAAAGCTTTGAAGGCAGTGAAATGCTACTCATGTGGACGTCTAGGCCAAGAGGGAATGTAAACATCCCAAGGCCAAGGCAACAGAGCAGTGCAGCGAAAGCTCAACGCGTGGAAAAGGCAAAGGTCAGAGGTCCAGGACGACGCAACACAAGGCTATGGTCTCACGCTACACTCCAAAGGTCCAGAAGACGTCTAGATCTTTCTTCATCATAGACTCGGGAGTGACCTGGCATGTCTGCAAAGACAAATACCTGTTCGTATCCTTTACTCCGCAGGAAGGTGCGATTCACCAAGCGGATGACCACACAATCTCCAGTCAAGGCTATGAAGGCTATGGAACGGTTGTTCTTCACAGCTTGGATGCTTCGATACGCAACGTTCTTTTTGTTCCAGATGCTGCACACAACCTATTGAGCGTCTCGCAGCTGACTGAACAGGACATAGACGTTTCCTTCAAGAAAAGGAAGTGCACCATCACCAAGAAAGATGACTATGTATTGCATGCTGAGTATATTGATCGTTTATTTGTATTGCATTATGATGATTCTGTTGATGTTGTGCAGGAGGAAACTTGTTGTATTGCAGATACTAACAAGGTTTTGCATGCAGGATGTATTCATGATTACCACAGGAAACTTGGTCACTTAAACTTCGAGGCAGTTTCCAAAATGCCTGCCTTAGTAGAAGGTATGACTATTAAACCCTGCAGGTACCACATGAACTGTAAGGCATGCGCAGCAAACAAGGTCAAAATGGCTGCAAAAGGTAAGGTGTCTAGTAGACAAGCTAAAGAACCATATCGGGTAGTGCATGCTGATCTCATTGGTCCACTAGCACCCTGCTAGCACCCTTCTGACTGAGAAAGGAATTCAATATGACCTTTCAAGTCCACGGTCTCCTTGGATGAATGTACTTTGTGAAAGAGCAAGCCAAACATTGCTTCAAGGCTTGAAAACCTTGCTGCATGATGCCAATCTTCCAGAGAGATATTGGGCAGAAGTGCTCAGCTGTTTTGTTTATCCTTATAATCGCAGATTGTCATCACCGATTGGTTGTACCCCTATGAAAAGATGTTTGGCAAGAAACCATACATCCAGCACATGAGGATTTTCGGTTCTGACATGTGGGTTCACACACCACAAAGCTCCAAGTTAGGCAAACGTTGTTTGCATGGTATCTTTATAGGATATCAGAAAGGTGCTTACAGAGTTATGATGACTGACACTAAGACAGTTAGGCTCACTAGAAGTGTTGAATACAACGCCAAGTGTGGGGAGAATATGGGAATTTTCCAATATTATCCTGATGACAGTGAAAAGTCTGAGGATAAACAGCAGCAAAACCTCACTCCCACTGATGAAGGTTCTGATTCTGAATCTGAAACTGAAAGCAGTGACTCAGATGATTCAGAGGATTTCAAGAGTGCTAAGGCCTCTCTGCGACCCTCTGAAGGCTCTGATCAAGAATTGGAGGAACCACTGTTCACCATAGGCCACTTTTCTCCTAAGAAAGAAGAGGAGAGCGCTGAAGACTTGCGTTTGATTCGCAGGTCTGAAAGAGCCACAAAAGGTAAACCTCCAAAGAGATTTGCCGATGAATTTGCTAAAGCAGCTAAATCTGAAACTGCTGTTAATAGCTCCAAGAAGGTATTTGAACCTTCAAACTTCCAGGAGATCCAGGCTTTGGACTCAAAGAATGATGAGCCATGGTTAACTGCTAAGAAGGCTGAGCCTGATTCCTTAGAGAGGAACAAAACATGGGAGCTAGTTCCAACAGTTCCAGGGATGAAACTGCTTGACAGCAAATGGGTCTTCAAAGCGAAGACAGACCAAAATGGCAAGGTAGTCAGACACAAAGCCAGACTGGCAGCCAGAGGTTTTTCACAGGTACCAGGAGAAGACTGTCATGAGACCTACTCACCCAACGTGAGATATGAGAGCATTAGGCTTATGCTCAAACTTGCTGCAGAATAGAATCTAAAGGTTTCTCATCACGATGTGAATACAGCATTTTTGTATGGAACCTAGGCTGAATCACTTTACATGCTTCCACCTGATGGCGTACAGGTAAAACAGGGATTTGTTTGTTCTCTGAAGAAGTCCCTATATGGTATCAAGCAAAGTGCACGATGCTGGCACTCTAAACTCACTAAGTGTTGTTTTCTCTAAGTTTTCAGCAAAGTAAAGCTGATCCATGTGTATTTGTCAAAGAGGAAGGGCAAAAGAGACTGTATTGCTTATTTTATGTTGATGGTGTTCTTTTCTTTTGAAAGGATGTGTAATGAGTATGGGGTTGCTCGTGCGTAAGCTGCCGCCTCTCCAGGCTAAATTGCCTTGTTAAACCTTTCTGTCTGGACAGCCCTTCTCTTCGTGGCTGCCTCAGTCGCTAGCAGAATCCGTCAGTGGGCGTTTCTTAAACCTTTTCCAACATAAAAGTTGTTTGACGCCCAGTCTCCTCCTACTCTCCCTGCGCGGAAGTCTTCTGCGCAGGGAGGGCATGGGTAACGGAGGACCTGTGCTCTCCCCGCTGGTGTCCAGTGAAGAGTCCTGGAGCCCTCTCGCCGATTCCCCCATCTGCCCCCCTTTATCCCTGGTGTTGTGCTGATTTGCTTCCCGCTCTGCTGAGCTGCCTCTCTCCCTGCTGGGCCCTTCTCCAGCATCATTTGAGAGCCTTCCCTCCGCCTCTAGCTCCGATGTCAGTTCCCTGACATCCACCTCCCCCCCAGGACCCCCTCCACCCCCGGCCCGACCTGTAGATCCAACTTCGTCTCTTTCTTCGGCCGACGAGGCGGGGAACCCCCGGAAGGAGCTGTCGCCATCCTCAGAGGATTCGAAACCCGCTTCCCACCCGCTCTGATTCCTTCCCGCGGGGTGGGCCTCCCAGTCAGATTCTTCTTCCTCCGAAACCTCTCCTCCCTCCCCCTCGGAGGCAGAAAAACCCTCAAAATCCTCTTCATTGTCTGTGGTTCCAAATTGCTCTTCCCAGAATCTCGCTAGGGGTTTGGGTTTGTCCGGGAACAGGCAGTGGAATTCCTCCACCAGATACCCGTCATCGATTGCCTCCGCGGGAACCCACGTGTTTTCCGACCCGGGTTCTCCCTCCCAAGCTACCAAGTACTCCACCTGGCGTCCTCGCCACCTTGAGTCAAGTATTTCCGTGGCCAAGTGGTGGTGCTCCCTCTCTTCTACCTGCGGGTGTGTGGTGACTTCTCCCTCTCGCCCAGGGAATTCCCACCCCTCCCTGTGCGGTGAGAGTAGGGACCTATGGAACACCGGGTGTATTTTCATGCTGTCAGGCAACTTGAGCTTAAACGCCATGGGGTTCACCTGCTGTGTTACCTCAAACGGTCCCAGCCGCCTGGGCTGCAACTTCTTGCACCCCCCCTTAAAGGGTAACCCTTGGGTTGACAACCACACCCGGTCCCCCACCCGTATGGTCTCCCCTTCCCGGCGGCGCTTGTCTGCCTGCCTCTTGTAAATTTCCTTGGCCCGCTCCAAGTTCATCTTAAGTTGCTGGTGCAGGGCCTCCATTTCTTCCACAAACTGCTCTGCCGCAGGTACGCTCCAACTTTCCTCCCCACTCCCTGGGAAGGCCCTGGGATGACACCCATAACTGGCCATGAACGGGCTCATTCCCGTGGACACGTGTTCAGCGTTATTGTACGCAAATTCAGCCAGCGCTAGTTTCTCTACCCAATCGTTCTGCAACTCGCTGACATAGCAGCGTAGGTATTGCTGGAGTATACTGTTCGCTCTCTCTGCTTGCCCGTTGGTCTCCGGGTGTCTCGCCGTCGAGAAGCCCACTTCGACCTGCAGCAAGCTCATGAGCTTCCTCCAGAACCGGGAAGTAAATTCTTTTCCGTGGTCGGAGATAACCCTCGAGGGCGCGCCATGCAACCTGAAGATGTGCTCCACAAACAACCTGGCTGTTTCCTCTGCCGTAACCGCATGTGAGCAAGCTATAAAATGGCACATTTTTGTCAGTAGATCGACCACTACCATGACCGCTGTCTTTCCCCGGGACTTGGGCAAATCGGTCATAAAATCAATGGACACCACCTCCCAGGGTTTTCCCGGCGTGGGTTCCAGTAAGGGTTCCAGTAATCCTGCGGGGGCAGCCCGCTCCCCCTTTGCCCTTTGGCAGCGGTCGCACCCCCGTACATATTCCCGTACATCCTCCCTCACCCTGGGCCACCAGAACTGCCTGGTGACGAGCGTCATGGTTTTGTGCTGTCCAAAGTGCCCAGCTGTGGGGTTGTCGTGGAGTTGTTTGAGTACCTTCCCCCTTAGGGTCTCCCTCGGTACATACAGCGCCCCCTTATAGTACAGCACCCCTTCCTTCTCCTCAAACCCTCCTTGGGTTTCTCTTCCGTCTCGGAGTTCCCGGATTTTAGTTTGTGCGAACATGTCGTTTCTAGTAAGCCCGGCCAGTTCTCGTTTCCCCACCAAGGTTCCCCCACACACCCATCTGTCCTCGGGGATCACGTGTCGTATCTCCGGCGGCCCCTCTCCTTCCATGTACTCCGGCTTCCGGGAGAGAGCATCTGCTCTTACGTTTTCCTCTCCTGGCACATATCGGATTTCGAAGGAAAACTTGGATAACTCCTGTGCCCATCGAATCTGTCTCTGGTTGAGTACTCGTGCGGTCCTCCAGTATTCCAAGTTCTTGTGATCTGTACAATCCTGGATCTTGTGTTGCGCCCCTATTAGTAGATGGCGCCATCGACGAAACGCCGCATAGATCGCAAGCAGTTCGCGGTCATACACAGTATAGTTTTGCTCCGACTTGCTCAGCTTTCTCGAGAAAAAGGCCCACGGTTTCCATTCCTGCTTGCTCCTCCCTGGCTGCAAAAGGACCGCCCCAATGGCTCTGTCGGACGCGTCGGTCTCTAGCCTCATGGGTTTCTCCAGATCTACGTGCAGGAGCTGCTCTTCCGATGCGAACGCCTTCTTCAGTCTTTCAAAGGATTGCTGGGCCCCCTCTGTGCATACGAACTTCCTTTTGCTACTGAGACAATCTGTGATGGGCACTGTCAAGTGGGCGAAGTTCTTGATGAACTTCCTGTAGAAGTTGCTGAACCCTAGGAACCTCTGCACGTCCTTCCGGGTTTTGGGAGCCTTCCACTCCAGCACTGCCTGCACCTTGCTTGGGTCCATCGCTAGGCCTTTGTCTGACAACTTGTACCCCAGAAACTCTACTTCTCTGACGTGAAACTGACATTTCTCCAGCTTGACCCACAACTGGTGCTTCTGCAGTCGTTTTAGCACTTCCCTGACGTCTCTGACATGTTGCTCCTCATTGTCCAAATAGATTAAGACGTCGTCCAAGAAGGCTACGCAGTTCTTGTACAGCAGAGACCCCAACACGTGGTGCATGAAAGCTTGAAAACAGGTGGAGCCCGACTGTAATCCAAAAGGCGTAACGAGGTACTCAAAGGCCCCGAGGGGTGTGAACATTGTGGTCTTCCATTCATCCCCCTCCCTCATCCTAATCAAATTGTATGCTCACCTGAGGTCCAGCTTGGTAAAAAATTTCCCCTGCCTCACCCGCGTTAAAATGTCGTCAATCCTGGGCATTGGGAAGGTCACGGGTTCCGACACCAAATTGACGGCCCTATAGTCCACAACGAGCCTGGATTTATTCGTGTCCTTTTTGTCCACAAAGAACACCGGACTGCCTCCCACCGCTTTTGATTCTCTTATGAAGCCTCTTTTCAGGTTCTTGTCAATAAATTCCCACAACTCCTTCATCTCCCTGTCCGACATGGCATACAGTTTACCCACCGGCAGCTGCGCCCCCGGGAGCAAGTTGATTTGGCAGTCAAAGGGCCTATGTGGGGGTAGTCTATCCGCCTCCTTCTCGCTGAAGACCTCCTGCAGGTCAGCATATTGCGGTGGCACCTCCCCTTTCCGCTCCACAGCTATCCCAGCCACCCTGGCCACGCTCATCCTTGGGGTCCCCCCCCCAGACAGTGTTCCAAGCAGTAAGCGGACCCAAAGGTGACTGTCCTCTGATGCCATGCCACCACTGGATCATGTTGTGCTAGCCAGCTCATCCCTAATATTATTGGGGGCCCTGCTAGTGAGGCGACGTGAAAGGCGATGGTCTCCGAGTGCCTGGACACCCTCATTCTCATTGGTGGGGTCTGGTGTGTCACTTCCCCTCCCAGAAGCTCCCTGCCATCAATGGTGGTTACTTGCAAGGGGAAATCCAAGGGCAGCAGGTGGAGCTGGTGCTCTAGTGCAAAGTCCTTGCTGAAGAAATTGCAGGAACTGCCTGAATCCAAAAGCCCTTTCACCTTGACTGGGTGCCCATTCAGGAGTTCTAGCACCACTTCTATGGCTATAGCCGCCCTGGGGGGGGGGTCTGGGGGGCACTTCTACTGGTTACTGGCCTGGCTGTTGTGCCCGCTGAGTGGCAGCCAAGCGTTCGCGTTTCCCTGCTCCTGCCCCTTTTCCACCTCCTCCTCACCCCCTGCAGCTCCCACCATTCCTTGCCAGCCCTTTCTTTGAGGGCAGACTCTGGCAAAATGTCCTGGGCGCTGGCAGAGGAAACACTTCTTGGTGGTTTTCCAATCCTTTCCCTCCTTCTTGCGACCTTCGCTGGAATTTGAAACCTCCCGCGCGCGCGCCCCATCTATTTCCATTGGCTTCGCCGGCGGGGAAGGCTGCCTTGGTATTTCAGGAATGCGGTAGTCATGGTAACGTTGCTCTCTCCCTTCCCGCTTCTCCTGGGCCCGCGCTTCCTGCCTTACACCAATCGCAAGCACTGCCTTGGTCAGCTGAACCATCGACTGCGGGCGGGGTGCGCGGGAAAGCTCATCCTTCACCGTTGGGGACAACCCCTCCTCGAACAACATTTGAATGGGTTCAGCGTCCAATTCCCACCCGAGCCGGTGAACTAACATGGCAAAGCGTGACCAGTAGTCTCGAACTGACTGGTGCCCCTGTTTACAGTTCATCAGTTCCCGCCGAGTCACACTTTGCTGTACATCACTGGTGTACATTGCATCCATTGCCTGAAAGAATTTCCTCAGGCCCTTCAAGGCGGCATTCTGCGTCGCCATTAGGGGCCTGATCCATTCTCTGGCCCCATCCTGCAGATGTCCGACAATATAGGCAACCCTCTCCCCATCGTCTGCAAAATCATTCTGCTGCAGTTCCAACGTGTACTCTATTTCCGTTCGGAACGCACTATAGTCCTGAGGCTTCCCTCCAAATTTGTGTACCAGTCCCGGTACCTTCCTTGCTACGGGGGTGGGTCTGACCTGTGCATCTTGAGCCCACCTTTCGTCCAGCCACGCCGTCAGAAGAGCCACATGCTGTTCCATGCTGTTCCAAATCTCGGTTTCTCTTCACCAGATTTTCACTCCAGCTGCTCCCTCCGTGGCGCCCGCTTCTCCGGCTTTGCTCATGATGCTGCCTGCCTGCTGCTGTGCACAAGCAACTTCAGGCACTGACGGATTGCTGCAATGAGTATGGGGTTGCTCGTGCGTAAACTGCCACCTCTCCAGGCTAAATTGCCTTGTTGTCCTAAATGCCAGGTAATGAAATTCCTGCTGATTTATTGTCCAAGGTTGTTCCAAGGGATCAACACTGTACCTATGTTGCTGCTGCTTGTGTGAGTGCTGGGAAGACCGCTCCCTCTCCTGCAAATTTCATCGGGCCTAGGGGGCGGGGCCTGCACTCACCACCACAGCTTAAGAGGCCTGAGCAGCTCCCTGCAGCAAATGACGAAAATGGTTTTAAGTGTTCTTAATTTGCTGCACCTCAAATGGTGGTTGTTTTAATAATATTATATTTTATTATGTTCTTTCTGCTTGGGGTGGGGAAAATATTTAGTCAGGGTGGGGAGTAGTTTAATTTTAGCATAATTGTTTCTTGCTTTGCTTTTAATTTTATTTTATTAAGATATTGTATAGTTTGTATTTTGCTTTTTAAGGGAAAACGTCAGAGCTGCCTGGGAGTGGGCCTCAGCCAATAGAATGGCTGGGGCAGGTTCCACAGGGAGGGATGTATTGGGACACCCGATCTCAGTGATCACGGGCAGGAGGAGGAGTTATGCTAAGACCAGACCATGTCATTACTGAGGAAGCAGGCTTAGTTGTTGTTTGAGGACTATCCCTGCCTCCAGGTCCGGTCCTGGAATACTGGAATACCAGATACTGGAATCAGCAAGGAAAACCCACATGACCTGAAAGTGTTGCTGTGCAATGCCAGGTCAATGATGAATAAAACTACTGCCATCCACGACCTGATTGTGGATGGAGGATTTGACCTGGCATGTGTGACAGAGACCTGGTTGGAAGAAGCAGATGGGCATGTCCTTGCTGCTGCTTGTCCACTAGGTTTCTCTTACACACAGCAACCCAGGTCATGTGGGCAGGGAGGGGGCGGGTTGCAGTGATTTTTAGGAAGTCATTAGTCTGCACCAGGCATCCTGTTGGGAAGACCCAGTTTTCTGAGTGCATGTTCTGGAAGTTGGGCAATAAGGGCAGTACAGGATTCCTATTGGTGTACCGACCTCCCCGCTGCACTAAGGATTCCCTGCGTGAGCTGCTTCAGGTCATGGTGGATATGCTCCTGGAGACACCTGGTTTGGTTGTCCTGGGGGATTTTAACATCCATGCCGACACGACCTTACAAGGGGCCACTCGGGACTTCGTGGAAAGCATGGCCTCCATGGGGCTGTCCTTGAATAAATTTGACCCAACCTGGTGTTAGACCTGGTGTTTACCTCTACGGATGCTGGTGATCTGACACTAAGTAAAAGTGAATTAAAAGAAGTGCCATGGTCAGATCACTTCCTGGTGCAACTGGACTTCTCCACGACCCTTCCCCTCTGCAGGGAGGTGGGACCGATTTGGATGGTCCGCCCCTGCTACTTAATGGATCCATTTGGCTTCCAGAGAGTGCTAGGGGATGTTTTATCCCAAGTTGATGGACTTTCAGCTGATTCCCTGGTGGCTCGCTGGAATGCAGAGTTAACGAGGGCTATTGACTGTCTGGCTCCGAAGAGCCCTCTCCAATTGCATGGAGCCCGTACAGCCCCATGGTTTCCCCCAGAGCTGAAGGCGATGAAACAATTGTTGAGACGGCTAGAGCACCGGTGGCAGAAAACTCATTCTGAAGCTGACGGGAAACGGGTTAGAGCTCAACGTCGAGCCTACCAAGTGGCAATGGCGACGGCGAAGATGGCCTTCTTCACCGCCTCTATTGCATCTGCAGAAAACAGCAGCAGGAGACTCTTTCAGGTGGTTCGCAATCTATCGGAACCACCTGCATCACCGGGGCCTGGTAGGGACCCCAAGATCTCCTACAATGCTTTTGCAAAGTTTTTTTGCAGCTAGTCGCTCAGATTCAGAAGGAGGTAGACTCCACCGTGGGAGCAGGGCCAGGGCGGGAGAGTGCTAGAGTTCTGTCTAGTCTTGTTACATGGGATCAATTCCAATCTGTTACCTCTGAGGATGTGGACAGGCTGCTTGGACAAGTGAAACCGACCACCTGTCTCCTTGATCCTTGCCCATCCTGGCTGATAAAAGCGAGCCAGGAAGGGCTGGGCGATGGGCTCTGCGGGGTGGTGAATGCTTCCCTCTGTGAGGGAGCCTTCCCAGACCAGCTCAAAGAGGCAGTCATTAAACCGATTCTTAAAAAACCATTAGACCCGGCCAATATGGCCAACTATCGCTCAGTTTCAAATCTACCATTCTTAGGCAAGGTGATTGAGCGGGTGGCTGCTGAACAACTCCAAGCATGCCTGGAGGACGCGGACCACTTGGATCCCTTCCAATCGGGATTCAGGCCTCATCATGGGACTGAAACTGCCTTGGTCGCGCTGGTTGATGATCTCCGGCAGGCTAGGGACAAAGGTGAGATATGTTTCCTAGTTCTGCTGTATCTCTCAGCGGCCTTTGACACCATCGACCAGAACATCCTTCTGGACCGTCTAGAGGGGCTGGGAGCTGGGGGCACTGTTATACGGTGCTTCCGCTCCTTTCTCCTGGGCCGTGTCCAGAAAGTGGTGTTGGGGGGATGAGTGTTCAGACCCCTGGGCTCTCACTTGTGGGGTGCCTCAGGGTTCCATCCTCTCCCTCATGCTTTTTAATATCTATATGAAGCCACTGGGAGAGATCATCAGGGGGTTTGGGCCGGGTGTTCATCAGTATGCGGATGATACCCAGCTCTACCTCTCTTTTAAATCAGAACCAGTGAAGGCAGTGAAGGTCCTGTGTGAGTGCCTGGAGGTGGTTGGAGGATGGATGGCGGCTAACAGATTGAGGTTGAATCCTGACAAGACAGAAGTACTGTTTTGGGGGGGACAGGAAATGGGCGAGTGTGGGGGATTCCCTGGTCCTGAATGGGGTAACTGTGCCCCGGAAGGTCCAGGTGCGCAGCCTGGGAGTCATTTTGAACACACAGCTGTCCATGGAGGCACAGGTTAATTCTTTGTGTAGGGCAGCTGTCTACCAGCTCCACCTGATACTCAGGCTAAGACCCTACCTGCCCGCAGACTGTCTCGCCAGAGTGGTGCATGCTCTAGTTATCTCCCGCTTGGACTACTGCAATGCGCTCTACGTGGGGCTACCTTTGAAGGTGACCCGGAAACTGCAATTAATCCAGAATGCGGCAGCTAGACTGGTGACTGGGAGTGGCCACTGGGACCACATAACACCAGTCCTGAGAGATCTGCATTGGCTCCCAGTACGTTTCCAAGCACAATTCAAAGTGTTGTTGCTGACCTTTAAAGCCCTAAACGGCCTCGGTCCTGTATACCTGAAGGAGCGTCTCCACCCCTGTCGTTCAGCTCGGACACTGAGATGCAGTGCTGAGGGCCTTCTGGCGGTTCCCTCATTGCGAGAAGTGAGGTTACAGGGAACCAGGCAGAGGGCCTTCTCGGTAGTGGCGCCCACCCTGTGGAACACCCTCCCTTCAGATGTGAAGGAAATAAGCAGCTATCCTATCTTTAAAAGACATCTGAAGGCAGCCCTGTTTAGGGAAGTTTTTAATATTTAATAAATTATTATTATTATTACTATGTACAGAAACTGGGTTTGTACTGAGATTGTACTGACACACTGCCCAGTGGTGTTCACAGAACGGGGGAGGATGTTAGGTTTCTGTTTTCTGCCACTGTGCAGTGCTTGGAGTCACAAGACTCTGTTTTGCATTCCAGACTGTTGGAAGTCTCACAGAAGATGGGAGAGGGATGTGATGTTACTGGTTTCCTGTTCCTTTGTTTTCCCTCTTGCTCTCTGCTTTCACAGAGAGAGGATGTATACTTCTTTTCTGTCTGCATAGTTAGAAATAAAACTCTTAGCGAGACTTCCGGGTTGGTGCCTCTGGGCAATGGTGGATTTCCTCTGATCGGGGGGAATCTGCTCCGTGGAAATTTGGGTCTGGCCGCTACGGCGAAAGCGGAGACCCGTAAAAATCACAGGCGGGAGAAGCCTGTGAACGTGGGATTCGGCGGGCACCTTTTGCGCCTCCCCTACTCGTGGAGAAACCCAGTTTCGGGGATCCAGAGCGACGTGGGGTGAGCGGTGCGGTGCTTCGAATCGTCTGCTTCTTCCACGGAGCGAAGCTGCATAGCTGTTGCCGGAGAGCACTGACTTTTTCCTGTGGACAATTTGACTCCAAAGTAATTACCCATGAGTAGAGCTGATACGGGAGAATCGGATTTTAAACGTTTAATTTGGCATCGAAACGGGGAGGTTCAAAACAGGAAGTCCGCCTTCCCTATTTGTAAATAGACTGAGGCAAGGAGTCTGTAAGCTGAAGTCTTGGAAAGCCTTTTGTAAAAGATTAAATTTCCATCGGCAAAGAGTATAAAATCCCCCTTGGAGGAAGGAGAAGAGGGGGGGGGGAGTTGTGGACTGAGTATGCCTGCAGGAGAGAGTATAGAGAGTTAAAATATTGCCGCTCTGACCCTGGAAACGGGCTGCTAGTAGGACTGACGTTTTGGAATGTCCATTGACAGCACTTAGAACGTTCCCTGACAGCTAGCAAAATAAGAGAGATATATTGTTTCTACTGTCTCTGGCTGCTTCTAAAAAGGAGTAAAAAGTAACTGGAAACTGAAACTAACTTTGGCTTGTACGAGTTGCGCCTAAAGGTGACATTGTGACTATTACAATAGAAACTGATTCCCCCTAGTGGAAGTTTCTGAAATTGGTTACTTTATAAGAGCTGAGCTAGGGGAATTTCCAACTGCAAGATAAAAACTGTGTGACTCTGGGATTGACCTTGAATCTCTTAAGTGTTATGGCAAATGGAAAGGAAAGAACAGGTGAAATGTTGACAGAAGAGGCCTTAGCGGTCGCATTATTGAAAATAAATGACTCGCTGGAACAGCTTCACAAGAAAACAGAAGTGATGAATGTGAAAGCGGACGCTGCAAATAATAAAATTGACTTAATTGTAGAAAGTTTAAATAATCTGGGACAAAAGGTGAACACCAACACAGAAACCACCCAGAAATTGACACAGGAATCTACTTTAATACGGCAAACTGCGGATGAAGTTAGGGAGAAAACCCTTGCTGCTGAATGTAAACCAACACAATTGGAGTGTGAGAGAGTCCCATCCATTCAAAGGCAACTCGATGAACATAAGTTGATATCTGTTATGATGGAACTTAAAGAAAAACAGATGAATTTGAGGATCAGAACCCCACCAGAACTGGGAAAGGAAAGTTTGACAGAGCTTCAGGAGGAGAAAGGATTAACATTGGCTGAGAAAGAGAGATTTTTGGGGGTCAGTAGGACCGCCAAAAATGTGAATTTATTTAAGGGTAACTGTGAAGGACGTTGGATTGAAGAGAAGGGGGATTGGGAAATATGGTCAAATCTGAAGTTGTTATGGTTGGGCAGAGCTGTTGTGGTGGGGATGAGGGTTGCTGTGTTGCCGGGGGTGTTGCTTTTGTGTCAAACAGTGCAAGTTTTGGATGGGGGGGATTGTTTCAGGAGGTGGCAGAGGGATGTTCCTGGATTTGTTTGGCAGGGCAGGAAGCCTCGAGTAAAATTTAAGATATTGACGGATGCTAAAGAAGGAGGTGGACCTGCCCTGTCAGACACCTAAACTTTGTTGTGCCTTTTCTTGTTTTTTTTTTTAATATATATAAAATTTTTATTGGTTTTTCAACATATAATATAAAACAATACAAAAGACAAACACAAACAAACAAACATATAAACATGTATAATTTCATAAATTTTTTCATGTACCCAATTTCAGCGACTTCCCCATGCCTCCCTTTTCTGCATCCCTGTTTTGAGCTTTTTTTTTTTCAGCAACCCCTGGTCCAAATTACTTATTAATTCCTTTCTTTAACCTCTTTCTTTCCTCTTATCCAATCATTTATCGCTGCAAATCTGTTATGCTTTACCCATGACATTTTAACACTCAATAATTTTACAAGAATTTTTAAGATAAAGTTTAAATTTCTTCCAATCTTCTTCCGCCGTCTCTTTCCCTTGGTCACGGATTCTGCTCGTCATCTCTGCTAGTCCCATATACTCGATCACCTTCGTCTGCCACTCTTCCAGTGTGGGTAGTTCTTGTGTCTTCCAATACTTTGCTAGTAGAACTCTTGCTGCTGTTGTAGCATACATAAAAAACATCCTATCTTTCTTTGACACCAATTGGCCCACCATGCCCAGGAGAAAAGCCTCTGGTTTCTTATGAAAGGTACACTTAAGCACCTTCTTAATTTCATTATATATCATTTCCCAGAAGGCCTTAATCCTTGGGCACGTCCACCAAAGGTGATAAAAAGTACCTTCAGTTTCATTACATTTCCAACATTTATTATTGGGCAAATGATAAATTTTTGCAAGCTTGACTGGGGTCATGTACCACCTATAAATCATTTTCATAATATTCTCTCTTAAGGCATTACATGCCGTAAATTTTATACCGGTGGTCCATAACTGTTCCCAGTCAGCAAACATAATGTCATGACCAATGTCCTGTGCCCATTTAATCATAGCTGATTTAACCATTTCATCCTGTGTATTCCATTTCAGCAGCAAGTTGTACATTCTAGACAGGTTCTTCGTATTGGGTTCTAACAATTCTGTTTCTAACTTTGACTTCTCCACCTGGAAGCCGATTTTCCTGTCCTGTTTGAAGACTTCATTTATCTGGTAATAATGTAACCAATCTCTTACTTTAAACTTCAGTTTCTCATAACTCTGTAATTTCACATTTCCACCTTCTTGTTCTACAATTTCCCAATATTTTGGCCATTTAGATTCCATATTAAGTTTTTTAACTTCCTTAGCCTCCATTGGTGACAACCACCTAGGGGTTGTATTTTCCAACAAATCTTTATAACGAATCCAAACATTATATAATGCTTTCCTAACAATATGGTTTTTGAAGCTTTTATGAATTTTTACCTTGTCATACCATATATATGCATGCCAACCAAATCTATTATTGAACCCTTCTAGATCCAAAATGTCTGTGTTCTCAAGAAGTAGCCAGTCTTTCAGCCAGCAAAAAGCTGCTGCTTCATAGTAAAGTTTTAAGTCCGGCAGGGCAAACCCCCCTCTTTCCCTAAACTTTGTTGTGAATCATCTGCTTTTTGCTGGTTGAGAGAATGGCTGTCTCTTAAAAGCACTGAAGTGTTGGATAATGGCAGATGAAGTTGATGGACTAGATGGAATTGGCGGGAAAGACTGGCAAGATCCGAGACCAGGGAGAAGAGTCGGTGGAAGAAAACTGGGAAAAGTTTAAAGACTATTTATAGAAATATTGTAAAATCAACGAATGTTAAAAGAATGTTGGAATGAAGTTATATGGCTTCAGTAGAAATGTTATAAGGAATTAAGTATAAATAGATTAATAGAGTATTAAAGGAAAATAAGGTTAAAAAGTGTTAAGATAATTATAGGATAGAAAACAGGGGAAGATGGTAAGGAATTGCTGACATAATTAATAGAAGTGGAATACAAAAAGGGAGGTGTGAGGAGGCCGTGGAAATATGGGAAAGAAAGATAAGATATTGGAAGTTTTTCATTTTTTATTTTTTTCCCTTTTTTCTTTTGATGTGTCTTTAAATTGTTTTTGTTTTGTTTGTTAATTTTTATGTAGTGTTTTTGTATTATAGATGTCAGGGAACTGCCATCTGAGGAGCAGGAGGTGAAAGGGCTCACAGAGGGTGAGAGAGACCATTCAGCTGAGGAGGGAACCAGCAGGGGGAGAAGTGGAGTTCCAAGGGAAAGTGAGTCGGAGGGAGGGCTCAGAGACACTTCCAGCGAAAATAGTGGGGAGGTTTCAGGACCTCCCATAGGGACACCTACTCCTCGCCGGAAACTGTCACGCCGAGAGTCCAGAAGACGCGTTTCCGTTAAGGAGCTTTTATGCTGGAAGAAGTTCCGTAAACGCCCACTGTCCGATTCTACCAGCGACTGATGGAGCCATGCTTAAGGAGCTCCGTCACAGACAGAGGTTTGTGGACTTAGCCAAACTCTGAGGGACTAGGATTTTACGCACAAGCAGCTCACCATCCCATCACAGCAATCGGACAGTCCCTGAAAGCAGCTTGTGCAGAGAGGCATCATGAGCAACCCAGCCGGAGCCGGGGGAGCAGGAGGAGCTGGAGAGGGTCCAAGCCTGGAAGAAAGGTACAGGGTGTTGGAAGTCCAGCTAGCGCTGCAAACGGCGAGGCTAGAGGAAAGGAGGGCGCAGGATGCAGAAAAGGCAAAAGGCGCTACACTAGCAAGAAAGATGCCAGGATTGGTGCAGAAGTTTGGGGGGGACCCCAGGAACTATCAAGCCTTTAGGACAGAGATGCAGTATGCTCTCGAGCTGCAGTTTGACGACTTTCCCGACGAGGCATCGCGAGTGGCGTTTGTGATTGGCCATCTCGAAGGGGGGGCGAGAGACTGGGTTAGACCCCTGATGGCAGGGAATAGTGAAATGCTGAAGGACACGAGGAAGTTTTTTCGCGCCATGGATTTGATGTTTTCCAGCGAGATTGAACAGGGACTGGTGCGCAGACAATTGATGGCTTGTAAACAGGGTAGCCGATCGGTTCGTGAGTACTGGACTGAGTTTACAATGTTGATACATAAATTGGGGTGGGACCTATCGGCGGAACCCATTCAAATGCTTTTTGAAGAGGGGCTTTCTTCGGCGGTGAAAGACGAACTTTCCCGGGCGCCCAGGGCGGAGTCTATGGACCAGCTGACCAAATCAGCGCTGACCATTGGAGCGCGCCAGGAGGCAAGAGCCTTGGAGAAGCGGGAGGGGAAAGGAGAGCGTTGGAGGGATTTCCGCATTCCAGAGATTCCGGAGCCAAATTTCCCGCCAGGAGAGCCGATGGAAGTTGGAACAGCGCGCGCGCGCGCGCAGTTTCAAATCCCAGTGAAGGGAGGAGGAAGGAGGGAAAGAGCACCAAGAAATGTTATCTCTGCCAGCAGCCAGGTCACTTTGCCAGAGTCTGCCCGCAAAGAAAGGAATGGCAAGGGATGGCGGGAGCTGTTGGGGGGAAGGAGGAGGGAGTCCAGGAGCCAGTAAAAGCCAACGCCTGGCTGCCACCGTCAGGGCACTGCAGCCAGGCCAAGGAGCAGTAAAAGTGCCCACTCCGGAACCTCCAAGACCAGCCCTGGTAATAGAGGTGTTGCTAGAGCTGGCAAACGGATACCCACTAAAGACAAAGGCGCTGTTGGACTCAGGCAGCTCCTGTAATTTTATGAGTAAGGAGTTTGCAGCTGAACACCAGATACAGATACTCCCTTTAAGCAACCCCCTGCAGGTGACCACGATCGATGGGAGGGAGCTGTTGGGAGGAGAAGTTAGCCTACAGACCGTCCCAATGGTTATGAGGGTGGCCAGGCACACCGAAAGGATAGCGTTCAATGTGGCCACCCTGGGAGGGGCTCCCGTTATTTTGGGAATGAGCTGGCTAGCGTTGCATGATCCGCTAGTGGGCTAGCATCAGAGAGTGGTTTCCTTTGGGTCAGCACATTGCCTGGAACACTGCAGAGAGGGAAAGGTGCCAGAAGGGGCAAAGGCCTTTCTAGCAGGGACGGAAGTGGCGGACAAAGGGAAGGTGCCCAAACAATACGCTGACCTGAGCAAGGTCTTCAGCGAAAGGGAAGCAGATAAACTACCACCGCATAGAGCCTTTGACTGCCAAATTAACCTGGTCCCTGGAGCCCAGCTCCCCGTGGGCAAGCTGTACGCCATGTCAGACAGGGAAATGCAGGAGTTAAGGGAGTTTATTGATAAAAACCTGAAGAGGGGCTTCATCAGAGAGTCCAGAGCGGTGGGGGGGAGCCCAGTGTTTTTTGTGGACAAAAAAAACACGGATAAACCCAGGCTTGTAGTGGACTTTAGAGCCTTAAATGCAGTGTCAGAACCAGTGGCTTTCCCCATGCCCAGAATTGATGACATTTTGACCAGGGTGAGGAAGGGAAAGATATTCACGAAACTGGACCTGAGAGGGGCATACAACCTGATACGAATAAGGAAAGGGGATGAATGGAAAACCACCATGTTCACCCCTTTGGGGGCTTTTGAATATTTAGTTATGCCATTCGGATTACAATCAGGCTCCGCCTGTTTTCAATCGCTCATGAACCATGTCCTGGGACCTCTGCTCTACAAGAATTGCGTGGCCTTCCTCGATGACGTGCTGATATATTCAGAGAATGTGGAGCAGCATGTAAAGGATGTCAGGGAAGTGCTGAGCCAACTGCAAGCAAACCAGCTGTGGGTGAAATTGGAGAAGTGTCAGTTTCACACCAAGGAGGTGGAATTCCTGGGGTACCGCTTATCAGACAAGGGATTAGCCATGGATCCAGGCAAGGTCCAGGCGGTGCTGGAATGGAAGACACCGAAAACGAAAAAGGATGTGCAAAGGTTCTTAGGGTTTGGGAACTTTTACCGTAAATTCATCAAGAACTTTGCCCACTTAATGGCTCCCATCACGGACTGTCTAAGCAGCAAGAAGAAATTCGTTTGGACGGCGGAGGCGGAGCAAGCATTTGAGGAATTGAAAAGGGCATTCGCTTCGGAAGAACAGCTCCTGCATGTGGATTTACAAAAACCCATGAGAGTGGAAACTGATGCCTCAGACCGGGCGGTGGGGGCGGTGCTGCTTCAGCCGGGGAGCAATAAGTCGGAATGGAGACCGTGTGCCTTCTTTTCGCGTAAGCTGAACAAATCCGAGAGGAACTACACCGTATATGACCGAGAACTACTCGCCATTCACGAAGCGTTCCGGAGATGGAGACATTTACTAATTGGCGCACAGCATAAGGTGCAAGTGTGTACGGACCACAAGAATTTGGAGTATTGGAGAACGGCACGAGTGCTCAACCAACGACAAGTGAGGTGGGCCCAGGAGTTCTCCAAATTCCATTTTGAAATTTGCTATGTGCCAGGTCCAGAAAACATCAGAGCGGACGCTCTCTCACGCAAACCTGAATATTTGGAGGGGGAGGGAGCGCCTGAAGAGAAACATATTATCCCAGAGGACCGCTGGGTGTGTGGGGCGGCCTGGGTGGGGCAAAGGGAACTGGTAGAGGGAACGGTAAATGATGAATACGCCCAGAATAAGCTCAGAGGTTTAAGGAGAGAGGGAGAAGACCCCGGAGGTTTTGAAGAAAGAAACGGGGCATTGTATTACAAAGGGGCACTATATATACCCGAAGGGGAATTGAGGGGGAGAGTACTCAAACAGCTGCACGACAACCCCACAGCGGGGCATTTTGGGCAACACAAGACCATGTGGTTGGTGACCAGGGAGTTTTGGTGGCCCAAGGTGAGGGAGGATGTACGGGAGTATGTGAGAGGGTGTGACCAATGCCAGAGAGCCAAAGGAGAAAGGCGGGCACCAGCGGGGTTATTAGAACCGTTACCCACACCAGAACGACCGTGGGAGGCGGTATCGATAGATTTTATGACTGATCTGCCTAAATCCCAGGGGAAAACCGCCATACTAGTCGTAGTAGACCTGTTAACTAAGATGGGTCACTTTGTAGCTTGCTCACATGCAGTCACGGCGGAAGAGACAGCGAAATTGTTTGTAGAACATATTTTTAGGCTGCATGGCGCCCCCTTGAGGGTGGTCTCCGACAGAGGGAAACAGTTCACGTCCAGATTCTGGAGGAAACTTATGAGCTTGTTGCACGTAGAGGTCAACTTTTCGACTGCCAGGCACCCTGAGACCAATGGGCAGGCGGAGAGGGCAAACGGTATCCTCCAACAATACCTGAGGTGTTATGTCAATGACAGAGAGAACAATTGGGTCGAAAAGTTGGCGCTAGCGGAATTTGCTTACAATAATGCGGAGAATGTGTCCACCGGGATGAGCCCCTTTTTGGCTAATTATGGGTGCCACCCCAGGGCGTTTCCAGGGGGAGGAGGGGAGAGATGGAGTGTCCCGGCCGCCGAACATTTTGTAGAAGAAATGGAAGCGATCCATCGTCAACTCCAACTCAACTTAGAAAGGGCCAAAGAAGAATATAAGAGGCAGGCAGACAAGAGCAGAAGGGAAGGTGAAACCATTAGGGTGGGGAGTCAGGTCTGGCTATCAACCCAAGGGTTGCTGTTCAAGGGGGGTTGGAAGAAGGAACAGACTCCGATGAGGAGGAGTACTTGGAAACCGGAAACAGCAACAGGTGGAGGGAAGTGTTCGAAACTTCGGAAGATGAGGGAGGTTCTTTCAGGGGTTTTGCTCCCTCGCCTCCTGCAGAGGAGGGGAGGGAAGGGGGTGAAGGGGGCCCTGGAGGGGAGGTGGATGTCAGGGAACTGCCATCTGAGGAGCAGGAGGTGAAAGGGCTCACAGAGGGTGAGAGAGACCATTCAGCTGAGGAGGGAACCAGCAGGGGGAGAAGTGGAGTTCCAAGGGAAAGTGAGTCGGAGGGAGGGCTCAGAGACACTTCCAGCGAAAATAGTGGGGAGGTTTCAGGACCTCCCATAGGGACACCTACTCCTCGCCAGAAACTGTCACGCCGAGAGTCCAGAAGACGCGTTTCCGTTAAGGAGCTTTTATGCTGGAAGAAGTTCCGTAAACGCCCACTGTCCGATTCTACGAGCGACTGATGGAGCCATGCTTAAGGAGCTCCGTCACAGACAGAGGTTTGTGGACTTAGCCAAACTCTGAGGGACTAGGATTTTACGCACAAGCAGCTCACCATCCCATCACAATAATGTACTGTTTTTTCTTTGTTTTTTCTTTTGTAAGTGTTTAAATTGTTGTAAAAGCAATAAATATTATTATAAAAAAAAGAAATAAAACTCTTAGCAATGTAGCTCATATTTCTCATCCTTCTGCTGTTTTGGATACTCTGCTGAATGGGGAATGTGCCTGGAGCCTCATCAAAGGCTCAGGTCGTTAATCATCGTTGGAGGAGATTCCGGAGGACTCAACCGGAGGATGAGCTTTTCCAGCTCGGTCGTATGGAGATTCCGACGTGTTGGGACCTGAGGGACCAGAATTACTGGATGGAGCACGTGGGTCCCTATGTCGAAAAGAAACAGCCTGATGCCACAAAATTTGGGAAATTTGAAGCAAAGAGGGATCCTCGCCATAAGCTTTGCTGGGAGTACAACAGGGGGCCTGCCAGAGGCCAACCTATAAGTATGGACATGAATGTGAGAAGTGCCTGGGTAACCACTCGGCCTCTTCATGTTTTAAAGGTAAACAGCCCTTTCAGGGCGGTAGGGGGCATTTCCACTAGGGGTCTCGAAATGCTCCCGGACCCTCCCAAGGAGCGGCCGCAAACCGCTATTAATTTGTCCCTTGGTTTGGCCTTCTCTCCTGTTAAGCTCCCACCTCTTAGAACCCTTCCCGATAGATACCCAAATCAAGAGGCAGCAAAGTACCTTTGGGAAGGGTTTTCTTTTGGCTTCAGGATCCCTGTTTCATTTCCCCCTAACTCAGGGGACGCCCCCCCAAACCAAAAATATTTTAGGGAAATGCTAGATATTGCTAAAAAGAAAATACACAAAGAAATTTTGGCTGGGATGGTGGCTGGCCCCTTCAGGGAGCCTCCTATAGCTGGTTTACACATTTCACCTTTAGGTATTGTTCCCCCCCCCAAAAAAAAAACAAAAAACCAGGAGAGTATCCAGGAGAGTATTGCATGATCCACAACCTATCTGTGATGGGATGATGAGCTGCTTGTGCATGAAATTCCAAGTCCCTCAGAGTTTGGCTAAGTCCACAAACCTCTGTCTGTAACGGAGTTCCTTAAGCATGGCTCCGTCAGTCGCTGATAGAATCCGACAGTGGGCGTTTATGGAATTTCTTCCAGCATAAAAGCTCCTTAACGGAAACGCGCCTTCTGGACTCTCGGCGCGACAGTTTCCGGCGAGGAGTGGGTGTCCCTATAGGAGGTCCTGAAACCTCCCCACTGTTTTCGCTGGAAGTGTCTCTGAGCCATCCCTCCGACTCACTTTCCCTTGGAGCTCCTTCTCTCCCCCTGCTGGTTCCCTCCTCAGCTGATAAGTCTCTCCCAACCTCTGTGAGCCCTTTCACCTCCTGTTCTTCCGATGGCAGTTCCCTGACATCCACCTCCCCTCCAGGGCCCCCTTCACCCCCTCCCCTCCTCTGCAGGCGGCAAGGGAGCAAAACCCCTGAAAGAACCTCCCTCATCTTCCGAAGTCTCGAACATTTCCCTCCACCGGTTGCTGTTTCTGGTTTCTAAGTACTCCTCCTCATCGGAGTCTGTTCCTTCTTCCAACTCCGATTCCGTGAATCCTTCCAGTTCCTCCTCCTCGTTGGTGGTGCCAAAGTACTCCCTCCGGAACCTCGCTACTGACTGAGGTTTCATGGGGAACCTTTGATGGAACGTTTCGATCAAGATCTCGTCATTGACCTCCTCTGCCGCCACCCAGGCGTTTTCTGACTCCGGTTCCCCTTCCCACGCTACCAAATACTCCACCTGATTACCCTTCCACCTGGAATTGATGATTTCCGCCACATGGTTGCTGCTTTCCCTCTCTTCTAAGACTGGCCCCCGTGTGGAAACCCCTTCACCTTCCCCCCTATACGGTGACAGTAATGACCTGTGGAATACTGGGTGCAGTTTCATGTGGTTCGGTAACCGGAGCCTGAAAGCCACTGGGTTGACCTGTTGAATGACCTCAAATGGTCCCAATCTTTTGGGTCTCAATTTCTTGCAACCCCCCTTGAACGGCAACCCTTGGGTTGACAGCCACACCTGACTCCCCACCCTTATGGTTTCCCCTTCCCTTCTGCTCTTGTCTGCCTGCCTCTTATATTCTTCTTTGGCCCTTTCTAAGTTGAGTTGGAGTTGACGATGGATCACTTCCATTTCTTCTACAAACTGTTCGGCGGCCGGTACGCTCCATCTCTCCCCTCCTCCCCCTGGAAATGCCCTAGGGTGGCACCCATAATTAGCCAAAAAGGGGCTCATCCCGGTGGACACATTCTCCGCATTATTGTAGGCAAATTCCGCCAGCGCCAACTTTTCGACCCAATCGTTCTCTCTGTCATTGACATAACACCTCAGGTATTGTTGGAGGATACCGTTTGCTCTCTCCGCCTGCCCGTTGGTTTCAGGGTGCCTGGCAGTCGAAAAATTGACCTCTACGTGCAGTAAGCTCATGAGCTTCCTCCAGAACCTGGACGTGAATTGTTTGCCTCTGTCTGAGACCACCCTCAAGAGGGCGCCATGCAGCCTAAAAATATGTTCTACAAACAATTTCGCTGTCTCTTCCGCCGTGACTGCATGTGAGCAAGCTACAAAGTGGCACATCTTAGTTAACAGGTCTACTACGACCAGGATGGCGGTTTTCCCCTTGGATTTCGGCAGATCAGTCATAAAATCTATCGATACCGCCTCCCACAGTCGTTCTGGTGTGGGTAACGGTTCTAATAACCCCGCCGGCGCCCGCCTTTCTCCTTTGGCTCGCTGGCATTGGTCACACCCTCTTACATACTCCCGTACATCTTCCCTCACCTTGGGCCACCAAAATTCCCTGGTAACCAACCACATGGTCTTGTGTTGCCCAAAATGCCCCGCTGTGGGGCTGTCGTGCAGCTGTTTGAGTACTCTCCCTCTCAATTTCCCTTCGGGTATATATAGTGCCCCTTTGTAATACAATGCCCCGTTTCTTTCTTCAAAACCTCCGGGGTTTTCTCCCTCTCTCCTTAGACATCTGAGCTTATTCTGGGCGTATTCATCATTCTCTGTTCCCTCTACCAGTTCCCTTTGCCCCACCAATGCCGCCCCACACACCCAGTGGTCCTCTGGGATGATATGTCTCTCTTCGGGTGCTCCCTCCCCCTCCAAATATTCAGGTTTGCGTGAGAGAGCGTCCGCCCTGACGTTTTCTGGACCTGGCACATAGCAAATTTCAAAATGGAATTTGGAGAACTCCTGTGCCCACCTCACTTGTCGTTGGTTGAGCACTCGTGCCGTTCTCCAATACTCCAAATTCTTGTGGTCCGTGCACACTTGCGCCTTATGTTGTGCACCAATTAGTAAGTGTCTCCATCTCCGGAACGCTTCGTGAATGGCGAGTAGTTCTCGGTCATATACGGTGTAGTTCCTCTCGGATTTGTTTAGCTTACGCGAGAAGAAGGCACATGGTCTCCACGCCGACTTACTCTTCCCCGGCTGAAGAAGCACCGCCCCCACCGCCCGGTCTGATGCATCAGTTTCCACTCTCATTGGTTTTTGTAAATCCACATGCAGGAGCTGTTCTTCCGAAGCGAATGCCTTTTTCAATTCTTCAAATGCTTGCTCCGCCTCCGCCGTCCAAACAAATTTCTTCTTGCTGCTGAGACAGTCCGTGATGGGAGCCGCTAAGTGGGCAAAGTTCTTGATGAACTTACGATAAAAGTTCCCAAACCCTAAGAATCTTTGCACATCCTTTTTCGTTTTCGGTGTCTTCCATTCCAGCACCGCCTGGACCTTGCCTGGATCCATGGCTAATCCCTTGTCTGACAAGCGGTACCCCAGGAATTCCACCTCCTTGGTGTGAAACTGACACTTCTCCAATTTCACCCACAGCTGGTTTGCTTGCAGTTGGCTCAACACTTCCCTGACATCCTTTACATGCTGCTCCTCATTCTCTGAATATACTAACACGTCATCTAGGAAGGCCACGCAATTCTTGTAGAGCAGAGGTCCCAGGACGTGGTTCATGAACGATTGAAAACATGCTGAGCCTCCTTGTAATCCGAAGGGCATAACGAGATATTCAAAAGCCCCCAAAGGGGTGAACATGGTGGTTTTCCATTCATCCCCCTTCCTTATCCGTATCAGGTTGTATGCCCCCCTCAGGTCCAGTTTAGTAAAAATCTTTCCCTTCCTCACCCTGGTCAAAATGTCATCAATTCTGGGCATGGGGAAAGCCACTGGTTCCGACGCTGCATTTAGGGCCCGGTAGTCCACTACAAGTCTCGGTTTATCCGTGTTTTTTTTGTCCACAAAAAACACTGGGCTGCCCCCCACCGCTCTGGACTCTCTGATGAAACCTCGCTTCAGGTTTTTATCAATAAACTCCCTTAACTCCTGCATTTCCCTGTCTGACATGGCGTACAGCTTGCCCACTGGGAGCTGGGCCCCAGGGACTAGATTGATTTGGCAGTCAAAGGCTCTATGCGGTGGTAGTTTGTCTGCTTCCCTTTCGCTGAAGACATTGCTCAGGTCAGCGTATTGTTTGGGCACCTTCCCTTTGTCCGTTACTTCCGTCCCTGCTAGAAAGGCTTTTGCCCCTTCCGGAGCCTTTCCCTCTTTGCAGTGTTCCAGGCAATGTGCTGACCCAAAGGAGACCACTCTCTGATGCCAGCCCACTAGCGGATCATGCAACGCTAGCCAGCTCATTCCCAAAATAATGGGAGCCCCTCCCAAGGTGGCCACATTGAACGCTATTCTTTCGGTGTGCCTGGCCACCCTCATTACCATTGGGACGGTTTGTAGGCTAACTTCTCCTCCCAACAGCTCCCTCCCATCGATCATGGTCACCTGCAGGGGGTTACTTAAAGGGATTGTCTGTATCTGGTGTTCAGCTGCAAACTCCTTACTCATAAAATTACAGGAGCTGCCTGAGTCCAATAGCGCCTTTATCTTTAGTGGGTGTCCGTTTGCCAGCTCTAGCAACACCTCTATCACTAGGGCTGGTCTTGGAGGTTCCGGCGTGGGCACTTTTACTGCTCCTTGGCCTGGCTGCTGTGCCCTGACGGTGTCAGCCAGGCGTTGGCTTTTATTTGCTCCTGGACTTCCTCCTCCTTTCCCCCAACAGCTCCCGCCATCCCTTGCCATTCCTTTCTTTGCGGGCAGACTCTGGCAAAGTGACCTGGCTGCTGGCAGAGATAACATTTCTTGGCGCTCTTCCCCTCCTTCTTCCGCCCTTCACTGGGATTTGAAACTGCGCGCGCGCGCGCGCTGTTCCAATTTCCATCGGCTCTCCTGGCGGGAAAGTTGGCTCCGGAATCTCTGGAATGCGGAAATCCCTCCAACGTTCCCCTTTCCCTTCCCGCTTCTCCAAGGCTCTCGCCTCCTGGCGCGCTCCAATGGTCAGCGCTGATTTGGTCAGCTGGTCCATAGACTCCGCCCTGGGCGCCCGGGAAAGTTCGTCTTTCACCGCCGAAGAAAGCCCCTCTTCGAAAAGCATTTGAATGGGTTCCGCCGATAGATCCCACCCCAATTTATGTATCAACATGGTAAACTCAGTCCAGTACTCACGGACAGATCGGCTCCCCTGTTTACAAGCCATCAACTGTCTGCGCACCACTCCCTGCTCAATGTCGCTGGAAAACATCAGGTCCATGGCGCGAAAAAACTTCCTCGTGTAATTCAGGACGTCATTATTCCCTGCCATCAGGGGTCTAACCCAGTCTCTCGCCCCCCCTTCGAGATGGCCAACCACAAACGCCACTCGCGATTCCTCGTCGGGAAAGTCGTCAAACTGCAGATTGAGAGCATACTGCATCTCTGTCCTAAAGGCTTGATAGTTCCTGGGATCCCCCCCCAAACTTCTGCACCAATCCTGGCATCTTTCTTGCCAGTGGGGAGCCTTTTGCCTTTTCTGCATCCTGCGCCCTCCTCTCCTCGAGCCTCGCCGTTTGCAGCGCTAGCTGGACCTCCAACACCCGGTACCTTTCTTCCAGGCTTGGACCCGCTCCAGCTCCTCCCGCTTCTCCGGTTCCGGCTGGGTTGCTCATGATGCCTCTCTGCACAAGCTGCTTTCAGGGACTGTCGGATTGCTGTGATGGGATGATGAGCTGCTTGTGCGTGAAATTCCAAGTCCCTCAGAGTTTGGCTAAGTCCACAAACCTCTGTCTGTAACGGAGTTCCTTAAGCATGGCTCCGTCAGTCGCTGATAGAATCCGACAGTGGGCGTTTATGGAATTTCTTCCAGCATAAAAGCTCCTTAACGGAAACGCGCCTTCTGGACTCTCGGCGCGACAGTTTCCGTCGAGGAGTGGGTGTCCCTATAGGAGGTCCTGAAACCTCCCCACTGTTTTCGCTGGAAGTGTCTCTGAGCCATCCCTCCGACTCACTTTCCCTTGGAGCTCCTTCTCTCCCCCTGCTGGTTCCCTCCTCAGCTGATAAGTCTCTCCCAACCTCTGTGAGCCCTTTCACCTCCTGTTCTTCCGATGGCAGTTCCCTGACACTATCCTACCCTCAAGTTGGCTCAGTCAATGATGCGATACCTCAGGAGCTTTGTTCTGTGAAATATGCTTCCTTTGACCAGGCTATAAAGCTTATTCGCAGGTTTAGCAAGGGGGCGTTCTTGGCTAAGTGCAACATTGAGTCAGCCTTCCGCCTCCTGCCAGTTCACCCAGAGGACTTCTGGTCGCTAGGTTTTAGGTTTGAGGGGGCTTATTTCATAGACAAAGCCATGTTGATGGGGTGCTCAGTAGCCTGAGCAGCCTTCAAGTCCTTTAGTACATTTTTGGACTGGGCCCTTCACTTTAGAACTGGTTCTGAAGGGGTGACCCATTACTTCAATGATTTTCTTCTTGTCACTAGTAATAGCCCTGATTGCGCTTCTATTTTTTTTATAAGATATTTATTAAGATTTTTTAAAGTATTACAGTAAAAATGAAAAAAGTAACAAAAATACAAAATAAAAATAGTTAAAAACACACAGATTTTCCATTGCTTATTTTCCTTTAGCTTGTTTCCCGGACCTCCTCATACCTCCCTTTTTTGTATTCCACTTCAAATTGTTGGTTCAGCAAATCCTTACCATTAGATTTTTACCTATTTATAACCCTTTTTTCATATTCTCTTAAAGCATTACAGCTGGAAACCACTTAATTTCTATCCAACATCATTCTAACATTCATTAATTTTACAATATTTCTGTAGATAATCTTTGAATTTCTTCCAATCTTCTTCCACCGACTCTTCTCCCTGGTCTCGGATTCTGCCAGTCATTTCTGCCAATCCCATATAGTCCATCACCTTCGTCGGCCATTCTTCCAAAGTGGGTAGATCTTGTGTCTTCCAATACTTTGCAATGAGTATTCTTGCTGCTGTTGTAGCGTACATAAAAAAAATTCTGTCCTTCTTTGGCACCAATTGGCCGACAATGCCCAGAAGAAAGGCCTCTGGCTTCTTCAGAAAGGTATATTTAAATACCTTTTTCATTTCATTATAAATCATTTCTCAGAAAGCCTTAATCCTTGGGCACGTCCACCAAAGGTGAAAGAATGTACCTTCAGTTTCTTTACATTTCCAACATTTATTATCGGGCAAATGATAGATTTTTGCAAGCTTGACTGGGGTCATGTACCACCTGTATATCATTTTCATAATATTCTCTCTTAAGGCATTGCATGCCGTAAACTTCATACCTGTGGTCCATAACCGTTCCCAGTCAGCAAACATAATGTTATGTCCAACATCTTGTGCCCATTTAATCATAGCAGATTTCACCGTTTCATCCTGAGTATTCCATTTCAACAGCAAGTTATACATCTTTGACAAAATCTTAGTTTTGGGTTCTAACAGTTCTGTTTCTAATTTTGATTTTTCCACCTGGAAGCCAATTTCTCAAAACTCTGCAGTTTCAGTCTATCTCCCTCTTGTTCCAAAATTTCCCAATATTTCGGCCATTTGGCCTCCGTATTGAGCTTTTTCTGGGCTTTTGCTTCCATTGGTGACAGCCACCTTGGGGTTTTATTTTCCAATAAGTCCTTATATCTTATCCAAACGTTAAACAATGCTTTCCTGACAATATGGTTTTTAAATACTTTATGCGCTTTGACCTTGTCATACCACAAATATGCATGCCATCCAAATACATTGTTAAAACCTTCTAAGTCCAAAATGTCTGTGTTTTCCAGAAGCAGCCATTCTTTCAACCAGCAAAAGGCTGCTGATTCATAGTAAAGTTTAAAGTCTGGCAGGGCAAATCCACCCCTTTCCTTTGCATCAGTTAATATCTTAAATTTTATTCTGGGCTTCTTGCCCTGCCAGACAAATCTAGAAATATCTCTCTGCCACTTCTTGAAACAGTCCATCTTGTCCACAATTTGCAATGTTTGAAATAAAAACAGCATTCTGGGCAATACATTCATTTTTATCACAGCAATACGACCCAACAGTGAAAGCTTCAAGTTCGACCAAATTTCTAAGTCTTTTTTCACTTCCGTCCAACATTTTTCATAATTATCTTTAAATAAGTTCCCATTTTTGGCTGTCATATTAATCCCCAGGTATTTCACTTTCTTAACCACAGTCAAGCCTGTCTCATTCTGAAACCTCTCTCTTTCAATCGGTGTTAAATTTTTCTCTAAGACCTTAGTTTTTAACTTGTTCAGTTTAAATCCTGCCACTTGACCAAATTCTTGAATTAGTTCTAAAACCCTTTTAGTACTAGATTCTGGCTCCTGTAACGTCAATACTAAGTCATCTGCAAATGCTCTCAGTTTGTACTGTTTGGCTCCGACCTGTATACCTTTAACCAACCGGTCCCTTCTAATCATATTCAGCAGAACCTCCAGGACCGATATAAAAAGCAATGGGGAAATTGGGCACCCCTGCCGTGTCCCTTTTTCTATCTTAAATTCTTCCGTCACCACATTATTTACAATTAGTTTAGCCTTTTGTTCAGAGTATATTGCACCTATACCATTTTCAAAACCTTGGCCTACCCCCATCCCCTGTAGGTTCTTCTTCATAAAACTCCAAGAGATATTGTCAAAAGCTTTCTCCGCATCCACAAATATCAGTGTTTATATTCACTTCTAGTTTTTCCAAGATATCAATTATGTTCCTCAAATTATCAGACAAGTGTCTTCCCGGGAGACCCATTACCTCAATGATTTTCTTCTTGTCACTAGTAATAGCCCTGATTGCGCTTCTCTTTTAGAGGCTTTCACCTTCCTGGCTGAGGAGCTCGGAGTACCTTTGGCTGCAGACAAAACAGAGGGTCCAGTCTCAACCATGACCTATTTGGGTATTGAATTGGACACAATCACACAGACATCCCACCTACCAAGGGAGAGGTTAGCAGCACTTAAGGAATTAATTCTGCAACTTCTTCCTCTCAAGAAGGTCACCCTTAAGCAGATTCAATCACGCTTGGGTCACCTCAACTTTGCATACCGGGTAGTGTCCCCTGGCCACCCCTTTTGTGGGCGATTGGCTAAGCTGTCAGTGGGACTGCATGCTCCTCAACACAGAGTGCGCCTCTCTAAAGCGGTCAAGTCAGACCTGGAGATTTGGTTAAAGTTCCTGGATAAGTACAATGGCATTTCTTTGTGGCAGGACAATTTGATGCTGCGTTCAGACTTTCAGGTACACTCTGACGCAGCTGGTTCCCTGGGGTTTGGTGTCTACTTTAGGGGGCGCTGGTGTGCTCAGCGGTGGCCCACCAGCTGGCAAGGAAGACCTATCACGTGTGACCTCACCTTCTTAGAATTTTTTTCCTATCGTAGTTGCAGTGCACTTGTGGCCTGATGAGTTCAGGAATCACCGAGTATGCTTCTGGACCGACAATCAAGCGGTTGTCAGTGTCCTGTCAAAGCAATCATCGTGCTCTCCTAGGGTGGCAAACCTGCTCTGGTCCTTTATCCTTTTGTGCTTAGAATTAAACATCTATTTCTCTGCCAAGTTTATACCTGGGGTTAACAATGACATCACGGATGCTCTATCTCGTTTTCAGATGGACCGCTTCCGCTCATTAGCACCAGAGGCGCAGCAATTGCCACAGCCATTTCCGGATCACCTTTGGAGCCTTGGGAACGGGATGTCCTGAAGAGAGTATTGGCATCAGTAGCCCCGCCCACACTTAGATCTTATAAAAAGCCTTGGACAGATTTTTTGGAGTTTCAGGACAAAATAAAAAATGCTAGGCTTGACACACAACCCCCTATCAAGGCTGAAGTTCTGCAATACCTGGTACATTTGAGGGAGCTGGGTCGCACAGCAACCATCCAGTCTGCTGCAATCTCCTTCTTCTGTAAGGCTGTTTACTCCATAGACCCTTGTGCGGACTTCTTAGTGCAAAGGGCACTGATGGGCTGGTGCAGGCTATAGCCTCCCAGCAGCAATGGTAGAAGGCCCACAACTTATGACATTCTTTGCCAAATTCATAAAAAATTAAGAAGTATCTGTTGGTCCAAGTACAAGGCCCAATGATTTTCGGCGGCATACTCCATCACCTTCTTTGGCGCTCTGTGCGTTGGCGAGGCGGTTTGTGAGGGCCAACCAGATTCTGCTGCCCGGGGATTTTATTGAGAGACCTGACCTTGTCCAGATCCGATTTAGTCTTGCACATCCAATGTTCCAAAACTGATCAGCAGGGAAAGGGGGCCCTTATTCGGCTCCAAGCAACTAGTCACAATGGGTCATGCCCAGTAAAGGACACTAGGCATTTCATGTACTTGAGACCAACCGTCTCAGGCCCATTCCTCATACATTTGGATGGCTCCTGCCTTGCACGGCATCAGTTCATGTGCGTTATGCGAAGGGTGATTGCTGCCTGTGGTCTCGCCCCAGCTGAATTTGCTGCTCACTCCTTTCATATTGGGGCCACCACCACTGCAGTGCATTTGGGACTCTCAGCTGAAAGGATAAAGGACTTGGGACGGTGGAAGTCTGATGCATTTTAAAGGGTATATTTGTAAGACCTTATGACTGATTATGTTATACATGACCTGGGATTGTTACATTCTTTTGCTTTCAGGAGACGTGGCAGCGTGCATTTCGATTATAGGCCACAGCATTGTCCACTGGGCTAGAAACTGTGCCATCAGCTGTGGCCTGGGGTGCAGGCTGGATCTACCACTGAAAATATAAGTTTCCTGGATCTCGCGGAGGGGGATGCGCTGGGTGGAATCTATGCTTGCAGTGAAAGCCAGAGCCGCTTTGGAAGGTCCACCTGATGCTCTGGTCATTCAGCAGGGAGAAAAATGACCTGGTCTTTTGGAAAGGCGTGGACTTGATGTGGAACATCTACAGCAACTTCAATGATCTGATTGCCTCATTTCCAAATTTAACCCTAATTTGGTCATCGCTGCTGGAGAGGCATGTATGGAGGGACTGTCAGTGCCCTATTGTGATAAACAAAGCCAGGAAGCTTTTGGAACGTTCAGTGGTGTGTAGAGTGGCAGCACTGGGGGGTCAGGTCATTGACCACCCCAACATCCAGTTCAGCAAAGTGGCCCTCTACCGAGAGGATGGCATGCATCTTTCCGATGCAGGAAATGATGTTTAGTTGGCTGATATAACTTCTGGGATTAGGGATTGGTTGCAGGTTTGAGGGCATTGGCAGAAAGCTTTTGCTCAAGTGACAGTTAGGCATTGGTATGGCTCTGTAGATGGAAGAGGGGAGGAAGGGCCATCACCTGCCCCGCATATTGAAGGGTAGTCCGATAAAGGATTCCTCCCCAGGCTTCGGACAGGGCCACGCCCCCAATTGGTGACCCCGGGGGGAGTTCCTAGTTGATGTGCATCAGCAGGACTCTCCCTACTGGTGGTTAACCCTTCCCAGACTTCAAGCGGACAGGCTGAAGTCGGATATAGTCTGTTAGGACCAATGCCTAAGCCAATACCACTCATCACCTGTAACCAATTAAGTTGTGGTTTTATTTATTTGGGGCCACCAGGTGGCGCGTTGGAAGATGGCTGACAATAACATCTCTCTGACCCATACGAGGTACTAAGGGGCTGCTATGGGAAGTATGCAGCCTTCCTAAGCCCCCCCAGGATGCAGGGGGGGGGCACTGCCCTGCCAGCGGTGTTCACAATGCACCCCCTGATACGAGTGATGGGGTGCCGAACACTTGGCAAAAGGCCCTCGGTGAAGTCAGATCTTCCTGAAGCCGATTCCAATCAGCGCATGCTGGTTGCTTCAGCTTGGAATTATAATTGGAAACATATGATTGGAAAGGAAGGTGAAAGCACATACATCAAGTAAAGTTCGAAGATAAGACTGCTGATTAATGGATCTCTGTGACCAGGAGTGATGGATGGATAAGTAAATCTTCTGATGAATTACCACAAGGAGACTGTATGTTTGGAACGAAGGGGGGGGGGTGGAGGCCTGCATGATGTGACATAAATAACCCTTCACCCCAGATAGAAACAAGATCGTTGCGTTTTTATGAATCACAGGCAGGATTTTAAGAACTATGTGGGATGGATTAAAACAGATGACATGAAGATGACTGGCAGTTCAGTTCCACCAATCTTAGACTAGCATAACACCTCTCAGATGTGATAGATTCCAACAGAAATACTTTTTTAAAAAAATTATTCTAGTGAATATGAATAAAAGTAGCAGAGGGTAGCACTTTTTGTATGAATATAATATGGCTATTTATAATAGCTATCCAGAACTTCCCTCCTATTTGCAAGATTGTTCAAGTATTTATGCTTTTCCTGAATCATATGGTTGATGTTCCTGCCAGAAATCAACTCGTGTGCCCACAAAAGGCAGGCTGGTTCTGGATATGGTCCTCTGGCTGGATCCAATACCCCACCCTGGGTCTAAATGGAATGATATGAGTCATTCAGTTTCCATCTGTCTCAAGCGATGAGAACTACAAGTTTCTGAGTCTCCTGTGCTCCTTCCACTTTAATCTGTAATTTAAGTCACTCTATAAATAAAGGTCCGTGTTCCCCATTCACTACAATGGAGAATCTGAAAGCAGATTTTTCCTCATTTGGCCAAAGTTGATAAAATTTATAGCCACTGGAGCCTTTCCATAGTGGATTAAGCCTACCAAACAAGCCCAGGAATTGTTTGAGGGGGAAGTAAAGAGTATTTGCTTTTTCTTTTCTTTTTTTATTTTTTGCATAATCCATATTAGGCAATAGCTTTATTAGGTGAACTAAAACTCCAAAATCCATTAAGTTTCATATTTCCAAGGGGAGAGCAGGGGATCATGGTCATTCTTACCCTTTTTATACTCAGCTTCCACCCTTCATTTTTAAAAAAATATATATTTATTAAAGTTTTCAAATTTAATACAAATAAAAAGCAAAAAAGTTTAAAAACACATAAAGTTCACAATGCTTATTTTTCAATCACATATATCCCTGACCTCCTCATACCTACCCTTCTTGTATTCCAATTCAAATTGTTAATTCAGCAAATCCTTAACCTTAATTTTTAACCTATTTCTATACTTAATTTAACATATTATTATTTTACTTTTTCTCTTTCATCCATTTCCTCAATTTATTTTTGCTAACCTTATTTTCATTTAATTTAATTCATTTTAAAAAACCAATTTTACCTTATCCAAACTTAAACATCAATACTTATACATCAATACTCATTCTTAAAACATTTTTTCTAAAGTCGACCCAACTTCCCTTCCACGAATTTCCCAAATTTTCATGCACATAAGAAAAACAAAATAAAAACAGAACAAATTATAATTATGTACCCTTTGGATTCCCAAACTCCACCCCCCCCTTTCCCGGTTTCAGTCCCCGACCAATGTCCATCAGTCTTAATCTACTATTAGCCTGGAGATCTCACATCCGAGGCTCTTAATTCTCTCTCAGTTCCTCTCTGCCGGTTTTTTTGGTAGTCCTTGATATTAAACACCAAATCTCGGAGAAGCTCTGGAACTACAGGATCCATGTTTCTTCCAGCCAGACCTCCATACTTAAAAGTGGAGCCCAAATCTTGTTTCTTACTCCTTTCAAGTCCAAATGTCCCCAAAGCTCCAACTTCCACCTTAAGCAAATTTGTAATCCTTAGGTCTTCAGATCTCCACAAAAGGAGATCTCTCCATTTTTCAATCTCCAATTCAGGCCAGATTTTCCACATCAAATTTTTATTTTCCTTTGTTGCCATCATGTCAGGCCTCAAGCTCTCCTTTGTCATCTGCAAAATTACAGCTCCTCCTTCCTTTTCTTCAGGGACAGCATATATCTCCTTCTCCAAATTCTCCAAACTCTCAAGTTTCTCTTTTTGTCCAGTTGAATAGACTTCCTGATTCAAGTCTTTATCAACTTCAATGATGTTGTTTACAGTTGAGTCCAGAGTTGTAACATTTATAGCCAAAACATCAATTTGGCCTTGTAACTTTCCCAAGAGAACAAATGCTCTGTCCAATTCAGGCTGAATTTTCCCTCCTCCAGCCATTCTTGTAATGTCCCAAAACCCTCTCTAGAGGGATTTTGGTTCCTTGTTATTCATTCCAGTTCAAGTCAAAAAACAAGTTAGTTTATATCAGCTCTTCCTTGTTTTCAACAAATTATAACAAAGTTGTAGCAAATATAACCAGCAGAAACAACAGAAACAAAGTTCTCTTTTTCCGTCTTGACAGCTAATTTGACAGCTGTCAAACTCTTCAATACCTTATCAACAGGCTCTCTCGCGAAGCACTCCCGGGTTCGGGAGGGTGGCACTTCAGCTCCCAAATTTAGCTCTTTATCCTCCAGTAAGATTTCTTATACTGCCAAACCGTGAAATTAAAGTCTTTTACCAAAAAAGAAGAAAAAAGGGTTCTCTCGACCTTAGTTAGCAGGTCCTTGCTTTAAATTATTTACAAGGAGGGGAGGCAGACTTCCTGTTTACACCTTCCCCGATCGTACCTAATTCATAAAAATTTTCTTTGCAATCCAATTTCCGTATTACTCACGGGTTGTTACTTTAAAGTCCAATTGCTCACAAGAAGAAGTCAGCGCTCTCCGACCATGGCAGTGCGGCTTCACTCCGCAGGAGAAGCAGTCGACTCTCAGCACCGCGCCGCTCACCCCGTCTCCGTTCCGAAGCCTTTAAAAAGGATCCTTCGCAGCTCGGGGGGGCGCAAATGGTGCCTGCCGGGTCACCACGCTCACAGGCTTCAGCGCCTGTGATTTTTAAGGGTCCCCGCGTCGCCGCAGCGGCAAGACCTGATCCTGCGGAGCCGATTCCCTCCGGAGCTCAGAGGGAATCCGCCATTAGTCGATGGCGCTAACCTGGAAGTCCTCTCAGCTTCCACCCTTCAGGTATGCGACCTGAGCTGTTAATGTATGAAAACAATTTTGCAAAAATGGGTGACCAGAAAACAGTTGAGAAATCCAATCCTTTCCTTGGACAGATGCTTCTAATGAGTAGCCCAGCCCATTTGTGCCTTGGGCAACCAGATACCAAAATTTCAGTGAGTCCTTTTGAAGTGCTGCATCTCCCAATGCTTTCCACTGTTGTTCATAATATATTTGTTTCTTGCTTTTAAGTAAAAATTTATAATTGTATCGTAATTGGGCTACCTCAGCTTGTAGAGCAAGATTGTGCTTATCGTGTTTTAACTTCAATTTTCTAAGTTCCCTAGCTAGGCATTTTTTGCTATTCTGACATTCCTTATCAAACCAAGTCTGTCTTTTCAACTTTTTGTTTTTTATCACACTAGTTGTGGTCATCAGTGGGCGCATTCGGTTGATTATGTTCTCATAAAGTCTGATTATGTTTCCTGTTTCTAACAACATTTCCCTCTTTAATAAAGCAAATTCATGGGAATCCAGGATCTGAATCATTTTTTCTTTTTTCCTGTGCATTCCATTTTAACCTTCTATTTCCAAGTATCAGATATTCCGTTTCATCCAATAATTTAGGAAAGGCAGGAGAAACGAATGATGTCAGAGATAACTCAAGTGGAAAGTGGTTCACTTTCAGCTCTGGGAATTATCCTGAAGGTATCTCAGTTAATTGGCACATTATTAGATGTTAGGATATAATCTATGGTGCTAGTAAATCCTCTGAGGGAGGTGAAAGTAAAATAACCCTCTTGATCCCCTTGACCATGCCCATTGCATAACCAAAGGTTATGCTTAATTGTAAATTCACAAAGATATTTCCCAGCGCGATTAGAGGTGGTGTCCATTGCTGCCCTCTGACAGATTTGAGGTTCGTCCTCCAAGTTTAGTCCAGATAATATTGTATTTTGTGGGGAAACAAGGCCGATCCGGGCATTGAAGTCACCTCCCAAGACAAGCTGAGGGTTGGGTGACAGAGAGTCTATACTTTCGAGTAGTTGGTCAAGTTTTTCCCAATATGATCTCAGTTCCCCACAAGACTTTACTGGAGGTATGTACACGCAGATGCAGTAAGTATTTCTCAGGAGACTATCAGAAAGGGACAACACTAAAAAATTAGGGGCGGTCAATGAAGGACACTGTTGAATTGATACATTAAGAGAGGTTGAAACCAGCACCGCCAGCCCCCCGCTAGGCCTTCCATACTTTACAGTTTTAAGAGCTGGTTGAGTGTAACTTGTAAAACCCTGTAATTCAACCATAGTGCCCTCTTTTGCCCAGGTTTCTTGAAGAAAGATGATATCATGTGTTTGTAGATAGGAACAGAAATCACTGTCTTGGATCTTGTTCATCCACCCTGTTACATTCCATGAGAGAAGTTTAATTGTTTTACAGTGATTTACTCTTAGTCAGTTGTTGGCCAATGTACTCTCGGAGTTTACCAGTTTTTGAGGCAACAGAGTATTGCTAATGCTAGTCGTCGTACATAAAGTACTCACATTTGTAATCACTGGGCCTTTTCTTTGCAAATTGCTCACCAGCGGGGATTCCTTGGGTGTATTTCCTGACTCCTCCTCTTCTAAATATCTCATCTTTGTTCAATACTCCGGTGGTTCTATAGTTATCATTCTGTTGTGGCCATTGGGTCTATTGTCAGTCTCTACCTCTGGTTCTTTAATCTCTTTCAATGTCTGGCTCATAAGATCAAGCCTCTTGATAACTATTTGTTGCTCTTCCTGAGGGAGATTCCTAAAGGAGCTGAGAAAATCCTCTTCCAAAGGATTTACAGAGTGCTCAGGTTCCTGAAGATGATTGTCTAGAGGAATCGGCTGTTCCTTTTGGCTCACCTGGTTATTTTGATGTTGGGCATGATCCTGCGAATTCAACTCAGGCATGTCTGTTTCCTCGCCACCTGTCAAGTTTTTTTGTGATGTCATTACTTCCATTGGGGATCCAGGCTTTGGTTTTGTGGGCCCCTCTGAAGCACCAGTCCTCATCTTACATAAGGGTGCAACAATAGAATTGCGAAATACCCGGGTTGGAAAAACTCCTCTGCTTGACAATCTGAATTTCAGCTTGTGAATCAGTGAGGGCAATCTAGTAGAGGAAAAAGTTAACATAATTTTTTGGATTTGATTTGTGATATTCAAGAGTTCAGTCCTAACGAGGTCGATCTCTGTAAGTCCAATGCCAAGTAAGTCTGATAAATGTCGTTTGGAATTCTGGGCACCTTTCCAGTTAGGAGTTTGATCTGGCCTTCCACAAATTGTCATGCAGATCTTTTTTGATTGGAAGATTAAATAAGAAGAGTTTGTTTTAATGTTCTATGTTGAGCTTAGGGGTCTGCTCTTGCTGTCGCCAATTTCCTTTGGTACTATGGTGTTCTGTTCATGCCCGCTTGTTATTAACTGATAAACTGTGGACCTCTTTGGATAACTGGGTTATTTGAGAGGCAATACCTCTAATTTGCTGGAAGATATGCTCAACCATTCTTGCAATTAGAGTTAATTGGGTGCTCTCCCTACTTGTTATTCCTTCCTCTCTGAGGAGCACAGGATCAGCTTGCCCCATTGCTGGATCCAGTTCCACGCTCTCACCTTGAATACTCTCCCCACACTCACAATCATCTTGAAGGGTAGAAAACCGTTTTTTTTGTTGGAACTATAAAAGCAGATTTGTTAAAAAAAATCCTCTATTTTAGATTGTTTGGGAACCGGTGAGAGAGCTACATCCTTTGGGTCCCTGTAGCGTTTACTAGCAGGCATAGCGTCGCCGTGGGGAGTAAACAAGGAGAGGTTTCCCCAACCAAAAAAAGAGAGAAAAAATAGAAAGTGCTCAGTTTGTTCAATTTAAGAGCTTCTATGTGTGGGGACTGCCAGGAGTTTCAGGAACAAAGTATAGAAGGGAGTTGGCTGTTAATAGCTAGCAGCTGGTGGCCTGCCCAGGATGCTTCAGAGAACTTGCCCAAGATGTTTCTCATAGTATAGACAAGAAGGTGCTGTTAGAATCTCAGTAGGTTGGTAAGTTTAAAAGTAGAGAAGTAAAAAAAGGAAAAATTACTTCCCTGGGTGGCAATCAATGCTAATTACAGTCCTGTTATCTGCGGAGCTCTGAAGCCTGCTTGCTAAGCCGTCGCCATCTTGGAACCTCCCTCTTGGAACCATCTGGAACCTACAATTGTTTTTGACATTAGTGGCCATGTGATGATTTTAGCTTATGAATTTTATTGTTTAATATCCTGATTTGTATATTGGGGTACTTTTATAGCTCTGTTTAGCGTACGTAATGTTTTGATAATATAAATGTTTTAAGTCTTTTGTATCAATTTAGTATATTTTCTTTTAATTGTCAAATGATTCTGTGTACATTGCGGCAGCCTTTGGCTATGTGCAATAAAACTAACTGACTGACTGACTGACTGGTCATTCTTACTTCAAAATAAGTAGGAGGTGGACGAGAAGTATACATTCTTGCTTGCTTGCTTTTTGTTTTTGTTTTTAAAAAGAATACACCATCACACCAACCCTTTCTTTGTTGCATTAGTTTTTGTATTCTTTTTTTTATAAGATATTTATTAAAGTTTTAAAGATTTATATAAAATAGAAAAAACAAAAGAACAAACAGAAACAACAAAAATACATACAAAACACATACAAGAACAAATATAATTTCAATCCCCTATATTCATAAAACTTACTTTCCCGACCTCCTCATACCTCCCCTCTCTGTATTCCAATCTCTAATTAGTTCAATTCAGCAAATCCTTCCCCTAATTTCTATATAGTTTTTGACCTTTCTTTTCTTAATTACATAATCATTACAGCTAAAAACCCCTTAATTTCAAAATCAACATCGTTCTAACATTCAATAATTTTACAATGTTTCTTAAGATAGTCCTTAAATTTCTTCCAATCTTCTTCCGCCGACTCTTTTCCCTGGTCTCGGATTCTGCCGGTCATTTCTGCCAGTCCCATATAATCTATTACCTTCATCTGCCATTCTTCCACGGTGGGTAGATCTTCTGTCTTCCAATACTTTGCGATGAGTATTCTTGCTGCTGTTGTAGCATACATAAAAAATGTTCTGTCCTTCTTTGACACCAATTGGCCGACCATACCCAGGAGAAAGGCCTCTGGTTTCTTCAAAAAGGTATATTTAAATACCTTTTTCATTTCATTATAAATCACTTCCCAGAAAGCCTTAATGCTTGGGCATGTCCACCAAAGGTGAAAGAATGTACCTTCAGTCTCTTTACATTTCCAACACTTATTATTAGGCAAGTGGTAAATTTTTGCGAGCTTGACTGGGGTCATGTACCACCTATAAGTCATTTTCATAATATTTTCTTTTAAGGCATTACATGCCGTAAATTTTATACCAGTGGTCCACAACCGTTCCCAGTCCTCAAACATAATGTTATGACCAATATCTTGTGCCCACTTGATCATAGCTGATTTAACTGTTTCATCCTGTGTATTCCATTTCAACAGCAAGTTATACATTTTTGACAAGTTCTTAGTTTTGGATTCTAACAATTCTGTCTCCAATTTTGATGTTTCCACCTTAGTTTTTGTATTCTGAAAGGTCATACAATGTGACAATGCTTGAAAATCTGCCTGTGAAGTACTGAAGAGCTCTGGGGTTTTGTTTGCCAGTTGAAGCAGAGCAACACAGGGTTTAAAAATAATAATTAAATGAAGTTTTTAACTTTTTTATTAAAAAAATCTACTGTTGTGCTCTAACAAATAAATAAAGAGATATTCAGTGATCTGCAGTCCAACATCCTGGACCCAGATAAGCATGCTGATTTAGTAAAACATAGAGTTGTGGTTCGAGGACCCGTACCCCGTGCAGTGGAATGAAACACAAGGACACGTGATATAAGGTTAATGGGCAAGAAAAGGCAACAACTTTATTGATTACAGCAAGTGAAAAGGTATTGGTTTAGGCATTGGATTACGTCAGCTGACTCCACCCCCTCAGAGAGGGGTGAGTCTGAAACAAGGGGGGTTTATTCACCAGTAGGTGGAGCCTGTTGATGCTAATCCAACTATAGGCTCTCCCCTGATGTCACTGAGGGTCGTGCCATGGCCTCCCGCCAAGCAGGCATCGGACAGAATACACGACCGCCAGATTCCTTTAACGGAATACCCAAAAATTGAAGGCATAGGCGATGGCCACACCTAGCCCTTCGACACCACAACACATTATTCCAATGCCTAACTGCCCAAAAGGGGCTCGCCGCCAATACCCTCACAGCTGTAACCAATCCCTGATGCTGCTGATGATGCTAGTTAACCAAATGTCATTCCCTTGGTCTGAAAGATGAACCCCATCATTCCGGTACAAGGCTTGGTTGCCAATCCGGATACAGTCATGAGAGATGACTCGGCCATACATAAAGCGCACCCAACGGGCTATTGCACGATTTAAGAGTTTCCTGGATTTTTCAATGGCCATACAGTTCTGCGCACCGCGCCACACAATTCTCTTCAGGAAGGAGGACCAGAACACCGTTGTTCTGGGACACAAGGCAGCAATCTCATCCAAATCTCTTTTTATGTGCCATGACAAGTCCACACTTCTTCTGCTAACAAGGTCATTTTCCCCTAATTGAAGGATAAGGATGTCAGGAGGGCCAAACGCGGCAACTCTCCCTCTCAGCAATGGCATAAGCTCTTCCCAACACATGCCTCGTCTCGAAAACCAGGAAACTCGCACTCCAGGTGGCAATCCAAGGTTAGGGGTGAGGCCACAGGTAACCGACCATACGCGGGCCCAATGGACTATACCATGGCCACAAATCCAGACACTTCTGAGAATGGCTGAGAATAAAGGAAAGAAAAATACGGGTAAGTAGAGGTAATGGAGCAGAGCGCATTCTAACGAATGTAACCTTTATAAGCGTCGGATTTCCACCGGCCCATTTCCTTAATCTTATCCGCTGGCAGGCCCAAGCGTGCAGCTGTTGTGGCGGCGCCCATCCTGAATGAGTGTGCCGCATAATCCTGGGAAGGTAAACCACAGGCATCAATAGCTTTGCGGAGTGCCCTTGTGAATTGGTGTCTCAACAAAGGTGACCCATCCTCGTGAACCAGGAGCAGACCCGGGCCGTGCGGTCTGAGGTAAAGGTACCGTCTAGTGTCCTTGACCGGGCACGGGCCCCGCTGCACTGAAGCTGTAAGTTTTATGAGGGAACCCCTACCTGCCTGGTCCGTTTTGGATTGACGTACCCACACAGTCATGCTAGCTTCGGTCAACTGCACCTCCTCCCACTTGCGTTAACCTCGGCTACCACTTCACCGACCCTCAAGGCGCCAAAGAAGGCGATCGCATATGCTGCGGAAAAGAGGCGGGCCTCGAACTTGGCCCAGCAGATTGACCTAAGCTTTGTGCGTATCTGAGATAGCAGCCTGTAAGAAATTGGCTTACGGCTCTAGGGGGGTTGTTGCCTGCCCCAACCCTCAATAGATCTGCGGATCAGGAAGTCACTGCACAGGTCAGAGGAAAACATGGCTTTAGCAAAGAAGCTGATGGCGGCTACGTGTATCTTTAAAGTTTTGGGGGCCCGTCCCAAATCGCTCTTCACTATAAAATTCGCAAAATAGAAGGATGTGTGTGACAGATTCTACCTTATTAGACATACAGGGGCAGAGACGCGCATGCATTGGTACCCGCGTGAATTTGCCGTACAGCACTGCTGAGGGCATTGTCTCAAAGCGGGCTCTAGAGAAAGCCCATCTATAAGCTTCGTTAGTGATGTTAGTTAAGTAAGGAGCAGCTGCAAAATTAGGCCAAGCTTTTAAGCATCTATACGTTTCCGGGAGTAGGGCATCTTCTTGTTGTAATTCGACATCGTAAAGTCTCTGAGTGATAATTGCTTTTGCCTTGTTCAGAGTTCCAATAAAAAGGTTTTCAGGGTTTAGGCCAATTTGTTTGATCTTATTGGTTATTTGCATAAGCCAAGGAGGATAGGGAACTGCGGCCAGGAAGCAAGGTAACAGTCCCTTAGGATTGTAATGGATTTTCAGCCAGAGGGATATTGCTTGCTCCCAGACTTTTAATTCCACTCTGGGCAGTCCTGCCTCTTGCCTTAAGACTGCATTAGGTGTACACTTTGGGGTAGCAAATAATGATCTTAAGAATTTTGATTGTACTGTTTCAAGGGTCTTAAGGTTGGCAGAGGGGCTAATTTGAGAGCCATACAGGAGTTGGGCTAAAGATTTTGCCTGAAAAACTTTTAGGGCCATCGGGAGGAAGCCAGCTCCTTTCCTTCTGAATAATCTAAGGATGGCATTTGCACTTATTCCTGCTGATATAGCTGATGTGGTCAGGTGTGTTGACAATTTGGCATTATAAGAGAAAGTACTTACTTATTCAAACCTTTATTAGGCATTATACAAATAAAACGATAAAAGAGAAAGAAACATATAAAAGCCTTGAGATATAAACAGAAAGGCAGCAGTTGGCTACATACATATATATATATATACATATAAAATCAGTGGTTTTCCTTGTTAACCTGCTCCTTGGAGGACTGCTACCAAAAACTCGGCTACCCCCGCCGTTACCCTTTGGTCAACGTCGGATAGGCAGAATCCCACACATTCACCTTGTTGGGGCTCCAGACCACCCAGAAGAGGGGACAGCACGCGTTGACGGAGCGTACTGTACAATGGGCACTGAAAGAGAATGTGCTCTACCGTGTCCGGGACATTCATAGAACATCTGCAGAATCTCTTATTTCTAGGGATGTTTTGATATCTTCCCCTGACAAATGCTGAGGGAAAAACATTCAAACGGGCCAGCATAAAAGCCCTACGTTGGGCTGGAATTATTAATTTGGTGACGTAATTGGCTCTGCTATCTAAGATATTTAAATCATAGAATATGGGCGAACAAATTTTGTTTACAGCTGCCATAATATTTTGCCTCTCGACATCCTTTAGTCTAGTTAGGATATTATGGAAAATGTATTGCTCATTAGAATTGTACAGGGGCTCCAGCTCGATGCCTAAAGATTCAATCTTTTTTTCGAGGTACTGATACCATCTTGATTTGTAGGAGTCTTTGAGCAAATCAGCGAGCAGACTTGATGGAGGGCAGCGAAAATGGCAGCGTAACCAGTACTTTATTGAGGTGGACCAGGCCCAATATTCCATTGTGTGTATGCCTATTTCTGCACACATTGTTTCATATTTGATCACAGCTGGGAGTCCAAGAATACGTCTCAGAAAGCTGGAGTGAATCTTTTTTAGATCACTATTATATGCTTGGACCCATAGCGGGATTCCATAGAGTATCTGGGATTGCACTTTTGTTTGGAATATCTGATTGGCCGCAGGAATAAATTGATTGCCTTTCTGATAATAAAAACGGGCAACAGCTGATGAGGTGCACTTTGCCTGTTTTATGGCATTTGTGCAATGATTTGCCCACCCTAAATTGCTCTGGAATAAGATTCCCAGATACCTATAGATTTTCACTTGTTGAATTTCCTGCCCTCTTATTTTCCATTTCTCTAATTTCCAACCATTCGAGAAGACCAAAATTTTTGTCTTCTCGTAATTTATAGAGAGCTTGTTACATTCGCAGTAAAGGATCAGAGAAGATATAAGGCGTTTCAGACCCAAGCTCGTTAATGATAGTAGAACAGCATCGTCTGCGTATAATAATAGAGAAACTGGTTTCTGATTAAGTTTAGGGGCATGTGATTCTATTTTTTGAAGGTGATCTGGCAAATCTGATAAAAATAAATTAAATAGGAAGGGGGCAAGAATACACCCTTGTTTTACCCCTTTCGAGTTTGGGATGTCTGATGAAAGGTGACCTTTGGTGTTAAGTTTGACTTGACAGATATTGGAAGAGTATAAATTTTTTATTAGGATCAATAAGCGCTGATCAATTTTTAATTCTGCGAGTTTCCTCCACAGCTTTGGGCGGTCAATTGAGTCAAATGCACCACGAAAATCTACAAAAGCAGCATATATCTTAGATTGCCTTTGAGATCTGTATTTTTCAACCAAATGCATAAGTATAAGGCAATGGTCTAATGTAGAGCAACCTTTGGAGAAACCTATTTGTTCTTTCCCTGGTAAATTTAGATTTTTCATCCAGGTAAGGAGTTTAGATAAAAGGTGCTTAGCGTAGATTTTCCCTATCACTGATAATAGGCTTATCGGTCTATAATTCCTTGGTTCTTTTGGGTCGCCATTTTTAAAGATTGGGATAATTATTGATCTTAACCATATCTCAGGTATGATCCCATATTTATCTATGAGAGTAAACAATTGAGCTAAGGGTTCTGCCCACCAATCTATATAGGTCTTAAATAATTCTATTGGTAGACCGTCTGGCCCAGGAGATTTCCCCGATTTGAAATTTTTAACTATCTCTCTAATTTCCTCTTCTTCTACCCTTGGCCACTCCTGGAGTTTATTGATTTTATTTTTAGTGGTTTCATTTCCTTTAAGTTCACTGTGTAGATTGTTAAATACCGATGTAAAATATTGGGACCATTTGGATTCTGCAATTGGTGGTAGAGTTAGTTGATTTTCGGGTTTCAATCCTCCGTACACTAGGTTCCAGAACGCTTTGTTATTTTTGCTCTGAATTGAGTCGAGTAATTGTAGCCATTTTTGGGTTGCATATTTCTGTTTCTTTTCGGCCAGAATGTAATGATATTTTCTTTTTTCATCAAGATAAGAGGGCTCTAGTTTAGTGCGATTATTTTTAAATGTTTGGCGCAGTTTTCTTTTTAGCTGGAAACATTCATCGTCAAACCAAGGGCTAGCGCTATGTTTAAGTACCCAAACTTTAGGTGGGGTGCTAAGTTCTACGAACATTTGGAAGATCTCATTATAAATTTTCGGAATATCGCTGTAGGAATTAGTGGTCTTTAAGTTGGATAATACTTGTTTTCTCAGGTTGGCTGTAAGTTTTTGCCCCACTACTGCACTCATTTCCTGGGACCATTTTAATTGGGTCATTTGTTTGTATTGAGAGGGTTCTATAATATTGTGCTTAGTTATCTTGGTTTCATCCTTTAAGTTAATAGACAACAATAATGGCTGATGGTCGCTTTCAGTACGCGTTCCAATTTTGAGGTCCATGATCGAATTTATAATATTATAAGGGACAAGAATATAGTCGATGACACTGCATCCTCGGGGGGAGAAGTATGTAAACTCCCCGCTTCTATCGCCTTTTGTTGAACCGTTCACAATCTGCAAATTAAAGTTGTTACATAATTCAAGTAGGCGTAAGCCTTCGTTGTTTACAACCCTATCTCTGGAGAATCGTCCTATTTTCAAGGCATGTGCGATATCATTATCAGTATTCCAATTTAGTTTGCTACATAGTTGTTCATTGTTGGTTCCCACTCTGGCATTAAAATCACCTGCTATTATCAATGAGGCATTTGGGTATTTATCGGTCAAATTTTCTATATAAAAGGTTAGTTGTGACCAATTTTCACTGTTGCTGTTGTTTTTGGATGGGGGGATATAGACATTTACAAGTAGCAAAGTATCGTCTTTTTGGGTTAAAAGTAGGGCTTGTGCAAGTGGCAAGCATTTTTCTAACTGCTTGATTTCAAACCCTAAGTTGTCTTTGATCATACAACAGAACCCTGCTTTCGGCCGGCCCTTCGTGTTTATTTTCAATGCGGGTTTCGTATAGGAGGAGAAACCATTGATTTTAATATCTCTAGTTGACCATGTTTCTTGTAGAAGTATTAATTCAAAATCTTTAAAGAAGTTCATTAGGTCTGGGTCTCCGTCTTTGTTTCCCCACCCTGCAATATTCCAGGACAGCAAGCGTAGGATCCGTTTTTGAGTTGGTGGCTGGTTGACAGCATTTAGTCATTCTAATTCTGTTATTGAGTCCAGCGAGGGATTTTGTCTTGTGCCGATACAGCCATTTGTCGCTACTTTCGGTGGGGAACATAATGGTGGATCTTTTAGATTCTTTTTTAAAGTGCGGGAAATTAGAATTTCCTCCCTTTCTTGATTTTCTTCCTTAGCTGTTCCTTGTTCCTGAGAGATTTCTGTGGTTGGTGGGCTATTATGGACAGTAGGATTGTTTTCGGTCTCTACTTCCATTTCTTTGGTTTCATTTGGTGTTGAGCTCAGTGTGTCAGGTCTGTTGGAGGTCATCTTTTGTTCGGCAATGTTAGAATCCTTTGTAGTACTTAAATAAGGGGTACCTATTTCGTTTGGAGCTAGTATTTGATATCTCAGCCAGGAATTTGTGGTCTCATTGCTGGAGTTTTTCCTTGTCATTTCATATTTTAAAGGAGGCTGGATTTGAAGCTCTGCATCTATACATTTGAAAGTTCCATTAGTAGCTCTCTTTTTGACTATGCATTTTGGGGAGAGGGCTGGTAGGTGTGAGGTTTGATTGTGTATTGTCTCTACTGCATTTTGTTGGCCTTGTTGGTGAATTTCGGTCAATCTGGCCTGTAGTTTCGTCAGTTTACTGAGTATGCTTGTTTGTTCTTTATCTGGTAAGTTGGTAAAGTTATTCAGCAGATCTTCTTCTTCTGGGACTGTCCAGTCTGTTGTGTCAAGGGCGAGGCTGTTAATTGATGCTACAATCGCATGATTTGGGAGCTTAGATTTTTCTTGCGTGATTTCTCGGGTAGCTGGCAGCGGTTTCTCCCATCTACTGGGTTCTTCCACGGGAGTAGGGCAGATATCGGCTTCTGTTGGAATGGCCTTGTTCAACTTGTTCTGTCTTTTAGATGCAATCAATGGTCTGAGCGATATATCTTCAAAGTGTCGACGTGGAATAATTCCTTTCTGGGCTAAATGAGCCTTTTCCCTTAAGATTTTGGTTGGGATTCTATGACTACCAAATCTTAGTAGTACTTTTTTGGAATATCCATCGTTAGTGAGCCTCTTGACTGCTTTTAAGTCAATCCTTCCCCCCTCAGGGCCTAGGAGCAGATTTAGATGATGTCTGGCCCAGGAGGATGACTCCCAGTAAGGTAGGGGCCCTCTGTATGGAAAAATGTGGAGAACAATCTCACATGGCCTCAGTATCAAGTTGACTGAGTGAGGGGGGCTTCCTCTGATTTTTGGTTGGTTTAGAGGTATAAATTTGTATTTGTTCTGTTTATCTCCAGGGCTTGTTAAGGATGGCAAAAAGGGAGTGAGTTGCCTCCTTTCATCTGGGTTATCCAGCTTCTTGAAGATGTTTTGTAATTGTTCAAAGATTTTTTGAACTGTTTGAGCAGTCAGTAGGCAGCATTCCTCCAGCAGCTCCACCTTTCTATCAATTAGTACTTGTGCCTCGGTTATGGGAGTAGTAGCCTTGTCCTCGTTTATTCCTAGGGATATCTCTTCAACTGTCTTTCCATGTAAAGAGTTGAGAGAGTTTTTGGGAGGAGATATGTGCTGTTTTTGAAGTAGCAGATACTTATCTAGATTACTCTGTTTGAAACCAGAGGGCTCTGCGTCAGTTTCTGTGTCAAGACACCTGAGTCTTTTGGCTCTTCTCATTGCAGATTCTTCTTAAATCAATGAGATCAGACTTCTAAATAGAGTGATAAAGTATTAAAGTTCTCAGGTCGCAATCTCGTTCAATTTTCATTCCCATGTAAATATCATGGTATTCTTGCTGCTGTTGTAGCATACATAAAAAATGTTCTGTCCTTCTTTGACACCAATTGGCCGACCATACCCAGGAGAAAGGCCTCTGGTTTCTTCAAAAAGGTATATTTAAATACCTTTTTCATTTCATTATAAATCACTTCCCAGAAAGCCTTAATGCTTGGGCATGTCCACCAAAGGTGAAAGAATGTACCTTCAGTCTCTTTACATTTCCAACACTTATTATTAGGCAAGTGGTAAATTTTTGCGAGCTTGACTGGGGTCATGTACCACCTATAAGTCATTTTCATAATATTTTCTTTTAAGGCATTACATGCCGTAAATTTTATACCAGTGGTCCACAACCGTTCCCAGTCCTCAAACATAATGTTATGACCAATATCTTGTGCCCACTTGATCATAGCTGATTTAACTGTTTCATCCTGTGTATTCCATTTCAACAGCAAGTTATACATTTTTGACAAGTTCTTAGTTTTGGATTCTAACAATTCTGTCTCCAATTTTGATGTTTCCACCTTAGTTTTTGTATTCTGAAAGGTCATACAATGTGACAATGCTTGAAAATCTGCCTGTGAAGTACTGAAGAGCTCTGGGGTTTTGTTTGCCAGTTGAAGCAGAGCAACACAGGGTTTAAAAATAATAATTAAATGAAGTTTTTAACTTTTTTATTAAAAAAATCTACTGTTGTGCTCTAACAAATAAATAAAGAGATATTCAGTGATCTGCAGTCCAACATCCTGGACCCAGATAAGCATGCTGATTTAGTAAAACATAGAGTTGTGGTTCGAGGACCCGTACCCCGTGCAGTGGAATGAAACACAAGGACACGTGATATAAGGTTAATGGGCAAGAAAAGGCAACAACTTTATTGATTACAGCAAGTGAAAAGGTATTGGTTTAGGCATTGGATTACGTCAGCTGACTCCACCCCCTCAGAGAGGGGTGAGTCTGAAACAAGGGGGGTTTATTCACCAGTAGGTGGAGCCTGTTGATGCTAATCCAACTATAGGCTCTCCCCTGATGTCACTGAGGGTCGTGCCATGGCCTCCCGCCAAGCAGGCATCGGACAGAATACACGACCGCCAGATTCCTTTAACGGAATACCCAAAAATTGAAGGCATAGGCGATGGCCACACCTAGCCCTTCGACACCACAACACATTATTCCAATGCCTAACTGCCCAAAAGGGGCTCGCCGCCAATACCCTCACAGCTGTAACCAATCCCTGATGCTGCTGATGATGCTAGTTAACCAAATGTCATTCCCTTGGTCTGAAAGATGAACCCCATCATTCCGGTACAAGGCTTGGTTGCCAATCCGGATACAGTCATGAGAGATGACTCGGCCATACATAAAGCGCACCCAACGGGCTATTGCACGATTTAAGAGTTTCCTGGATTTTTCAATGGCCATACAGTTCTGCGCACCGCGCCACACAATTCTCTTCAGGAAGGAGGACCAGAACACCGTTGTTCTGGGACACAAGGCAGCAATCTCATCCAAATCTCTTTTTATGTGCCATGACAAGTCCACACTTCTTCTGCTAACAAGGTCATTTTCCCCTAATTGAAGGATAAGGATGTCAGGAGGGCCAAACGCGGCAACTCTCCCTCTCAGCAATGGCATAAGCTCTTCCCAACACATGCCTCGTCTCGAAAACCAGGAAACTCGCACTCCAGGTGGCAATCCAAGGTTAGGGGTGAGGCCACAGGTAACCGACCATACGCGGGCCCAATGGACTATACCATGGCCACAAATCCAGACACTTCTGAGAATGGCTGAGAATAAAGGAAAGAAAAATACGGGTAAGTAGAGGTAATGGAGCAGAGCGCATTCTAACGAATGTAACCTTTATAAGCGTCGGATTTCCACCGGCCCATTTCCTTAATCTTATCCGCTGGCAGGCCCAAGCGTGCAGCTGTTGTGGCGGCGCCCATCCTGAATGAGTGTGCCGCATAATCCTGGGAAGGTAAACCACAGGCATCAATAGCTTTGCGGAGTGCCCTTGTGAATTGGTGTCTCAACAAAGGTGACCCATCCTCGTGAACCAGGAGCAGACCCGGGCCGTGCGGTCTGAGGTAAAGGTACCGTCTAGTGTCCTTGACCGGGCACGGGCCCCGCTGCACTGAAGCTGTAAGTTTTACGAGGGAACCCCTACCTGCCTGGTCCGTTTTGGATTGACGTACCCACACAGTCATGCTAGCTTCGGTCAACTGCACCTCCTCCCACTTGCGTTAACCTCGGCTACCACTTCACCGACCCTCAAGGCGCCAAAGAAGGCGATCGCATATGCTGCGGAAAAGAGGCGGGCCTCGAACTTGGCCCAGCAGATTGACCTAAGCTTTGTGCGTATCTGAGATAGCAGCCTGTAAGAAATTGGCTTACGGCTCTAGGGGGGTTGTTGCCTGCCCCAACCCTCAATAGATCTGCGGATCAGGAAGTCACTGCACAGGTCAGAGGAAAACATGGCTTTAGCAAAGAAGCTGATGGCGGCTACGTGTATCTTTAAAGTTTTGGGGGCCCGTCCCAAATCGCTCTTCACTATAAAATTCGCAAAATAGAAGGATGTGTGTGACAGATTCTACCTTATTAGACATACAGGGGCAGAGACGCGCATGCATTGGTACCCGCGTGAATTTGCCGTACAGCACTGCTGAGGGCATTGTCTCAAAGCGGGCTCTAGAGAAAGCCCATCTATAAGCTTCGTTAGTGATGTTAGTTAAGTAAGGAGCAGCTGCAAAATTAGGCCAAGCTTTTAAGCATCTATACGTTTCCGGGAGTAGGGCATCTTCTTGTTGTAATTCGACATCGTAAAGTCTCTGAGTGATAATTGCTTTTGCCTTGTTCAGAGTTCCAATAAAAAGGTTTTCAGGGTTTAGGCCAATTTGTTTGATCTTATTGGTTATTTGCATAAGCCAAGGAGGATAGGGAACTGCGGCCAGGAAGCAAGGTAACAGTCCCTTAGGATTGTAATGGATTTTCAGCCAGAGGGATATTGCTTGCTCCCAGACTTTTAATTCCACTCTGGGCAGTCCTGCCTCTTGCCTTAAGACTGCATTAGGTGTACACTTTGGGGTAGCAAATAATGATCTTAAGAATTTTGATTGTACTGTTTCAAGGGTCTTAAGGTTGGCAGAGGGGCTAATTTGAGAGCCATACAGGAGTTGGGCTAAAGATTTTGCCTGAAAAACTTTTAGGGCCATCGGGAGGAAGCCAGCTCCTTTCCTTCTGAATAATCTAAGGATGGCATTTGCACTTATTCCTGCTGATATAGCTGATGTGGTCAGGTGTGTTGACAATTTGGCATTATAAGAGAAAGTAATGCCTAAGTATTGGAAGGTCTTAGTCTGTTCAATGGCGTTTCCCTTTACGCTCCAATTATCTTTCCTGAAGGAGCGGTTAAAATGTACAATTTTGGTTTTGGCAAAATTAATTGTTAACAGTTCAGTGTTACATTGGTCACTAAACTTTCCTAAGCCATGTTTCAGACCCACTTTGGTTTGAGAGAGAAGAACAGCGTCATCCGCATACATTAAAACTGGTACTTTTCTGCCGTTAGAGAACATAATCTAACACTAAGCAGTGATCTATGGTGGAACGTCCAGATGTAAACCCTGCTTGTTCAATTTCTAGCAAGTCATTATGATCTAACCATTCACATAATTTTAGGCATAGATGTTTTGTATAAAGTTTGCAGATCACATTCAGAAGACTGATTGGTCTATAATTAGATGGGTCAGAGGGGTTGCCCTTTTTAAATATAGGAACAATTATAGCCAGTCCCCAAACTTTAGGGATTTCAGTTGTCTTATCTATATATGAAAATAGATTTGCAAGAACCGGGGCCCACCAGTTTATTTGCGCTTTCAGAAGTTCAGCGACAATGAAATCACTTCCTGGGGCTTTGCCAGATTTCATTTGTAGAATTAACGAAGTGATTTCAGTTTCAGATGTTGGGGGCCACGGTGTATCATTATCTAAGGGGATGTTAAGCAGTGCAGAAGGACGATGTTCCCTAAACAGCACTTTATAGTGCTCTTCCCATAAATTTGCAGGGATTATTGTGCCCTCGTTAGGAGCTTTGGTTTGACTGGATATAATTTTCCAGAAGTTGGTATTGTCTTTTTCTATTGACGCTTTTATGAGGGCCTGCCAGATGAGAGAGTCTGCGGTTCTTTTTTTAGTTTTTAGTAACTCTTTGTAGTTCTTTTTTTTTAGTTGTAACTCTAATTTGGTGATAGGGTTAGGATTTTGCTGGAAGACCTTAAAGCATTCCCTGAGTATAAGTTTTGCCTGGATGCATTCGCGGTCAAACCATTTTTTTGTTGGTAGGGGACTCATTGTGGTTAGGTCTCCTGAGTCTTGACAATAACGGTTGGAGTTTTCGGATTAAAGTGTTATAATGGTCAATTGGGGAGGTCTCTTCAGTGTCGTTGGAGGTCAGATCAGCCCAGAGGAGTTGACCTTCCATTGATTGTGTCCAAATGCTAAAATTGTTATTAACATAAGGGGACCATTTAATTCTGGATCTGCCTATTTGTTGTAGAACATTAGGATCAGGTGTCTGTGGGGCGAGCCCACATCTAGAGGGTTCCCAAAACTCAGTCCTTTTAAGATTTAGGGGTAGATGGTCACTTTCGGTTCTTATATCTACAGTAAATTCAATATATTCATCAAAGAGTTCTTGGGAGACAAGGATGTAGTCAATAACAGAATGCCTTAAGCCTGACCAATAAGTAAATTGGCCAGGGCAGTCACAGGAGGCTTTATGGGAGACATGATCTGGCCATTGACATTGTGCTCTGACTCAGGGAAGGGAAAAAACACCCAGAATCACCCACTTCACCTTGTTATTCAGCCCCCACACAAAGCCTCTGTACACATGTACTAATTAGAGAGCTCTCTGTATGTCAGTTGAGGCCAGAGAATGCTGCTGTAAATTGTGACTATTACAATGATCAACTATATCAAAATATTTACAGTAATGGGAGAGTACAGAATGAGAGACTATGCAGATAAATCAAGGAGAAATGGCATGTCAGCTCTGTTTGGCCAGATCCAATATAAATGCATCCAGCAACAAAGGTTCCAGTTGTTGAGTCGCTTAATATTCTGTTTTCTTTTAATGTCGCAATGATTTTTTCTTTTAATCAAAGTCTGCTTCAGTTTGAAATTCTGAAGCAGAAGTTCTAAAAGTTTCTCAGCATAGGCCTGCAGGGACTCAAAAGACAAACAGAGAGAAAAAAATCAAGGCAAAGAAGTGACTTAATGTGTGTTGAATTAGGAAGACTTTGAGCAACACTGTATATTTTTAGAGATCTAAGAAATCTCAAAGACATTTTTAATCAGAGCTGAAAGATTATTTAAAAAAAAACACTCTGATTGTTCTCCCTCAGTTTCAGGTTTGCAATATGTTGTTGGGCAATTCATTCTTAATTGCATTTTGTCTTTCTTTTTCTTTAAAAAGCAATTAGATCTCTGTGACTGGGCTAGGCTGAGGCTACTGACATCTTCACCATACAGAAGTTTGTGAATCTTTCCTTTTGTGTGGCAAACTAAACTAAACTTATGGTGCTTATTGTCTTTGTTTTCTTATACACGACCAAAACTTACTTAATCTTTGGTGCCATATGTTTAAAGCCAAAAAAAAAAAAAAAAAAAAAAAAGAAAATCCCGGGAATTGCAGTTTGCTCAGAGTGCTGAGAATTATAAGTCTGTGTGGGATAAACCACAGTTCCCAGAATTTAGGGGTGGAGAGAATTATGGTTTAAGTGTCCTTTAACTGTATGTTGTGTACACAGCCTTTGTCGCTATCAATCTGTCAGGAGCCTCAATTAGATATGAATAATTTTCCTTTCATTGGATAAATACTGATATTTGGAAACACCTTGACAGAGACAAACCAGAAAGTATTTTTAAAACACTTTTTTTTTAGTTAGAAAGCTGGTGTCAGTGGGGCAGTGATGAAGGAACCAGAGTGGGGGAAGCACAGCTCTGGAATGTTTTACAGAGGACAATTAATTACACCATTGTCAAAGTTCCAGAATAATTGATGGGCACTGGTGGAGGTAGAGGCGTGGGGGGGGCTGCCCCCCCACCCACGCTGGGCACCATGCCCCTATGGGCGGCACACCATGCCCCCAGGACCCGGGACACGCCCCCGGGACACGTACCAGCCCCACCCCGTCTGCTCTCCGCCCCCTGTGCCGGAGCATGAAGCTCTGCCACTGTTGATGGGCATTATTACTTTATCGCTTTTTCAGGAAAAATGGGGCTCAAATGTGAAAACAAGAATTCGCTTGCCAGATTCACTAAAACCCACCAGTAATATATGACAATTGAATGAGGCAATAGAGGCATTTAAGGGTGGATCTATACACTGGGGGGGGGGGGGCGGACTATAAATAAGACAGACATTTTTTAAAAAACCTCTATGGAAAATCACTTACAAATTGTCTTTGCTCTCTGGTGCCATCTGGTGTTGCTTGCTTATAATGCACTCAGAACGCTGTTTCTTGACTAATGTAGCTGAGTCCTAAGCGTTACTATTGTTTTGTAACAATTTGGCATACGGGAAGTCAGAGAATGAGAAAAAAAGGAAGCAGAGATTGACTACATCTTTCCCCTTCTGTGATGAGGTTTTTTCTTCATGCTAACAGTTTAACAGATGACAACCATTTGTTGCAAAATATTGCCTTTCTAATTAAAAGGTTGCATTTAAGTTGTCTGAAGATCTTCCCTTAAATCTCAATGTGTTTTGTAAGTTGAATCTATGCAGTCAGAATTAAGCACCACGGAATTCATCTTGCACCCTGGTAAAAATGGATTGCAGTCATGTCACATGATTGATCATGGATGTAAACCAAGTTCTCCCCATTCCAGTTCCAACATGCTAATTATTACACCAATTTTTGCCAGCTCACTTTCTATGACTGCCAGGTGATCCTAACAAAATTATGCTATGTACAGTCATACCTCATGTTACGTTTGCTTCAGGTTATGTTCTTTCAGGTTACGTCCCGCGGCGACCCAGAAGTATCAGAAAGGGTGACTTCCAGGTTTCGCTGCTCGCGCATGCGCAGAAGCGCAAAATGACATCACGCACATGCGCAGAAGCGGCAAATTACAACCCGCGTGTGTGCAGACGTGCCACTGCGGGTTGCACTCTTTTCATGTTGCGAACGGGCCTCTGGAATGGATTCCGTTTGCAACCAGAGGTACCACTGTACTGCTGCTCTGTGGTGTGTGTGTGTCAAGGGGGGTGGGGATCAACATAGCTGCATTTTTGGACTCACCACCATACCACTGGGCAGTGATGGATAAGAATATATGTGGAAGTCTGAGGTTTAAATATCAGTTCATGGTTTCAGTGGGGCTTGTTTAGCACAACTTCGTGGTGTGAATTTTGCACACAGTTTACACTTAGAACCCCAATCTGATTCAAAATTAATTCAGCTTCAAACACTCAAGTGCATATTTTCATCACAGCTTCTTTTTTGAGTGTAGGTTCTCATATTTGGTTGTCAAGCTTCTTCTTTGTTTTATTTATTTTTTTAACAATTATTTTATTATTCAGAGGCTTTGTGTCTGAATATTTTGTATACTGCCCTGGACTCCTATGATATGAAGTGCAGTCGAAACGTAGGGTGGTGGGGGACACAGATAGATAACACAGATGTGCAGCTGAAAGATGCTTTCAAGCTAATTCAATCCTTAAGATAATGAAATGAGATGGGGTCGGCATGTGCTCCCCACTATGATTCATGGTGTTGGGGTTGTTGAAACGTCGCCAGCCCGGGAGCTATGCCAGCCTCCAGCCAGCCACCCGAACATCCATCAAAGGCGAAGCTTCGGTGATCATCCCTGGCTGCAGTTCAGGAATCTTCCTCCTTCTCTCAGACAAGGGCGATCGGCCAAAATAGGCAGCCTCTCTCTTATGAGGAAGCATACCAATTTCCCTTATATAGCGACAAAAGGGAAAAGGCAGTCTGTAGTTTCATTACTACATTTATTTACTGCAAAACAACAAACAACACAAAGGACTGCATGTCTGAGCAGCCAAGCTCTGGGTTTTTCCACACAACCCTGCTCTATCTCAAGATAGATCTCAAGATTTCAGCTCCCCTCCTCCGAGCTGATAAGGCTCATCTTCTTTGAGCCCACCCAGCAGAGCATTAAAACAACAAAGTCCACAACGGAAGGATGAGATCGGTATGATGCTACATTGCTATGCTTTATTACTAAGCTATGCAGAGAGCAAAGAAAAATACATATTGTCTCTGTGAGAAGCAGAGAGCAACTGAACAATGAGAAAACAAAGAACAAAGGAAACAGGAAACCAGTAACGTCACATCCCGTCTCCCTTTCCTGTGAGAATCCAACAGTATATGGACTGTGGAATGTAAACAGTCCTGTGACTGCAAGCAGCTGCTCAGTGAGGAAACAGAAACTAACATCCTCCCCCTTTCTGTGAACACCACTGGGCAGCATGTTAGTATAATCTCAGTACAAACCCAATTTCTGTACATACGGGTAGGTACAGTGTTGATCTCTTGGAACAACCTTGGACAATAAATCAACAGGAATTTCATTACCTGGCATGTAGGACACCGTTACGAGTCCTTTCTGAACACATTCCCTAGCATGTTGCAGCTTCAATTGCAAGTGCTTTGTGCTTTGCTTACAACCTTCAGAAGTCAGCAATGACCGCTCCCCGCTTAAAAACGGGGGGCGCCCTTTGCGTGGACGCGTGCAGCCCCTGGATCTGGAGCGGCTCCAATAGCTTAGGCTTGGCCTTGCCTTCCCTCAGGTGGGATATGTGGGGTCTCCGCCTACCTCAGTCATTTGCCCAATCCCACCTGGGGGAAGCGTTGCCAAGGAGACCAGTCCAGGTAGGGGAGGGATTACCTGCCCACACAATAGAGGGAGGATCTTACCTGGGAATCCTCACTTGGCTCCAGAGCTTCTCCAGGAAGGATGTCGCTGGACTTCCTCGCTCCAAAGGTAAGCCTGGGGCCTTTGGCCTCCCCCCCCCCCGCGCGACAGGGTTCCCAAGGGATAGCGGGGGGGGGGGGTAATGGATTTCAGGATACCCTTTTAAAATTGGATCCTTTTCTCTAGGCGGGCCCTGATGCCCCGGGGTGTTGGGTGGTGGCATGGGGGCCCCTCTAGCTGCCCCCCCCCGTGCCTGCGGGGGCGTGTGGGCCGCGGGGGGGGAGGCAACGCCACACGCGGCCCTTCCCTTCCCCCGCCAGGCCTGGCGGCCCTGGGGTACGGCGGGTGGTGGCGGGGGGTCCCCAGTCACCCCCCAGGGCCTTGGAGGCCACCAAGCGGCCTTGTTTAGGCCGCAGGGAGGCCCGCCGCGTTTTTGTGAGGCCTTACTGGGCCTCGGGGGGGCTCCTCCGCATTCCGCGGCCTAGTTGGGCCTCCCGCGGCCCTGGAGCCTCCCCTAGGCGGCGGGGGCCTTCCCGCCGCCCCCGCGATCGCCAGGGGGGCCGCGGGCCACGCCATGCGGCCTCCCCCGGCTCCGGAGGCCTAGCTGGGCCTCAAGGAGGCCTTGCCACGTTTTACGGCCTAATCAGGCCTCTGGTGGCCCGGGAGCCTCTTCTGGGCGGTGGGGGCCTTCCCGCCACCCCCGCGATCGCTGGGGGGGCCGCGGGAGGCACAGGCGTGAACCGGAGGCACAGGCGTGAACATGGTGCTATCGCGCCGTGCGGGGAGGAGGGCATTGACTCCAGAGGTAGAATTAGGAAATCCAACCACAAAAGAACCGACCAGCCCCCAGGCATTCGCCTGCGTGAGAAGTTGCGGGAACGCATCCTTAATGGGGAGTTCGTGGATTTGTTTGATCTGCTATCCCCTGCCGCTTCGACAGCCCTAAAATCTAAATCCGCCGAGCAGAGAAAAAAAGATAAAAAAGTGAGTGTTGAGCATACCTTTCGTAATTGGCTCACTGCATACACCAATTACATGGGTATTATAGTCGCTAGTTACCCTGACAGGGGTTGGCACCTGACCAACTACCTACTCATCATCCTAAAGGCTGAAGCCATGTCTGGGGGGGAGGCGGCACTCGCCTATGACCAGGCATTCAGGGAGCGGGCGGCAGAGGACGACACAGTTAGATGGGATATCAAAGATGACGACGTGTGGTCTGAGTTGGTTTCCCCGTTCTTCAAGAAAGGGCCCGACAATGTGAAACAGTCCAAATCTCAATCCAAGGCCCCCAAGAGATCTTGCTGGGAGTATAACAACGGCTCCTGCTTCAGAGAAAAATGTCGATTTGCTCATGAATGCGAGCGCTGTAGTGGATCTCACCCCACCATAAAATGTTTTTGGGGGAAGAAGCTTTTTCGAGGCTCCCGCAGATCAGGCGCAGGCACATCTCAAGACAAAAGAGAGGCCGGAGCCTCTACAGGCTCCTCTGGCGCTCAGCAAAGCAAAAACAATGCCCGCAAATAGTGCTCTCCTTTCCCTAGCCCCCTCACCCATATCTCTATCAGCAATGCTGCCTTTGTTACACCAGTACCCCAATAAAGAGGCAGCAAAATACATTGAGGAGGGCTTTAAGGAAGGTTTCCGCATCCCAGTGGTAGGCACCCCCTCATGCACCAATCCCCCCAACCAAAAGTCTGTCCGAGATATGCCACACATTGCCGAGAAGAAGATCACCAAAGAACGCTTGCTGGGGCGAGTGGCAGGTCCCTTCACAGAACCTCCATTTCCTAACCTCATAGTGTCTCCACTAGGTATTGTACCTAAGAAGGCCCCAGGCGAGTTTCGTTTAATACATAACCTTTCTTACCCAAAGGGTGGGTCAGTAAATGATGCCATTCCCCAAGAACAATGCTCAGTCAAATATGCTTCACTTGATCAGGCAATCAGGCTGGTTAGGGAGTGTGGCCCGGGCGCGCTCATGGCAAAATGTGACATCGAATCAGCCTTCCGTCTGTTACCAGTCCACCCCAGGGACTTCTGGTTGCTAGGTTTCAAATTCCAGGACCACTGGTACTTTGACAAAGCTATGCCCATGGGCTGTTCCATCGCATGCGCTGCATTTGAAACCTTCAGCACATTCGTGGAATGGGCCATGAAACGCAGGTCAGGGTCCCACCACATTTCCCATTACCTAGATGACTACTTTTTCGTCCAGCCAGCGGGCTCAGATGCGTGTGCTAGGGCGCTGGCATGCTTCATTCAGCTGGCAGCTGAATTGGGCATCCCGTTGGCAGCGGACAAGACCAAAGGTCCAACCACTGTCATCTCATATCTGGGTATTGAAATGGATTCTGTCAGCCAAACCTCACGCCTGCCCCTGGCCAAACTCGCCACGTTGAGGGAATTGATAACTAACATGATGGCCCAGAAAAAGACCACGTTGCGTCAGGTCCAGACACTCTTAGGACACCTCAACTTTGCATGCAGGGTTATCTCGCCCGGTCGCGCCTTTTGCGCACGCTTAGCCCGTCTCACGGCTGGCGGTGTTGCCCCCCATCACCACATCAGGGTCACCCACACCATAAGGGAAGACCTCAAAATATGGCTAACCTTCCTGGAAAGTTACAATGGGGTGTCCTTCTGGCAAGATTGGCTGCTGCCTAAGGAACAGCTACAGGTGCACTCTGACGCCTCTGGTCGCTTTGGCTTCGGCGTCTACTTCAGGGGTCACTGGTGCGTGCAGCCTTGGCCGACATCTTGGCACGAGGAGGGCATTACACGTGATTTAACTTTTCTTGAGTTCTTCCCAATCCTAGTGGCCCTCCGTGTTTGGGGGCACCTCCTCAAGGACACCAGGGTGTGCTTCTGGTCGGACAACCAGGCGGTGGTAAGAATCATTGCGAAGCAATCCGCAAAATCCAACAGGGTAATTCGCGTGCTCCGTCTCTTCGTGCTGGAATGTCTGAAAGGTAACATCTCCTTTTCTGCGCGGTTCATCCCGGGCCTCAATAACGACATTGCAGATGCCCTGTCTCGCTTTCAGATGGAGCGCTTTCGCGACCTAGCACCCGAGGCCGATCAACTCCCAGAAGCCTTTCCGGAGGACCTCTGGGAAATTGGACGGGAGAAGTGACAGCAGGAGTTCTGAGCGCCCTTGCACCATCAACGCTGCGGTCCTACACCAGAGCATGGTCCCAATTCGAGGGGTTCAGAGATAAGTTTGGCTCACGACGCAGGCGTACAGCTAAGGAGTCTGATGTTCTAAAATATTTGGTTCACCTAAAGCGTAGGGGCATGGCCCTTAAAACCATCAGCCTGCACAAGGCCGCTATCTCCTACTTCAGCAACTGTTTTTGGCTCCCAGACCCCTGTAACACTTTCCACGTAAGGAAGCTTCTTGCAGGGTGGCGTCGCTCCCACCCGCCCATTCCAGATAAGAGGAGGCCAGTAACCATAGAGATCCTCCGGCTGATATGGGATGCGCTCCCCAGTATTTGCTGGTCCAACTATGAGGTCAGGCTCTTCAGGGCAGCCTTCTCCCTGGCCTTCTTTGGTGCGCTCCGTATCGGAGAGTGCATAGGGGGCACATTGTCACCTCATCGCAGGGGCTTGTCTGTGGCTGATATCAACCTTGACAGGCACATGATACAAGTCAAAATCCGAGCCTCCAAAACCGTTCAACTAGGTAGGGGTTCCATGCTAAGTCTAGCCTCCTCCCCGCACACTGGACCATGCCCTGTCGCGGACACACGCAAATTCCTGAAGGTACGTCCTCCAGGACCAGGCCCTCTCCTCATTCATGCATCAGGCCGCCCCATGACCCGTTGCCAATTTGTCTCAATAATGCGCAAGGCCATCCACGCTTGTGGAGGCGACCCGGCACAATTTTCCGGGCATTCCTTTCGTATCGGTGCAGCAACCACGGCAGCTGCAAGCGGCCTCCCAGCAGAACACATAAAGACAATGGGGCGGTGGCGTTCAGCTGCCTTCAAAGGCTACATTAGATACAACCAACAGGCATTGACAGATTCCATATAATCCTTTCTTTCAGGCTCAACCCCCAAACATGTGTGGATCTTCGGCCACAGCATTGTGCATTGGGCGGCCATCCATGCCACTACTGGTCCAGGCGGAGAGCATCTGGGTCTTCAGCCAAAGATCTCCATTTCCTGGTTCGGACAACGTGGAATGCGGTGGGATGCCCTGCTCCCTCGGTTGCGTCACGAACTTGCATTCCGCCACCCGCCAAACGCGGTTGTGCTCCACCTCGGCGAAAAAGACTTGGTCGTGCGTAAAAGCATAGTTCTGATCAAAACAGCTATCGCAGACCTGAAAAGCGTACACGCCACTCACCCCAGTATTATGATTTTCTGGTCCGAACTTCTGCCACGCTTGCATTGGCGTGGCAACATCAAACCCACCAGACTTAACTACACTGTGGAAAAAATCAATAGGGCACTGCGCTCTGCAACCACTCGCATGGGAGGTTGGGTCGTGAAACACCCCAACATTAAAGTTTACATGCAGGAGCTATTTCGGCCCGATGGCGTGCACCTATCGGACCTTGGTAACGAGCGTTGGCTGAGCGACATCAGGCATGGCCTGACTGACTGGTTGGAGGATGGCAAAGGCGCTTTTCAGATGTAGGTAGTCTTGGCGGCGAGACCGCAATCTTTGCGGTCTCGGGTGGCGGTATCAGGCCTTGGGCGGAATCCTTTAGTCCATCTTCCTCTTTGCGGCGGCGATACCAGGGTTCCCCGTTAAAGGGGTTTCTGAAGGGAGGCTTTGGCGTGCGCCGAAAGGTTGTCATTGCTCTCCCCTGCGGCGGCGGCGTAACGGGGGCGGCTGTCTCTGCTTGAACATATGTTCTTCAGAGCCGGCCCATCCCCCCCCCACACACTGGATAACCCTGATGCTCCCTAGGTCCCCGGCTGGGGACTGGGGAGGGAGAACGCCCAATGCCTGAGCCAAGGTCTACCCACATTTGAAATTTAATAAAGTTGTGGCCAATTTAATCCCATAGCACGTTGTCTCGAGTCGTTATTCCGCATGACGGGGGGACCGCGGGGGATCTGGGGACTCCGCCTGTCCACGCAAAGACAAACATGCTTTGTTGTCCTGATAAACCTGGATTGGACATTTGACAGGAATTCTCATGTCTTTACACAACTGTAACAACCATTCACAATCCACAAGTGAATAAGACAGTGCATTCAGTTCAGCTTCAGAAGTACTCAAGCTAACTGTTGTTTGCTTCTTGCACGACCAATCAAATAGACCCTGGTTGTACATGCAGCAAACTCCAGACGTGCTTTTCCTGTCTGTAGTGTCACTTCCAAAACTTGTCTGTAGTGTCACTTCCAAAACTGCCAGCACCCAGACCTGTTCTTCCAGAGTTCCTGACCACTCCTGGCTTCCTGCTTTGGACCCCGCTTCGCCCTTGGTGGACAGTCTCCAGACCCTCAACCCAGGACTGGACTCTCACCACGCCTTTTGGTAACCCCCCCCCGGGTCCAGCACAGTTTGCTCCCGCCACACCCGCACTCCCCCTTCGTTGCGGTGCGTTCAGGAAGAGTCAGAAGCCATGGCCGACCAGGCAGCTGCGTTGGTGGCATTGGCTCAGGAGAACCAGGCCTTGACTCACACCGTTCAGCAGCTCAGCAATGCGGTTACGGCGCTTCAGCAGTGGTTGGACGCCTTACCGGCTCCTGGGGCTGACGCCCCAGTTTCTGGCAAGTACCCAGTGGCCCTGCCAGAGAAATTTGATGGGTCCCCGGCCAGCTTCCCCATGTTCCTCGCCCAGGCCAAGCTGTATATTCAGGGGCGAGCCCGGAATTTTCCTGACGATCGCACCAAGGTGCACTTCTTGATCAGCTTGCTGAAGGACCAGGCAGCCAAGTGGGCTTTGCCATTGCTCCGGCAAGACTCTCCTTTGCTGACAGACTATGTGGGGTTTTGTAACCGCTTGGAGACTGAGTTTGGCAACCCTCTGAAGGGGAGCGAAGCCAATCGGGCGATTCGTCAGTTGAGACAGGACAAGTCCACAGCCGCCGCCTACGCCACAGAATTTCGGCTGTTGGCGCAGGACTTGTCCTGGAATGACTCTGCACTGCAGGACGAGTATCTTGAGGGGCTTTCGGACGAGATACTGGACCAGCTGGCCACGATGGATCGTCCCACCAAGCTGGACGCCCTCATTCAGCGAAGCCTGCAAATAGACGATCGGTTGGAGGACCGTCGCCAGGCCCGGGACCGCCCGCACTCCCGGCTTCTGGCTCCAGTCCTTAACTGCAGCTCCACGGCCACAGCCGATTGCCGGACGAGCCAACGCAGCTCGGGGCAGCACGACCTCACCTCTCCCCCTCAGAGAAGACGCGGCGTCGGAAGGGGAACCTGTGTCTTTACTGCGGTGGGAGTGGACATTACGGCCGATCCTGTCCCGAGAAGATGCCAGCCACAGGAAAACCGCCAACCCCGGTAGCCGAAGGCCCTGGCAACCTGGGGTCCCAAACCATGCAAGAGGTGCCCTCATCAGTGGAATTGTGACACCTCATGGTCCCGGTGCGTCTATACCCTCCAGGTGGGCCCTGGATTCTCACCCACGCTCTGGTATATTTGGGGGCAACCCGCTCCTATATGGACGCTGCCTTTGCCGCCCATCATCAGGTGCCACTTCAGGACAAGCCAGAACCGGTACAGGTGAAGGCAATTGACGGAGGGCTCCTGCGTTCAGGTGCCGTTACTCGGGAGACCCAGCCCTTGGTCCTATGTCTCCAGCAGCACCGGGAGGTGCAAACTTTGGACATTGCCTCCATGCCCCGGTTCCCCCTGGTGCTCGGGATGGACTGGCTGGAGTCACACAATGTTCAGATCGACTGGGTCAAACGATCTGTTTGCTTCCCAGACCCATGTCCCCATGCTCGGTCCGAGATGCTAGTGGCTGCGCCCCCAGGGGAGGCTGCATCAACACTCCTCGCTGCGTACCGCGACTACCAAGACGTGTTCAAGGAACGGGGGGCAGACCAGCTGCCGCCGCATCGGTCTTTCGACTCCGGTATAGACCTCCAGCCCGGAGCGCCCCTGCCTGTGAGTCGCTTATACTCTCTTACAGAGCCAGAGCGCGGAGCTTTGCAGGACTTCCTGCGCAAGAACCTGGAACGTGGGTTCATTCAGCCTTCTACCTCGCCCACCGCTACACCAGTGCTCTTCATTAAGAAGAAGTGTGGGGAGCTTCGTCCTTGCCATGATTACCGGGCCCTGAACAAAATTACCATCCCAGACCGGTACCCCTTGTCCCTTATCTCGGAGTTGCTGGAGCGGGTGCAAGGGGCGCAGGTGTTCACGAAGCTAGACCTCCGAGGGCCTACAATTTAATTCGGATCTGAGCCGGGGATGAGTGGAAGACAGCATTCGGGACCCGGTATGGGCAGTTCGAATACCTCGTAATGCCTTTCGGGTTGTGCAACGCGCCCACCGTATTCCAACGGTACATCAACCACGTGTTCCAGGACTTGCTAGACAAGTACGTGGTGGTGTACCTAGATGACATTCTGATTTACTCCCGTGACCTGGCTCGCCAGGAGGGTCATGTCTGGACTGTGCTGCAGCGCTTGCGGGAGCACCGCCTGTATGCGAAGCTCAGCAAGTGCGAGTTCCATCAGCGGTCAGTGGACTTCCTCGGTCACCGACTCTCTCCAGATGGGGTGCAGATGGATCCTGGGAAGGTGGCAGCGGTTCGGGAATGGGCGGCACCTCGGAACTGCAAGGACCTATAGCGGTTCCTGGGGTTCGCCAACTATTACCGGACTTTCATTGCAGACTATGCTCTTCGCACCACCCCGTTGACCCGACTGCTGCGTCCCAAGACACCATTTTCCTGGGACAAGGAGGCAGAGGAGGCGTTTCAGGGGTTGAAAGCCTGTTTTCAGAGGGCGCCGATTTTGCAGCATCCTGATCCCTCTCGACCCTTCGTGGTGGAGACTGACACCTCCAGCACAGCTCTTGGTGCCGTCTTGTCCCAGCAGCACGGACCTGATGCGCCACTGTTACCGTGCGCCTTCTATTCCCGCCAGCTTCTTCCGGCGGACTGTAACTATACCGTGTGGGAGCGGGAACTACTGGCCATCAAGGTGGCCTTTGAGGTCTGGCACCACCATCTTGAGGGGGCACGACACCCGGTGGAGGTGAGAACCGACCACCGGAACCTGGAGTACCTTCAGACCACCCGCAAGCTGAACCAAAGGCAGATCCGGTGGGCGTTGTTCTTCTCCTGGTTCTAGTTCCGGATCCACTACATCCCTAGCTCCCAAAATCAGAAGGCGGATGCCCTGTCCCAGAAACCCGAAGACATCGCAGACACGGTACGGCAAGCAGTACCAACCACGATCCTACCACCGGCTGTGTTCCTGGCCACTCAGGAGGCTGAGCCACTGCAAGCTCGGGTGCGGGAACAGCAGCGGGTCGACGCTTGGGCTCAAGAACGACTCCAGGAATGGGCCGAAGGGTCATGGCCTCAGTACCCGGGGCTGGTATTGCACCAGGGCCTACTGCTGCACCACGGTCGCCTGTACATCCCGCCAGGGCCACTGCGGGCTGAGGTCCTCCGGATGCCCCACGATGCCCCAGCGGCAGGACACTTCGGGCGGTATCGGACCACCCATCTGGTAAGCCGCGAGTTTTGGTGGCCCCGCCTAAAGGCTGACGTGGCTCGCTACATTGCTTGTTGTGATGTCTGCCGGTGGGCCAGGGGCCCTACCGGGCGACCCCCCGGCCTACTTCAGCCTTTGCCAGTCCCACCACGTCCATGGCACATGGTTTCGCTGGACTTTGTAGTGGACTTATCCCCGTCTCGTGGCTGTACCTGCCTCCTGGTTTTCTCAGACCATTTCACTAAGATGGTGAACTGTGTCCCTGCCCATCTGTACCCACAGCTAAGGAAACCACTCAGCTATACCTTCAGCATGTCTTCCGCCTGCATGGCCTACCTGAGCGTGTGGTGTCCGACTGGGGCGTCCAATTCACATCCCGTTTCTGGTGAGCGTTGCACCAGACCCTCGAGACAGAGGTCTGTCTATTGTCAACCTACCACCCACAGACCGATGGCCAGACGGAACGGGCGAACGCGGTGCTGGAGCAGTACCTCCGGTGTTACTGCAGCTTCCAGCAGGACAACTGGGTCGACCATCTTGCATTGGCGGAGTTCGCTTACAACAACGCGGTGAACGCGTCCACCCAGCAGACCCTGTTCCAGGCCAGTTACGGTTACCATCCGCGGTTGTTCCTGGATGTGCTGCCGGCATCCGCAGTCCCTGCGGTGACAGAGTGGTTTCAGGAGCTCCAGTCTCAGCAACAACTATTGATGGAGCAACTGCGCCAGGCCAAGGAGGCGTACAAGACCCAGGCCGACCGCCACCGCCAGGTGGGGCCGGAACTCCACGTCGGCGACCTGGTATGGCTCTCCACTCGTCACCTCCACCCCTCTCAGCCTTCGCGGAAGCTGTTGCTGTTGCTGCTTGTGTGAGTGCTGGGAAGACCGCTCCCTCTCCTGCCAACTCCATCCGGCCTAGGGGGCGGGGCCTGCACTACCACTACAGTTTAGAGGCCTGAGCAGCTATCAGCAGCAATGGACAAAATGGTTTTAAATGTTTTAATTGCTTTTAATTTGCAGCACCTTAAATGGTGGTTGTTGTTTTTTATAATATTATATTATTTCATTATTTTATTTTTGCTTGGGGTGGGATAAGCATTTAGTCAGCGCGATTGTTTCTTGCTTTGTTTTGTTTTGTTTTATTATTATTATTATTCTGTTAAATTATTATATAGTTTGTATTTTGCTTTTTAAGGGGAAGGGTCATGGCTGCCTGTGAGTGGGCCTCAGCCAATAGATTGGGTGGGGCAGGTTCCACAGGGGGGATGTATTGGGACACCCGATCTCAGTGATCACGGGCAGGAGGAGGAGTTACGCTAAGACCAGACCATGTCATTACCGAGGAGGCAGGTTTAGTCGTTGTTTGAGGACTATCCCTGCCTCCAGGTCTGGTCCTGACCAGAAGGATACTGGAATCAGCAAGGGAAACCCACATGACCTGAAAGTGTTGCTGTGCAATGCCAGGTCAATGATGAATAAAACCACTGCCATCCACGACCTGATTGTGGATGGAGGATTTGACCTGGCATGTGTGACAGAGACCTGGTTGGATGAGGCAGATGGGCCTGTCCTTGCCGCTGCTTGCCCACCAGGTTTCTCTTATGCACAGCAACCCAGGTCATGTGGGCGGGGAGGGGGGGTTGCAGTGATTTTTAGGAAGTGATTAGTCAGCACCAGGCGTCCTATAGGGAAGACCCAGTTTTCTGAGTGCATGTTCTGGAAGTTGGGCAATAGGGGCAGTACAGGATTCCTACTGGTGTACCGACCTCCCCGCTGCACCGAGCTGCTTCAGGTAGTGGCGGGTATGCTCCTGGAGACACCTAGCTTGGTTGTCCTAGGGGATTTTAACATCCATGCCGACATGACCTTACAAGGGGCTGCTCGGGACTTCGTGGAAAGCATGACCTCCATGGGGCTGTCCCTGAATAAGTTTGGCCCAACTCATAGCCGTGGACATGCCTTAGACTTGGTGTTCACCTCTATGGATGTTTGTGATCTGACACTAACTAAAAGCGGGAAAAAAGAAGTGCCATGGTCAGATCACTTCCTGGTGCAACTGGACTTCTCTGCAACCCTTCCCCTCTGCATGGAGGTGGGACCGATTCGGATGGTCCGCCCCCGCCACTTAATGGATCCAATTGGCTTCCTTAGAGTGGTAGGGGATGCTTTGTCCCAAGTTGATGGCCTTTCAGCTGATTCCCTGGTGGCACGCTGGAATGTGGAGTTAACCAGGGCTATTGACTGTCTGGCTCCGAAGCGCCCTCTCCGATTGCATGGAGCCCGGACAGCCCCGTGGTTTCCCCTGGAGCTGAGGGTGATGAAACAATCGTTGAGACGGCTAGAGCGCCGGTGGCGGAAAACTCATTCTGAATCAGACCGGACACGGGCTAGAGCTCAACGTCGAGCCTACCAAGTGGCAATGGCGACGGCGAAGAGGGCCTTCTTCGCCGCCTCCATTGCATCTGCAGGGGGGGGAAAGCAGCAGGAGACTTTTTCAGGTGGTTCGCAATCTATCGGAACCACCTGTACCACCGGGGCCTGGTAGGAACCCCAAGATCTCCTGCAATGCTTTTGCAAAGTTTTTTGCAGATAAAATCGCTCAGATTCAGAAGGAGGTAGACTCCACCGTGGGAGCAGGGCCAGGGCGGGAGAGTGCTAGAGTTCTGTCTGGTCCTGTTACATGGGATCAATTCCAATCTGTTACCTCCGAGGATGTGGACAGGCTGCTTGGACAAGTGAAACCGACCACCTGTCTCCTTGATCCTTGCCCATCCTGGCTTATAAAAGCTAGCCGGGAAGGGCTGGGCGATGGGCTCTGCGGGGTGGTGAATGCTTCCCTCTGTGAGGGAGCCTTCCCAGACCCGCTGAAAGAGGCGGTCATTAAACCGCTTCTTAAAAAAACATCTTTAGACCCAGCCAATTTGGCCAACTATCGCCCAGTCTCAAATCTTCCATTCTTGGGCAAGGTGATTGAGCGGGTGGTTGCTGAACAACTCCAAGCACGCCTGGAGGAAACAGACCATTTGGATCCGTTCCAATCGGGATTCAGGCCTCACCATGGGACTGAAACTGCCTTGGTCGCACTGGTTGATGATCTCTGGCAGGCTAGGGACAAAGGTGAGAGCTGTGTCCTAGTTCTGCTGGATCTCTCAGCGGCCTTTGACACCATCGACCATAACATCCTTCTGGACCATCTAGAGGGGCTGGGAGCTGGGGGCACTGTCATACAGTGGTTCCACTCCTTCCTCCTGGGCCGTGTCCAGAAAGTGGGGGGGGGGATGAGTGTTCAGACCCCTGGGCTCTCACTTGTGGGGTGCCTCAGGGTTCTGTCCCCTCCCTCATGCTTTTTAATATCTATATGAAGCCGCTGGGAGAGATAATCAGGGGGTTTGGGCTGGGTGTTCATCAGTATGCAGATGACACCCAGCTCTACCTCTCCTTTAAATCAGAACCAGTGAAGGCAGTGAAGGTCCTGTGTGAGTGCCTGGAGGCGGTTGGAGGATGGGTGGCGGCTAACAGATTGAGGTTGAATCCTGACAAGACAGAAGTACTGTTTTTGGGGGACAGGGAGTGGGTTGGTGTGGGGGATTCCCTGGTTTTGAATGGGGTAACTGTGCCCCTGAAGGACCAGGTGCGCAGCCTGGGAGTCATTTTGGACTCACAGCTGTCCATGGAGGCGCAGGTTAACTCTGTGTCCTGGGCAGCTGTTTATCAGCTCCACCTGGTATGCAGGCTAAGACCCTACCTGCCCGCGAACTGTCTCGCGAGAGTGGTGCATGCTCTGGTTATCTCACGCTTGGACTACTGCAACGTGCTCTATGTGGGGCTGTTGGGATACTGCCAGGGAGATAAAGTCCATCATGGCCCCACGTCGCCTCCGGACGTCCATCGATCTCCCGTAGACACACAGTATCAGCAATTAGCGACACGAGCTCCAGAAATAGCTTGCCACATTCCAGAGCTGATGCACGTTCTTATCAGCAGATAATGCACAGCGAAAGATGCACGCAGGAGAGCATTATTTAAGTTTATTCAGCGTTGGTCAGAACTAAAGAAAAAAAACATGACCGCCTGCTTCAGTGTTCAGGCACCGAGAGAGAAATGAAAGCAAAGGAAAACATAAACTTCCTGTGAACAGGAAATACGCAGACTCTGTGACTCACAAAGCCTGCTCCCTTTTAAGGTGGAACGGAAATATCCTAACAGGGGCTACCTTTGAAGGTGACCTGGAAACTGCAATTAATCCAGAATGCGGCAGATAGACTGGTGACTGGGAGTGGCCGCCGGGACCACATAACACCGGTTCTGAGAGATCTGCATTGGCTCCCAGTACGTTTCCGAGCACAATTCAAAGTGTTGGTGCTGACCTTTAAAGCCCTAAACGGCCTCGGTCCTGTATACCTGAAGGAGCGTCTCCACCCCCATCGTTCAGCCTGGACACTGAGATCTTGCGCCGAGGGCCTTCTGGTGGTTCCCTCATTGTGAGAAGTGAGGCTACAGGGAACCAGACAGAGGGGCTTCTCGGTAGTGGCGCCCGCCCTGTGGAACGCCCTCCCATCAGATGTCAAAAAGATAAATAATTACCTGACATTCAGAAGATATCTTAAGGCAGCCTTCTTCAGGGAAGTTTTTAATATGTAACGCTGTACTGTTTTTAACACTGATTGGGAGCCACCCAGAGTGGCTGGGGAAACTCAGCCAGATGGGCGGGGTATAAATAATAAATTATTATTATTATTATTATTATTATTATTATTATTATTATTATTATTATTATTATTATTTGTCAGTGCCGCCCGAGGTCCCAGCTCACCAAGGACCAACGCTGCTTCGTTGTTTAGTATAAAAGTCTTTATTGAAGTTCAGTTTCACTTCCACAGCCGCAGCGTGCAGCACTACGTCTCAAACTCTAGACCGCCGAAGCTCCATCTGAATCTCCTCCCCCCTGACACCAGTTTAAGATTCTAGCCTTGCTCCACCTCCTCCTTTGTTCTTTCCTCCTCTGGGTCCGCCTGCCCGTCGGGGTCTCTCCCTTCCTAGACTCCTCTGACGCTGAGTCCCCTGACTCTTCCCCCTCCCTCCGTCGGGCTTTAGGACCTGGCTCCCAATCCGGGTTTCCTGCTGTCCCGCGCGCCTGTACATTTGAACTTGGTGCGCGCGCCCAGCCTCCCACTTTCCTTCTGACCGTTACACTGCTGTCACTACTCCCTCCTTCGGGGAGGCTAGCTGGAACTGACCTCCCCTCCGTTTCCCCACTTTCCGATGGGGGCGTGGTCAGCCCTGACTCATCTTCTCTCCCTGCTGGAGGAGAGGCTGGCCCTGACACATGTGACTCTTCCCCCCCACTGCGCTCTGGTGGGGGAGCTGGTCCTGATCCCCCGCTGCTGCCTTGGGAGTCCCCGCTGGCCCCCTGCTTCTGGTGCGTCCCCCCTGGGACCCCCCTTGCCCTCACCATCGGCGCCCCCTTCTGGGAATCTTCTGATTCGCTGGAGAAGCTCATGGAATCTCTCGGGTCACTGTCATACTCCCCTACGCTCCCCTCGGATTCCTCCCCTTCGCTCTCCATTTCCTCTCTCCCCTGTGCTTCTGCTCCTGAGCCCCTGACATTATTATTATTATTATTATTATTATTATTATTATTATTATTATGGACGCCCGCTTCACCGGCCCGTTTCCCATCGTGGACCAGGTCTCGCCTGTGGCATTCCATCTCCGGTTGCCCGCAACCCTGAAGGTTCACCCGGTATTCCACAGGTCCCTTCTGAATCCGGTGGCCCTGCCCGACGAGTTCCACCCGAACCGTCCCCGACCGCAGCCAGTTTTGGTTCAGGGGGAGCCTGAGTACGAAGTGGAACGTATTCTGGACTCCCGATACTGCAGGGGAAAGCTGCAGTATCTCATAGACTGGAAGGGGTATGGGCCCGAGGGTCGTTCCTGGGAACCAGCAGCCTGCCTCTGTGATTTCCATGCGGCGTACCCCAGCAAGCCGGGTCCGGACCCTCGGTTGAGGGGGGGGGCTGGGAGGGGGGATGGTGTGATGGCCTGGGAGTCTGATTCAGAGGCTGAACCAGAGGAGTCCCAGCCTCCAGTGCCAGCTGAGCCGGGGCAGGACCTTGAATCTGAAGCGCCTGCACCTGTGCCGGATCCTCAGGAGCAGACACCAGATGAATCCACTCTGGCTCCGGAGGTGATTGAGGACCCATTGCCTACAGGTGCGCCCCTCCCAGCCCTGTCAGGGGAAGGTGAGCCTCCCCCTGGGTCCAGTAAGCCTCCAGCCTCTCCTGAGCTGCAGAGGCTCAGGGCAGAGAGGCAGAGGGAACTGGGTTTTCTCAGGAGGAGTGCTCGCCTTAAGGCCAGGAGAGGCAGGCCACCTGTGGGCCGGGACCGCCCCTGGCCTCAGAGAAGATAAAGGCCAGTCCCATCTCACCGCTAGAATTAAGACCACTACTGGAGTCAAACAGGGATGCATTTTGGCACCTTTCCTGTTCAATTTTTATATTAATGACATGGTTAAAGAACTGGAGGGCCCACAGTTTGCCCCTGTCACAATTCTCGACCAAAAACTCTCAGTTTTAATGTATGCTGATGACCTAGTACTGGTATCTAGAACCCAGGTGGGCCTGAGACGGCTGCTTGCAAAATTAAGTTCATATTGCAAGAGGAATGCTTTATCTATAAACTATGATAAGACGCAGGTCATTGTATTTGGGAAGCGTTCTAAAAAGCATGTTTGGCACCTGGATGAACACATCATAAACCAAGTAAATACGTTTAAATATCTGGGATTGATTTATTCAGAAACGGCATCTTGGAATACACAGCTATCCAATATTAAATTGCAAGCCTTTAAATCAGCAAAAGCCATTCTGAAATTCGCTGCATGTAAAGGTGGAAATCTGGTCAACCCGGCTCTATCTGTGTATAAAGCAAAAACAATGGCCCAGATTTTATATGGTGCAGAGGTTTGGGGTACCTCAAAGGTCTCCGGTCTGGAACCCCCACAGAATTATTTTTTAAGAGTTCTTTTAGGTTTACCCAAAGACGTGCAATCTGCCATGGTCAGGTTGGAAACTCGCATGTTGAGCATAGAGAGCCAAATAGATAAAAGAATTCTCTGCTACTGGTTTAGAGTTCAACAGATGGATAACACTAGGCTACCAAAAAAATGCCTGATTGAGCTCTCAAATGGATTACCCCTTAAAAACTGGGTACATCATGCTGCCCAACTGATGGGCAAATATGATCTCTCAGTGACTGAGATTAAAGAACTCCCCTTATATTCACAGAAAAATATTTTTAAATGAACCATAAGGGCAGTGGCAACTAAAAACGATCTAAACTCTATGTGCACATCCACATGCGCCCCATTGTATTTTAAACTTAGAGAGGTCAATGAACACATCTCTTATTTTAATGAATTGACTTTTGCACAGCTTTGAAAAGCTTTTACAGAGCTACGACTAAATACAATAAGCTCTGCTTATAGAGATGGGAGACATAGAGGCATACCAAAAAACGAACGTGTTTGCATTAGGGGATGTTCTGAAGTAGAGGACCTTATGCATTATATCTTGCACTGTCCGTTATATAATGATGCAAGAAAAAGATTTTTGGTACCTATAATGACAGGGTCCCCTGGCCAGAACCCCCTTGATATGATGTTATATCTCCTTGCAGACACAGATAAGTATGTGACCTGGCGGGTAGCACTTTTTGCAACTGCTGCTAGGAAAATTAGAGCAAATTATATAGCCAAGGTAGCCATTAACTGTAAAGGAGATGAATTTATTTGATCCTATCTATCTACCTCAGGCTATGCTCTATCTTTGTCACCAAACTCTGAGTATAAATTGCACACTGTATTAATTGATATTGTTTTTAACATTCGTGACCATGTGATGATTTTAGCTTATGAATTTTACTGTTTAATGTTTTTATTTGTACATTGGGGTACTTTTATAGCTTTGTTTAGAGTACGTAATGTTTTAATAATATAAATGTTTTAAGTCTTTTTTTACCAATTCAGTATATTTTCTTTTAATTGTCAAATAATTCTGTGTACATTGCGGCAGCCTTTGGCTATGTGCAATAAAACTGACTGAGACTGATAAAGGCCAGTCAGCCCAGTCCCAGGTTGCGGGAGCAACGTCGTTGGAAAACTGTTTCTGCCAGCACCCAGACCTGTTTTTCCGGAGTTCCTGACCACGCCCGGCTTCCTGCTTTGGACCCCGCTTCGCCCTTGGTGGACAGTCTCCAGACCCTCAACCCAGGACCGAACTCTGACCACGCCTCTCGGTAACCCCCCCCCCCGGGTCCAGCACAACAGCGTGATGAGAAACGTGTAGATTCTCTTCTGCAGCAAGTTTGAGTATGAGCCTATTGCTCTCATATCTCACGGTGGGTGAGTAGGTCTCGTGATAGTCTTCTCCAAAAAAAATAAATCAATGTACATAAATAATATAATACAACACAGCAACATCACCTACCATTAAAAACCACTAAGTCTCTTTATCATGGCCCATTCTTTCTTCATGGACAGCACTTAAAAATTCAGCCGCTATTAAAGTAATTTGATCATCGCTGTCCGCCAGCAGGTCCTGAACAGTTGGTTGAGTAAAAAACTGTCTATTAAATTTTAGGGCCTCAAATAATTGTCTTCTGGCATAGCTGCCAAAATCACAGGAAAAGAATATATGCTCTAGAGTATCGGGTTCCTGTTTTCTGCATTTACAGAGACGCTCTGATTCCGGGATAGCTAAGTATCTTCCTCTCACTACCACCGAGGGAAACATGTTAAATCTGGCCAACATAAACAGCCTACACGATTCATGTTTCTTCAGATTTGTCATGTATCCCTTTTGGAAATCTCTACACAAAGGGAGATTTAGGTGGATAGGAGAGCAGGTGCTGTGCTTTGCAACCTCAAGCATGGCGAGAACACTTTTTTCTGTGAGGGTCTTCCTGATAATTTCCCATATATCTTTGGGATCAGAGATTTCAAAATCAGTTAGAGTGAGCCCTATCGAATCCAGTTTTCTCCTACAAATCACTGATAGATTGTAGATTGCACTATCACTTAAAAGATCGTAAAGTATAGTATTAGGGGATAGGGCTCTATAATGGAGGAAGATCCAATATTTCAAGGTCCTCAGCCATGCCCTTACTGATAAAGGCAGTATTCCCAGCTCACAACATATTGTTTCATATTTTACAGAGTTTGCAAGTCCTAATAATGACCTCAAAAGGGATGCGTGAAATTTATCCAACCTCTTGAGGTCACCTGAAATCCACACTGGTGTGCCGTATAGAAGTTGGGCACAGAGTTTCATGTCAATCACTTGCAATACAGCTGGAATAAATCTGTTTCCTACTGGAGAAAAAAAATAGGATTTAATATGGTGGGCTGTCACTTTGGCCTTAGCTATTGCAGCACATATATGTGTATTCCAATTCATATTATTTTTGAATGTGATTCCCAGATAATTGAAGTGCTTAACTTCCTGTATTAGATGTCCATTAATTATACAGCCTTTTGGGTTCCCTCTCTTTCTGAATTGCATAATCTTTGTCTTATCATAATTAATTTTGAGATTATTGAGAGAGCAGTAGTTTGAGAAACTCTTAAATATTTTTTTAAAACCCAAAACAGAGAGTGAAATAATTACAGCATCATCTGCATAAAGTAATAAAAAGAGTGGGGTATTGTTTAAATAAGGAGTATGAGTGGTTGCGTTTTGAAGAAATAATGGTAGGTCAGATAGAAATAAATTAAATAGGGTAGGGGCCAAGATACAGCCTTGCCTAACTCCTCGATTATTCAGAATAGGACCTGCAAGTCTACCATCTTTTGATACTTTAACATATATTTGGTTATTAGAATGTAAACTTTGAATCAGTGTAAGTAGATATGGGTCGATACCAAGGTGTTCTAGTTTAGTCCATAGTTTATTGCGGTCGACCGAATCAAAGGCACTTTTTAAATCCACAAATGCCACAAAGAGTTTTCGTTTATTTCTCATGACATATTTATCCACAAGATGACTTAACACTAGACACTGGTCAAGAGTTGACGAGCCTGCCTTAAAACCAGCCTGCTCTTTACCAGGTAGACCTTTTGTCAGCATCCATTCTTCCAATTTAATAAGCAGAGATTTGGCATAGATTTTACTTATGCATGGTAACAAACTTATAGGCCTGTAGTTCTCTTGGCAATTCCTATCACCTTTTTTAAAGATCGGTACCACTATTGAGTTGTTCCACGACTTAGGTACAAGGGCTGAGTGATAGATAGAATTAAAAAGCGGTACAAGTTTATTGGCCCACCATTCTACATCTAATCTCAACAGGTCTATTGGAATGCCATCCATACCAGGTGATTTCCCTTGCTTAAACGAAAAGATTATCCTTTTCATCTCCTCAACAGTAATTTGAAATTGTGTGGTTTTTGCCAGAGAAAATTTAAAATTTTCCTTTTTACAAACTTGGTGATCATAAAAAACAGCAGTAAAATGTGAAATCCAAGCCTCATCGCTTATATTAGGGAAGTCAGTGATATCTTTTATTGAGAGAAGTGACCAAAAAGTTTTGGTATCTTTAATTTCTAATGCAGTAACAATTTTAGACCATTTGGCTAGTGCGAACTCAGATTTTTTTTTCCAGGAGCATGTTCTTAAAAGCTTTTTTCATTTCAAAATAAGTCTTCCAGAGACCTTGAGAGTTGGTAATGTAGGCTTCTTTTAGACAAGTTCTAAGTTCTTTCTTATAGTTAATACAATCTTTATCAAACCAGTTATACTTATTTGAAGGTTTGTTGCTGAACTGAGGGTCTAAAAAAGAAGAAAATAATTCCTGGATAGTCTTATAATAACAATCATTATCCTCCAAGGGCATCAAATTTTGGTTAGCCACAGGTACGAGAATAACTGGGTTATTTTCAAATACTGCTAATAGATCCTCCCTATTTTTATCACTTACATAAACTCTTTTGGCATAGATAGTCTTATCAATACTAATAGGAGGACTAATATCATTATTTCTAGGATTCCTGTACATCTCTAAAACTATTGGGAAGTGGTCACTTTCTGAGCGAGGTACAACTGTAAAAGAGGCGACTTCATTTAACATTTCAACGGAAACTAGAGAATAATCGATTACGCTCCTACCCCTTATGGAGCTGAAGGTAAAATTTCCTGGAATATCCGGCCACATTGAGCCATTCAAAAATGAGAGGTTAAATTCTAAAACCAATTGTAAGAGTTTTCCTCCCGCTTTATTAATAATGATGTCCTTTGAATTCCTCCCTATTCTCAATGGAAGTGGGGCATCTTCAGCTAGATTTGAGACATAGTGTTTATAGAGAACTGTATTATCTGATCCAATTCGAGCATTGGTGTCTCCCATTACAAGCAGGGGGATATTTGGGGATTTACTACGTATTAAATACAACTCTTCAGAGACTATATTCCAACCATAATCTGGTCTAATTTCTAACTCTAAGGGAGGAAAATATATATTTAAAAGAAGAATTTCCCTGTAAACAATGGAAAATGATAACAGTTGTGCATACTGTCCAATATTTCTGATATAATTAATTTTAAGGTTAGAAGACTGTTTGATACCACAGATCAAACCAGCTTTAGGGCGACCTTTTGTTGACATTTTAGTAGCAGGTAAATTATAAGTAATAAAATTAGGAATATTTAAAGGTTTAAGAGACCAGGTTTCCTGCAGAAGTATTATATCATAAGACTCAAGAAAATTTATAAAATCAGAATCAGCTAATTTACATGAGAGTCCAGCTACATTCCAGGACATAATAGAAAGAGTTTGGGGAGATCTTTGATTTAAGGGTGCTAGTGAGGTATGCGTGGTGCATTCCGGATGTCACACCAAGTTCCTCTGATTCTTACTATTAGCCCTTTCAGCGGGTTCAGATAGTTCAGATGCTAATTCGATGATGTTTAAAGATGTATTCAGTATGCTCACATTTGAGGAGGGTGGAATGCTAAGATTGCAACCTGGCGCACCCATGCTGGGGACTTTATTTGGGGAGCCCAATTCAGTCTCATTTAATTCTCTCATTTTATCCCATGCTAATGTAGTGACCAGGTTTGCCTCTGAGATGGGTTGCATGCGAGCTGGGTTATAGGAGGGGCGTTTCGATTCCAAGATCTGAGAGGATGGATTCATCTCCGCAACAACCAATTGGCCTGGGGTGATGGAGGGTTTCCCGACCCATAAATCCAGCTCGTGACGATAGAAGCATGAAGCCTGATCTGGGACATAATCAGATATGTTTTGGTTGTGTGGTCCCAGTTGGTCCTTCATCAGCTTTGTCAGACAAGAACGAAGGTTATCCAGTCTATAGAGTATTTTGTTCTGAGTTTCTTGGGGGAGAGCGCAGTAGGAGTTAATTAAGTTATTTTCAAAACTTTCGAACCCGTTACCGTGGCTCGCCTCATATAAAGTCCCAGGAGAGTCTGGTCTTTGAAGATCATTAGTAAGTAACTCTGTGTGGTGATTAGGCGAGTCCTCATTGGCTTTTATATCAATTAAAGTGTGGTATTCAGCCTTTTGATGAGGTGCTGCAGTCGAGGTTGCAGGACTGGGGAATAGTGGGATAGGAGAGGCCTCATTTTTAAAGTATCTTGATATTTTTACACCACTTGTCTTTAGGTGTTCTCTGTGTTTATATATCAGTTTTGCCAATCTCCGATCATGGAATGTAACCACCGCCCTGGCAAGCAAGCCATCAAAATATAGATATTCCACTTTGTCCAACTCCGAGGGATTACTCAAAGTACCTGGCATGTATGCCTTAAGGAAGTTCAGTAAATGGACTTTGCGATCCTCTTGTGATATAAATCCTGGAGGCTTAGGATAGCTTGAAAAAAACAAGCTTGTTTTGAAGCAACACCAGCTTCCAGTTCTTATTTGTTGGAATGCTCTCCTTATTGGATTTGGAGTTGTCTATGGTTAAGACGTAGGACCATGGGGCAATAAATCTTGCTTAGAGCTTGGTGGTGGAGCATGCGCTGAAGGTTTTAGACAATCCATAGCTTTATCAGCACAGACGTTTGGGGGCAAATCCTGTTTAACTGACTTCTTGGTTAAAGACTTCACCAGGTTCCCTCTAGTCCCAGAGGCTGTTGTGCTCTCAAGTAGGTTAAAAAGCTTTTTTAAAACCATTTTTTTATAATGCACTGTCTTAAATTTTTTTATGTTTTTACTTTTTTTAACATTCTTTACAACTATGGATCTTCTTTTACAAGCATTAGCTCTGCAGGCTTTCTTACCCTTCCTTAATGGGCCACTCCTACAGAGGGTGGAGGCGAGGCCATGATTACTTTCCGATTCTGCAGGCATTCCGACGGGTTTTCTCCAGAGAGTTTTACAGGAGTCAGCCATGATGGTAAGAATTTTTGTGCAAATGTCCAGGTAGGACTTTATGGATTCAATGTCCTCAGTAAGGAGCACTAGCCATTTGATGATTGAGAGACCCTCTTCATTTGTCTCATGGGAATGAGGATAAGAGTCTTTCGAGGGTTTATTGTTTCCCGAGACCAATTCCGAAATTTGTTTTAACATTAGTTCCTCCATTTTTTGATCTAACGATGGTTCGGGGGGAACTTGGGATTTGGCTTTCAGTTTCGGGGATGCCTCATCGGCTGTATCAAGGATATTTTGTGTTGCTTCCAATATATTCAGGCTTTTATCACTGCTTTTAGTACACTCCTTTCTTTGCATAACCAGTCCTTCACTATCGCTGTAAGAGAGATTGGTAGGAGAGAGTAGAATTTCTCTTCCCTTCTTGTTCTTGTTCTCACTCATTTCAGTCGTTTCCTCATTTGTTCCACATTTTGCTTTGTTCATGTAGAAGCGAGTGATTTTTGTTTGCGCATTCTTTAGAGCTGTTCTTTTAAAGGTGGGTCTTACAGCCTTCAGAGAAAAGCCTGAGGTTTTGCTGCAGGTAACGTATAGAGGAAACCTGCCTTGTCTGTGTCAAAAGTGCCAACCTGTGGTATCTCAATGTGCAATAGTACCCTGTAGGGAAGGAAGACGGCCCCTCTCCTTCCATGTGCACCTGTTCCATCTGTGTTTCTAGCCAAACAGGCATACTTTTTTTGTGTCTTTGTGTTTGATACCTCTCCCCCCCCCCAATCTCGACAACCCCTTTTCTTCGCGGGAAACTGTGTGTATTTTAGTGTGTTTTCTGAGAAGGGTAAACTTCTTAGTCTTGATATGTTGAATAAAGCATCACTTTGATAGTCTTCTCCTTGTACCTGTGAAAAACCTCTGGCTACCAATCTGGCTTTGTGTCTGACTATCTTGCCATTTTGATCTGTCTTCGCTTTGAAGACCCATTTGCTGCTAACCAGCCTCATTCCTGGAACTACTGGAACTAGCTTCCATGTTTTGTTCCTCTCTAAGGAATCAAGCTCAGCCTTCATGGCTGTCAGGGAACTGCCATCGGAGAAGCAGGAGGTGAAAGGGCTCACAGAGGCTGAGAGAGACTATTCAGCTGAGGAGGGAACCAGCAGGGGGAGAGGTGGAGGAGTTCCAAGGGAAAGTGAGTCGGAGGGAGGGCTCAGAGACACTTCCAGCGAAAATAGTGGGGAGGTTTTAGGACCTCCCATAGGGACACCTACTCCTCGCCGGAAACTGTCACGCCGAGAGTCCAGAAGACGCGTTTCCGTTAAGGAACTTTTATGCTGGAAGAAGTTCCGTAAACGCCCACTGTCTACGAGCGACTGATGGAGCCATGCTTAAGGAGCTCCGTCACAGACAGAGGTTTGTGGACTTAGCCAAACTCTGAGGGACTAGGATTTTACGCACAAGCAGCTCACCATCCCATCACAGCAATCGGACAGTCCCTGAAAGCAGCTTGTGCAGAGAGGCATCATGAGCAACCCAGCCGGAGCCGGGGGAGCAGGAGGAGCTGGAGAGGGTCCAAGCCTGGAAGAAAGGTACAGGGTGTTGGAAGTCCAGCTAGCGCTGCAAACGGCGAGGCTAGAGGAAAGGAGGGCGCAGGATGCAGAAAAGGCAAAAGGCGCTACACTAGCAAGAAAGATGCCAGGATTGGTGCAGAAGTTTGGGGGGGACCCCAGGAACTATCAAGCCTTTAGGACAGAGATGCAGTATGCTCTCGAGCTGCAGTTTGACGACTTTCCCGACGAGGCATCGCGAGTGGCGTTTGTGGTTGGCCATCTCGAAGGGGGGGCGAGAGACTGGGTTAGACCCCTGATGGCAGGGAATAGTGAAATGCTGAAGGACACGAGGAAGTTTTTTCGCGCCATGGATTTGATGTTTTCCAGCGAGATTGAACAGGGACTGGTGCGCAGACAGTTGATGGCTTGTAAACAGGGGAGCCGATCGGTTCGTGAGTACTGCACTGAGTTTACAATGCTGATACATAAATTGGGGTGGGATCTATCGGCGGAACCCATTCAAATGCTTTTTGAAGAGGGGCTTTCTTCGGCGGTGAAAGACGAACTTTCCCGGGCGCCCAGGGGGGAGTCTATGGACCAGCTGACCAAATCAGCGCTGACCATTGGAGCGCGCCAGGAGGCGAGAGCCTTGGAGAAGCGGGAAGGGAAAGGAGAGCGTTGGAGGGATTTCCGCATTCCAGAGATTCCGGAGCCAAATTTCCCGCCAGGAGAGCCGATGGAAATTGGAACAGCGCGCGCGCGCGCAGTTTCAAATCCCAGTGAAGGGAGGAAGAAGGAGGGGAAGAGCACCAAGAAATGTTATCTCTGCCAGCAGCCAGGTCACTTTGCCAGAGTCTGCCCGCAAAGAAAGGAATGGCAAGGGATGGCGGGAGCTGTTGGGGGGAAGGAGGAGGGAGTCCAGGAGCCAGTAAAAGCCAACGCCTGGCTGCCACCGTCAGGGCACAGCAGCCAGGCCAAGGAGCAGTAAAAGTGCCCACTCCGGAACCTCCAAGACCAGCCCTAGTGATAGAGGTGTTGCTAGAGCTGGCAAACGGACACCCACTAAAGATAAAGGCGCTATTGGACTCAGGCAGCTCCTGTAATTTTATGAGTAAGGAGTTTGCAGCTGAACACCAGATACAGACAATCCCTTTAAGTAACCCCCTGCAGGTGACCACGATCGATGGGAGGGAGCTGTTGGGAGGAGAAGTTAGCCTACAGACCGTCCCAATGGTTATGAGGGTGGCCAGGCACACCGAAAGGATAGCGTTCAATGTGGCCACCCTGGGAGGGGCTCCCGTTATTTTGGGAATGAGCTGGCTAGCGTTGCACGATCCGCTAGTGGGCTGGCATCAGAGAGTGGTCTCCTTTGGGTCAGCACATTGCCTGGAACACTGCAGAGAGGGAAAGGTGCCGGAAGGGGCAAAAGCCTTTCTAGCAGGGACGGAAGTGGCGGACAAAGGGAAGGTGCCCAAACAATACGCTGACCTGAGCAAGGTCTTCAGCGAAAGGGAAGCAGATAAACTACCACCGCATAGAGCCTTTGACTGCCAAATTAACCTGGTCCCTGGAGCCCAGCTCCCCGTGGGCAAGCTGTACGCCATGTCAGACAGGGAAATGCAGGAGTTAAGGGAGTTTATTGATAAAAACCTGAAGAGGGGCTTCATCAGAGAGTCCAGAGCGGTGGGGGGGAGCCCAGTGTTTTTTGTGGACAAAAAAACCACGGATAAACCCAGGCTTGTAGTGGACTACCGGGCCCTAAATGCAGTGTCAGAACCAGTGACTTTCCCCATGCCCAGAATTGATGACATTTTGACCAGGGTGAGGAAGGGAAAGATATTCACGAAACTGGACCTGAGAGGGGCATACAACCTGATACGAATAAGGAAAGGGGATGAATGGAAAACCACCATGTTCACCCCTTTGGGGGCTTTTGAATATTTAGTTATGCCCTTCGGATTGCAATCAGGCTCAGCATGTTTTCAATCGTTCATGAACCACGTCCTGGGACCTCTGCTCTACAAGAATTGCGTGGCCTTCCTCGATGACGTGTTGATATATTCAGAGAATGAGGAGCAGCATGTAAAGGATGTCAGGGAAGTGCTGAGCCAACTGCAAGCAAACCAGCTGTGGGTGAAAGTGGAGAAGTGTCAGTTTCACACCAAGGAGGTGGAATTCCTGGGGTACCGCTTATCAGACAAGGGATTAGCCATGGATCCAGGCAAGGTCCAGGCGGTGCTGGAATGGAAGACACCGAAAACGAAAAAGGATGTGCAAAGGTTCTTAGGGTTTGGGAACTTTTACCGTAAATTCATCAAGAACTTTGCCCACTTAACGGCTCCCATCACGGACTGTCTCAGCAGCAAGAAGAAATTCGTTTGGACGGCGGAGGCGGAGCAAGCATTTGAGGAATTGAAAAGGGCATTCGCTTCGGAAGAACAGCTCCTGCATGTGGATTTACAAAAACCCATGAGAGTGGAAACTGATGCCTCAGACCGGGCGGTGGGGGCGGTGCTGCTTCAGCCGGGGAGCAATAAGTCGGAATGGAGACCGTGTGCCTTCTTTTCGCGTAAGCTGAACAAATCCGAGAGGAACTACACCGTATATGACCGAGAACTACTCGCCATTCACGAAGCGTTCCGGAGATGGAGACATTTACTAATTGGCGCACAGCATAAGGTGGAAGTGTGTACGGACCACAAGAATTTGGAGTATTGGAGAACGGCACGAGTGCTCAACCAACGACAAGTGAGGTGGGCCCAGGAGTTCTCCAAATTCCATTTTGAAATTTGCTATGTGCCAGGTCCAGAAAACATCAGAGCGGACGCTCTCTCACGCAAACCTGAATATTTGGAGGGGGAGGGAGCGCCTGAAGAGAGACATATCATCCCAGAGGACCGCTGGGTGTGTGGGGCGGCCTGGGTGGGGCAAAGGGAACTGGTAGAGGGAACGGTAAATGATGAATACGCCCAGAATAAGCTCAGAGGTTTAAGGAGAGAGGGAGAAGACCCCGGAGGTTTTGAAGAAAGAAACGGGGCATTGTATTACAAAGGGGCACTATATATACCCGAAGGGGAATTGAGGGGGAGAGTACTCAAACAGCTGCACGACAACCCCACAGCGGGGCATTTTGGGCAACACAAGACCATGTGGTTGATGACCAGGGAGTTTTGGTGGCCCAAGGTGAGGGAGGATGTACGGGAGTATGTAAGAGGGTGTGACCAATGCCAGAGAGCCAAAGGAGAAAGGCGGGCGCCAGCGGGGTTATTAGAACCGTTACCCACACCAGAACGACCGTGGGAGGCGGTATCGATAGATTTTATGACTGATCTGCCTAAATCCCAGGGGAAAACCGCCATACTAGTCGTAGTAGACCTGTTAACTAAGATGGGTCACTTTGTAGCTTGCTCACATGCAGTCACGGCGGAAGAGACAGCGAAATTGTAGAACATATTTTTAGGCTGCATGGCGCCCCCTTGAGGGTGGTCTCCGACAGAGGGAAACAGTTCACGTCCAGGTTCTGGAGGAAACTTATGAGCTTGTTGCACGTAGAGGTCAACTTTTCGACTGCCAGGCACCCTGAGACCAATGGGCAGGCGGAGAGAGCAAACGGTATCCTCCAACAATACCTGAGGTGTTATGTCAATGACAGAGAGAACGATTGGGTCGAAAAGTTGGCGCTAGCGGAATTTGCCTACAATAATGCGGAGAATGTGTCCACCGGGATGAGCCCCTTTTTGGCTAATTATGGGTGCCACCCCAGGGCGTTTCCAGGGGGAGGAGGGGAGAGATGGAGTGTCCCGGCCGCCGAACATTTTGTAGAAGAAATGGAAGTGATCCATCGTCAACTCCAACTCAACTTAGAAAGGGCCAAAGAAGAATATAAGAGGCAGGCAGACAAGAGCAGAAGGGAAGGTGAAACCATCAGGGTAGGGAGTCAGGTCTGGCTGTCAACCCAAGGGTTGCCGTTCAAGGGGGGTTGCAAGAAATTGAGACCCAAAAGATTGGGACCATTTGAGGTCATCCAACAGGTCAACCCAGTGGCTTTCAGACTCCGGTTACCGAACCACATGAAACTGCACCCAGTATTCCACAGGTCATTACTGTCACCATATAGGGGGGAAGGTGAGGGGGTATCCACACGGGGGCCAGTCTTAGAAGAAAGGGAAAGCAGCAACCATGTGGCGGAGATCATCGACTCCAGGTGGAAGGGTAATCAGGTGGAGTATTTGGTCGCGTGGGAAGGTGAACCGGAGTCGGAAAACACCTGGGTGACGGCAGAGGAGGTCCGTGACGAGATCTTGATCGAAACGTTCCACCAAAGGTTCCCCAGGAAACCTCAGCCAGTAGCGAGGTTCCGGAGGGAGTACTTTGGCACCACCGACGATGAGGAGGAACTGGAAGGATTCAGGGAATCGGAGTTGGAAGAAGGAACAGACTCCGAGGAGGAGGAGTACTTGGAAACCGGAAACAGCAACCGGTGGAGGGAAGTGTTCGAAACTTCGGAAGATGAGGGAGGTTCTTTCAGGGGTTTTGCTCCCTCGCCTCCCGCAGAGGAGGGGAGGGAAGGGGGTGAAGGGGGCCCTGGAGGGGAGGTGGATGTCAGGGAACTGCCATCGGAGAAGCAGGAGGTGAAAGGGCTCACAGAGGCTGAGAGAGACTATTCAGCTGAGGAGGGAACCAGCAGGGGGAGAGGTGGAGGAGTTCCAAGGGAAAGTGAGTCGGAGGGAGGGCTCAGAGACACTTCCAGCGAAAATAGTGGGGAGGTTTCAGGACCTCCCATAGGGACACCTACTCCTCGCCGGAAACTGTCACGCCGAGAGTCCAGAAGACGCGTTTCCGTTAAGGAACTTTTATGCTGTAAGAAGTTCCTTAAACGCCCACTGTCCGATTCTACGAGCGACTGATGGAGCCATGTTTAAGGAGCTCCGTCACAGACAGAGGTTTGTGGACTTAGCCAAACTCTGAGGGACTAGGATTTTACGCACAAGCAGCTCACGATCCCATCACAATGGCAGTTAACCATGGCTCAGACTCCTTTGAATCCAAAGCCTGGATTTCTTGGAAACTTGAAGGTTCAAATACCTTCTTGGAGCTATTAACAGCAGTTACAGCTTTTGCTGCTTTAGCAAATTCATCAGCAAATCTCTTTGGAGGTCTTCCTTTCGTGGCTCTTTCAGACCTGCGAATTAAATGTAAGTCTTCAACACTCTCCTCTTCTTTCTTTGGAGAAAAGTGGCCTATAGTGAACAATGGTTCCTCCAATTCTCCATCAGAGCCTTCAGAGGGTCGCATTGAGGCTTTCGCACTCTTGAAATCCTCTGAATCATCTGATTCAGTTTCAGATTCAGAATCAGAACCTTCATCAGTGGGTGTGGGGTTTTGCTGTTGCTTTTCCTCAGTCTCTTCACTGTCATCAGGATAACACTGCAAAATCCCCACATTCTCCCCCCACTTGCCATTGTACTCAACACTTCTAGTGAGCCTAATTGTCTTAGAGTCAGTCATCATTACTCTGTAAGAACCTTTCTGATACCCTAGAAAGATACCATGTAAACCACGCTTGCCTAACTTGGAGCTTTGTGGTGTGTGAACCCACATGTCAGAACCAAAAATTCTCATGTGCTTGATGTATGGTTTCTTGCCAAACATCTTTTCATAGGGGGTACAACCAATCGATGATGATAATCTGCGATTATAAGTGTAAACAAAACAGCTGAGCGATTCTGCCCAATAACTCTCTGGAAGTTTGGCTTCATGCAGCAAGGTTTTCAAGCCTTGAAGCAATGTTTGGCTTGCCCTCTCACAAAGTCCATTCATCCAAGGAGACCGTGGACTTGACAAATCATGTTGAATTCCTTTCTCAGTCAGAAAAGCTTCAAACTGCTGAGAAGTGAATTCTCCCCCTCGACTTGTAAATAGACACTTCACCTGTTTACCATGCACATTTTCCAACCAAGCACAGAATTCCTTGAACCTAGGAAATGCTTCTGATTTCTGCTTGAGATTGAACACATAAATATACCGGGGAAATTAATCAATGAGGACCATGAAATACCTGGCTCCACCCAAACAGGGTGATAGTGGACCAACGAGATCAGCATGCACTACCTGTTATGGTTTTGTAGCTTGTCTACTAGACACTTTACCTTTTGCAGCCATTTTGACCTTGTTCGCTGCGCATGCCTTACACTTCATGTGGTACCTGCAGGGTTTAATAGTCATACCTTCAACTACGGCAGGCATTTTGGAAACTGCCTCGAAGTTCAAATGACCAAATTTCTGGTGATAATCATGAATACATCCTGCATGCAAAACCTTGTTAGAACCTGCAATACAACAAGTTTCCTCCTGCACAACATCAACAGAATCATCATAATGGAATACAAATAAACGATCAATATAATCAGCATGCAATACAAAGTCATCTTTCTTGGTGATAGTGCACTTCCTCTTCTTAAAGGAAACGTCTATGTCCTGTTCAGTCATCTGTGAGACACTCAGTAGGTTGTGTGCAGCATCTGGAACAATCGATGCATCCAAGCTGTGAAGAACAACCGTTCCATAGCCTTGACTGGAGATCGTGTGGTTATCTGCCTGGTGAATCGCACCTTCCTGTGGAGTAAAGGACACAAAGAGATGTTTGTCTCGACAAATGTGTCTGGTCACTCCCGAGTCAACGACGAAGAAAGATCTAGACGTCTTCTGGACCTTTGGAGTGAAGTGTGAGACCATTGCCTTGTTTTGCGTTGTCCTGGACTTTGGACCTTTGCCTTTTCCACGCGTTGAGCTTTTGCTGTGCTGCTCTGTTGTCTTGGCCTTGGGATGGTTACATTCCCTCTTCACGTGGCCTAGACGTCCACACGAGTAGCATTTCACTGCCTTCAAAGCTTTGGCGCCATCTAATGGTTCCACTGCATTCTGGGATGACGTCTGTGAGGACTCCCCCTTAGTGATGCAGCTAGCACTACGACGATCCGCTTCATTCAACACCACAGCAGTAACATGCGCTACCGTTAGCTGAGCAGTAGGCAAAACAGCAAGCTGGCTGGCAATCGCTTCCCAACTTGAACCCAAAGAATGTAGAATCATGAAGGAATACACAGCCTCTGGAAAGGTGATTCCTCGCTGTTGCAGCTCATGCCTGAGATTCTGCATTTCCATTAAGTGAGCACGCACATCTGCTCCTTCAACAAGTGCCATATCATGCAACTTGGCATAAAAGAACAAAGAAGCTCCCGCCTCTGTTCTTAAATGTGACTCTTGCAAACTGTCCCACATTTCTTTGGCTGAGGCCTTGTCACGCAAAAGACATAGCTCTTCAGGGGACACAATAAGTGTCAGAGTTCCCCTCGCTTTCGAATCCTTGGCTTTCCATTCATCAGTTATAGGAGCTGGGGGGTGTCTGTTATCACATTAAACAGACCCTCTTTTTGTAGCAGAGCCTCTGCATATTGCACCCAGTTTTGATAATTATTTTTCCCGAGCTTTGGAATTCCTAAAGCGTTTTCAAGAGCCTCTGATACTCTTGGACTGGCCATCTTGTGTCTTTAAAGCAAGCTCTGTCTGTTTACCAAGAGCTGCATTCCAAGAGCACACTTCTTAAGGCCTTCTCTTTCTGCCGTTGCCGGTTAGTGCTTGGCAAAGAGTTCAAAGTCCACCCCTTATTGCCATTAATTAGGGACTGGCAGGCTTCCCGGGGCAAGAGCACATACCTCTCATCAATCTTCTTGACACACAGAGAAGATAACTGCATTCCGTTCCTCTGCCGTTTGTCATTCTGGATTCTGTCCTTCTGGAGTCCATAACCAAAAATATTAGATTTCAGCTCCGGTCCTCCGAGCTGATAAGGCTCATCTTCTTTGAGCCCACCCAGCAGAGCATTAAAACAACAAAGCCCACAACGGAAGGATGAGATCGGTATGATGCTACATTGCTATGCTTTATTACTAAGCTATGCAGAGAGCAAAGAAAAATACATCTTGTCTCTGTGAGAAGCAGAGAGCAACTAAAGAATGGGAAAACAAAGAACAAAGGAAACAGGAAACCAGTAACGTCACATCCCGTCTCCCTTTCCCGTGAGAATCCAACAGTATCTGGACTGTGTAATGTAAACAGTCCTGTGACTGCAAGCAGCTGCTCAGTGAGGAAACAGAAACTAACAAAGAGACTGAGAGAAACTCCTCCCAGCACACAGTGAGACTGGCTGAGAACAGAGTCTCACTTCCTTTCCCACACTGTGAGACAGCTCTTGCTGTTTCCTGCCAGCGTGGCAACTGGTGGGGGCTGAAATCCCAACAGGGGTGTGTAACAGGGACTTTTCTGTGGTGGCATTCCAACATTGGAACAACCTCCCCTTTACTGTTATTTTGTCCTCCCCACCTTTTATAATCAAAAACCTGTTGAAGATGTGCTGCAATTTTTTTGTTGTGTGTTAATGGTTTGGGTATTTTAAATATATTTATGGTTCTTTGTATGGATTTTATTTATGCAATGCCTTCTGTTCTGTAAATTAATTATGTGGATGAAATAGTTACAGTACTTTTTCTCTCTCCCCCCCCTTTTTAAGCTGCACACTTTTTTTAAGCTGTACTGTTCTTCATTGCATTTCCAGACTTTTTGGTAATTTCATTGGACTATCTTAAACTGGCCCTATTGCCTTAAACTCAAAAAGCCTGAGATAGCAAACTGAAGACCAGCATGAAAGATCGAAAGATGATGGAGATGGAAGTTGTTGTGGTGAGGAGCAATGAAGCAAAACAGATCAGGCTAAAGGACTCTGGATGCTGCATGAAGTGTGTAAAAGCCAAAGCCAAAGCTCTTCTTCCTGGCCTCATTCACTGCTACATGCAGGAACAGCTGTGGCATACAGAATGCCAGGGCAATGCAGCACATTTTGTTGCCTTTTCCCAATCCTCCAAATTCTGCCAGCCAGTTACTGGACAGTTGTGCAAACGCAGCATGTTACTTTAGGTGTTTTCCATTAATTACTTTGTGACACATACCTGAGAAAGAATGGACAGTCTCAACTAATTTAACTATAGAGTGCCATCAATATTCATCAGGTAGCACTTATTCTGCCTCTTATTTTGGGCTGAGAATACATGCTGGGGAGAGATGCACAGATCACACTGCTGTGCCCTGCCCTCCTTGTTTCTATTCTTCTGAACTGTTCATGGTTCTGTACCTGTTCTTCTCTTAAACAGCAGTTGCCCTTGTGGTGGGGCAGAGCTGCATGCCCAACACAAGCATGGCTGCAGCTTATCTGAACAGGGTGCGGCAAGGGGAAGGAAAGATCAATAATGCATGACATAGTGGAGCCCATTGCATTCCTGCTGGTGCGTTCATGCAGCCTCAACATCAGCACCAACCTGTCCTATCCCATTCTCATCTGCAGTGATGCCATCAAGTAAAAAAGGTAAAAAGGTAAAGGACCCCTGGACGGTTAAGTCCAGTCAAAGGTGGCTATGGGGTTGCAACACTTATCTCTCTTTCAGGCCGAGGGAGGCATTTGCCGGCATTTGTCCACAGACAGCTTTCCAGGTCATGTGGCCAGCACGACTAAACCACTTCTGGCACAACGGGACACCGTGATGGAAACCAAAGCGCACGGAAACACCATTTACCTTCCCGCCACAGCAGTACCTATTTATCTACTTGTACTGGCATGCTTTTGAACTGCTAGGTTGGCAGGATCTGGGACAGAGCAACGGGAGCTTGTTGGAACCTGTGCTCAGCCAAGCTGAGAAAGCTCATCTTCCTCCGGCCAATTCCTTCGGAATCGCCTCCGACATGATTGACAACCTGAGCCTTTGATGAGGCTCCAGGCACATCCCATTCAGCAGAGAATCAAAGCAGCACACGGAAGTGATGAGATTTATGGCTACATCAATATGCTTTATTTCTTACTACGCAGACAGAAAAGAAATCCTCTCTCTGTGACAGCAGAGAGCAACTGGAACAAAGGAACAGGAAACCAGTAACGTCACATCTGTCTCCCGTCTCCTGTGAGACTTCCAACAGTATGGAATGTGTGGAATGTAAACAGAGTCTTGTGACTCCAAAGCACTGCACAGTGGCAACACACAGAAACTAACAGAGCTCACTCCATTGCAGGGATTCGAACCTCCGACCGTCCGATCAGCAGCTGGCTCCATGGCTCTGCCCCACCACAAGGGGGGCTAGTGGGCTTAAGGTGGACGAGTCATCAAGTATGGCGATGCTCCTTAATATTTTGCCAAATCTTGAGGAAAAAACATCTCCCATTTTATTACAAAGTTTAGCAAAGTTTGAAGAAAATAGAATATTCTCATAAGCAGTTCAAGTAAGATCCATTGCCAATACTATACTCATAAATAAATAGCCCCATTGATTCTGAGTGACCAGTTTTAGTCTGGCTGGCAGACAGCAGTCTTAAACACTCTTCAGAAACTGGGCCTTGCTCCCCAAACCCTCATAACTATGGGCCTGGGCCAAGCTAGATCCGTGGTTAGGCAAAGAATCATGGACATAGAGAGACAACAGGACTGTACAAGGATCCCGATTATAAAATCATAGAAAACGGGAGATACGTAGCTGCTCCAGCAGCATATCTCTATTTCCTCACATCCAGAAATGCAAGAAGAGCTTTCACTCTTGCTAGAAGCTCGGCCTTGCCCTCACTGGTTCTGGAAGGCTCCTATAGAAGGGTCCTCTACGCACAGAGACTTTGCACCTGCCCATTAGGGGAAATAGGAAGCCTCAAACATATATTTTTTAAATGTCCTTTTTATGTTGCGATTCATAGAGACACCATTGATCCTTTGCTGAAGAGGCTCACCGATCTTTCAGACAACTCTAAACTTAATTCTCTCCTCTTAGGCAAAGATCATAAGATGACCTGGCTAGTAGCCAGATTCTGCCCTGTTTTTATTGTGTTATGTCATGTGAGCTGGTCTTTGACCGTAATAAATTATCTACTCATAAATATATTGAAGAAACTCCAATTTGTAACTTTCAGCAGAATTTATTTCCAAGTATGCTTACTGTTCTCATCAAATGGTTCTGTCCTATTTATGTTTACATGGAAGTAATTGTAAATAGGGGGGCCACTAGGGGCGCCTTGGAAGATGGCTGACAATACCATCTCTCCGGCTCACACGAGGTAATTAAGAGGCTAATGATGGGAGTAAATTAGCCTCTCGAATTTTCCCATGGGATGGAAAGAAGCTGCCTTGTCCGCGGTTGCCAATAAATCACCCCCAAGTTCAAAAGAAGGAGGGGGTAGGGGCACTGGACGGAAAGCCCTCGAGTGAGTTTCTGGATCTCCTGGACGCTACTTCTGATTGCGATCCTAGTTGCATTGCTTAAGATAAATAATTGGAGAAGAGTAAATGCACCTTTCGAGCGAAGGAAAGGGTGTACTGATTGCTAATTAAATTGACCACTGAGAAGCTGAGTGACGGGTTGGACTGAACAGAAGACTACATCAAAGAATCACAGCTATGTCGGTATGTTGAAACGGATCAGAAAGGGGGGGGGACTTTTCTCTTTTTCAATATGATTTACCTAACAACCCCTCCCCAAGAAGAACCGCCACATGATTGATAGCAAGTGAGAAGGGAAAATAAACTGTGTGGAAACAAAATTATTAACTAAAGGCTTTGTTTTGCGGAAGATCTGGAAATGAAATGAAAGGCTTTTGGATGACGCAGTTCTAATTGGGAACCGCCATTATGAGACAGACTTTGTTGCAAGATTTACAGTCAAAGGGGGAGGTGAGCCACGTTCTGTTATCATATTTGAATTCTACGTCTGATTTGGCAAGAACTCCCCTGGAAAGGCTGATTTATGGAGCAACTGGTCTGGGAAAGTTAATGAGCAGACGCTTAGACTGTATTTCATGGGAACTGCCGAAATGGTGCCTGCCGCTTGAATAGGACTTTTGGGTTAGCGTGAAAATCCACACAGGACTATAAAAATGTTTGCTTCAACTCACTTGTGGAAATAACTCAGAGGTTATTAAGAAGAAAGATAGATAGATAGTTTATTACGGCCATAGGCCCATATTCAATACATCATACAGTAAAGCAGGTATAACAAGATAAAAATTAATTAATTAAATTACGTTTAAATCAAATACATCTCAAACCGTAAGTTTCTAAATTCCATTAAAATAAGAACAATATAGCGCTTAAAATATCAAATTATCAGTATAAATCAATATTATTTAGGCAAAATCAATAATCATAGAGTAATCCATTTTCCCTTTTATAGGCTAATACTGTTATCAGAAATCTGGCAACAGAAAGGGACCTACTCGGATCAGAATCTTGCAATAAATGTATTAGCTGTGTTTCCAAGGAGTCACCTGAGATTTCCAATAATAAAGGGGACAAAAATCTGATCCGAGAAACTGAATGTAGTGAACAACAGAATAGTATATGTTGTAAAGATTCTATAGATCTATTATCACATACACACACTGCTGAGATCCGACCATTGGAAAATCTATTGTTCAAGACATTGGAAGAAAAGGCATTAAATCTTGCCTTAATAAAGGCATATCTGGGGGCCGCTACAGACAAAGAAGTCAAATAAGATGGTATCTGCTGTGAGGGCACTATGCCAAAATTTAATGGTGAGCAAGTGCCACTACCCAAAATGGTGTTTTGTTGTAGGTCAATCACCGCAAGTTTTTGAGTGAGGGTTTTTTTTGCTGTGGCTAGGTCCAATTCCAATAATTCTGATGGAGACAATCCATAGGTCACTACTTTAGAATGGATCTCTTTTGCCCCTAGGACGGGAAAATTATCTCTCCAGAGGCATTGGATCAAATAGAGATTTGGGAGCCTATGCCTTAAGGACAACCAGTAACAAAGGCTGTGCCTCCAAAGAGTATTTTCTAAAGATGTAGTTTTTAATTCTAAGCGAATAGCTGCGTTACTAACGCACTGAGGAAGTTTTAGCAGTCGTCTTAGAAATTGATTTTTGATTACCTCCAAGGGCATCAAGTTTACTGCGGTCCCCCATAAAGGAACAGTATATGCCAATGTTGCAATTACTTTAGCTTTGAATACTTTCAAGGCAGATGGAACATGAAGAGCCCCGTCCGAAAATAAAAAGCGCAAAAGCGCAAAGGATAGGGTCTTGGCCTTGTTTAAAATATGTGCAATATGCGCCTTCCAACCCAGATTATATTGGAGAAAAACTCCCAGGTATTGAAATTTATAGACCTGTTCAATAGGTTTTCCATCTAATTGCCACTTATAGGATTTCCGACTTTTTGAGAAAATTAGTACTTTTGATTTAGATTGATTTATAGTGAGGGAATTTCTTTTACAATATGAAACAAAGAATTTTAATGCTCTCCTGAGGCCAATTCTTGAGAAGGATAAAATCACAGCATCATCAGCATAGAGTAATAATGGGCAACAATAGTTTGCGAGACGGGGGGCATGGATGATTTCCTGAGATTCAGCCAATGGTATCCTCATGTCACTAATGAATAAATTGAAAAGAAAAGGAGCTAGGATACATCCTTGCCGGACTCCTCTGTTGATGGGCACAGAGTTTGTGAGATCGCCGACTGGGGTTATTCTCACCCTAGCAGTCGACCCCTCATGCAGCTGGATTATTAACCATAAAAGTCTTCTATCAATTCCCCATCGGGCCAACTTTTCCCAGAGTAACCTTCTGGGGATGCTGTCAAATGCAGCCTTAAGGTCGATAAAAGCCGCACAAAGTTGGCCTCGATTTGAAGAGGAATATTTCCGGGCTAGATGGTGCAAGACTAAAACATGGTCCGTAGTTGACTGGTTCGGTCTGAATCCTGCTTGCTCGGGGCCTATCAGTTTCTTTTCTTCAGCCCATTGGGTAAGTCTATTCAGCAGAAAACGTGCGTATATCTTTCCAACTATTGACAGTAAACTAATATTCCTATAATTCTCCGGATCGTCTGGGGAGCCTTTTTTATATATTGGAATTATAATAGTGTCCTTCCATATTTTTCACACCCTTCCAGTTGCATTAATAGCATCGAAAGTAACAGCCAGGGTTTTTGCTCACCAGTCGGAATGTAGTTTTATGGCTTCCGCCGGAACCAAATCTGGCCCAGGGGCTTTGCCGATTTTAAGTTTAGAGATTAAATTCAAGATTTCATCGGGGTCAGTAGGAGGCCAGATGGGGAGATGATCAAATATATCATCAAGAGCGTTGGTATTGGAATCTGGTGACGCAAAATATTTCCTTAAAAAGGATTCCCAGACCGGGGCAGGAATTATTGTTAAGGGGTATCTCCTTGATCTTCTATTAACCAATTGCCAAAATTGCCGTGAGCTACCTGAACTAGAGGCGACTATAAGCGCCTGCCAGCGATTTTGTTGCCACTCTTGCTTAGCCATTCTCTGGGCTTGCTTATATGCTGTTTTTGCTTGTTGGTAATTCCTAGGTAATACTAAAGCACCAGAAGATTTATATTCATTGTAAATGGCACAGAGATGTCGTCTAGCTTGTTTGCATTTTAAGTTAAACCAAGGGGCACTGGTCTTAAAATGGGCCCGATTTACTTGGATGGCTGGTACTGTAAAAAAGGACATAAGATCTTCTGTAAGCAGAGAGAATGAATTAATAATTTGTTCATGCCCATACAGATCTAAATCTAAAACAACATGAGTTTGAATTATCTCTTGTTGGAAGAATTCCATATATTTTTGGGCTTGAGTTACTGACCATTTTATTCCTCTCACTTGTTCTGCAGTATTTATTCCCATATATATGGGGTGTCTAGACTTGATAGACTGCCAGTCTAGGGAAAGCTTGGCACTCAAGGGGAGATGGTCGCTCATTTGGACGTTTTCTATTTTAAAATAAGAAAAATTTGGGAATAAATCTCTGGAAACAATAAAATAATCGAGAACACTATTTGTAAGTGTGCTCAAATGAGTAAACTCACCCGGAATATCTGGGGGACAATTTCCGTTTAAAATTAGCATAGCACTGTAGAGTTGGAAGGGACCCTGAGGATCATCTAGTCCAACCCCCTGCAATGCAGGAATATGCAGCTGGTCCATACAGGGATCGAACCTGCAACCTTGGCGTTATCAGCACCATGGTCTAACCAACTGAGCTATCAAATTCAAACGTAAAATCAGCTGATAAAGAAGGGTTCCCGCTTCGTTAACCCTATTATCTTTCGATTTTCTCTGTATATGGGGGGAGAAATCCAAGTTCTGGTGATCAGGTATGACCCACCATTTGGCCTTGCCTAACGCTTCCGAGTTTGCAGCTGTACGAGCATTAAAATCACCTCCCATGACTGCTGAAATGTTTGGAAACTTAGTGTAACAGAAAGCTAGGTGTTCTTCAAGTGTTTCCCATTTGGAATGGAGGTCCACTACCTGCCCCCCAGGGGGGAAATAAACATTTGTTACCAGTAATTCAAATTTCCCTCCTGAAATCAATCCTGTAATCGCGTAAGGAGAGGAAGATTTAACAAGTATAAGTTTTGCTTGCAATTTGAGGGAAATGGCTATTACCAAACCTCCCCTAGGGCGTCCACCTTTAAGAGAGGGGCTAGCTGGAAGCAAAATGGTATCGTATCCATTTATGTCAATCACCTCCTCTTCCCAAGTTTCTTGTAGGAGAATTACTTGGAATAAATTAACAAATTTTAAGAAGTCTGGATCAGATTTCTTCCCCCTCCATCCCGCAATATTCCAGCATAAAAATGACATAGAGGAGTGGCTGGGTTGGTCGTTAGGTAGTCAGATCATGTGGGAATGGGATTATAAATTTGGGGGAGTTTCAGCTTCAAAAAAATCAGTAATTTTCCTTTGAGAAGGTGGCAATCGTGCTATACATCCCAACTGTTTAGATTTATTGGGGTGGTTTGGGTGTAAAGTCGTGCCACTCGTCTCGCTAAAGGCAGATGTTAGGCCTAAGATAGTTGACTTTTCAGAGCCAGATGGTAGAATTAGGGGGGTATTACTTAGAGAGAGCGAAATTAAGTCAACAGGTATCGTGCCACTAGTTGAGTGATCATTAATTGTTTGGATAGTTTTGTTAATACGACCTGTGGGGTCTTCAACCAGATCACTCTTCGGGGCTAAAAATAAAATGGAGTCGTCTCTCATTTGTTGGACTGGTTCAGCTGGTTCTGTTGCCGGTTCGATGGTATCTATGGATTTATTCAACTTGCACACGTTAGAAGAGAGTGGGTTAATAAAGTTGCAAGTAAGTGGACCCATATGGGGCACTTTACATGGAGAGCCTAACTCAGATTCGTTAAGTTCCCTCATTTTGTCCCAGGCAGATGTTGTAGCCATATTTGCCTCAGAGATGGGATGCATGATAGGTGGGTCTGGTGATGGGGTTTCCGCCTCCAGAATATGCAAGAGTGGATTCATCTCCGCAACAACCAGTTGGCTGGTAGGGGTGGGTGCCTTCCCAACCCACAGGTCCAGTTCTTGGTGGTATAAGCATGGGACAGAATCTGGACCACAGTCTCTATCAAGCATATTTTGTTTAGGTAATCTCAGCTGTTCCTCCGTCACTTTTGTCAGACAGAAGTAAAGGGTATCAATTTTATGAAGTATTTCTTTCTGAGCTTCTTGCGGGAGAACGCTATAAGAGTGGAGTAATTTATTATCAAAGCTATCAAGGTCGATTCCCTGATTCTCCGCATACCTGGGCCCAAGGGAGTCCACCCTTTGAGAGTCCTTGGCAACCAGACCAGTAGGATGTTTGGAGATGTCCTCCGCAGAGTTTATGTCAATTAGAACGTGTTGGTCAATCTCATGTTGAGTTTTTGGCAAATTTACAATATGGGGGATAAGTGGAATTGGAGGTGCTTCATTTTTAAAATACCTTGAGATTCTTATACCACTCGTCTCCAGATGTTCTCTACATTTGTACACTAGTTTTGCCAGTCTCCCCTCATAGAATGAGACCACCGCTCTGGCAAGGAATCCGTTGAAGTATAGATATTCCACTTGGGCCAAATCAGTAGGGTTATTAAGGATACCCGGCATATAGATCTTTAAAAGGTTCAATAGATGGGCTTTACGCTCTTCTTGTGACAGGAGTCCTGGGGGATTAGGATAATTTGATAAAACGAGTTTGTTTCGGTACAGCACCAGATTCCAGTTTTTATTTGTTAGATTTGTCAGATTTCTCTTCTTAGAGGGATTGGATAGAATGTAAGACCATGGATCTTGGATCAAAATGTCTTGCTTGGAGTTAGGTGTTGGGGTAGGTGTTAAGGGTTCCAAGCAATCCATCGCAGCGTCAGGGCAAGGGTTTATAAAATGTTCTTGCTTAGAAGATTTCCTGGTTAGAAGTTTCTCAGTGTTCCCACTGGTCTCGGTTATTGGGATACTCTTGAGGAGATTAAAGAGCTTTTTAAAATCCATTTTTTTGTAACGCACTGCCTTAAAATTTTTAACATTTCTGCTCTTTTTTACCCTTATGGGCCTCCTTTTCAAGGCAGTAGCCCTACAAGATCTCTTGGCCTTCCTTGGTGATCTGTTTTTGCAGGTGGTAGGAAGGAAGTTGTTGTTACTTTCCAATTCTACAGTCACCCCGCTGGGTTCCCTACAGAGAGTTTTGCAAGTGTCCATCATTATAGTGAGGATTTTTGTACAGGTGGCCAGATAAGATTTTATATTTTCAATATCCTCGGTTAAAAGCACAAGCCATTTGATAACTGATAAATCCTCATCCTCATTTGTCTCAAGTTGGAAGCAGGAGTCTCTTGGTGTTTTAGGGTTTCCCGAAGACATCTCTGCAATTTGTTTTAACATTAGTTCTTCCACTTCTCGGACTTGGGATGGTTCAGGAAAAGCTTTGGATTTAAGTCTCTGTTTTGGGAGTACTTCGGTGACTGTACCAATTATGTTTGGATTTACTTTGGGCTTTATTGGCCCTTTGTTGTAGCATTCTTCTACACAATCCTCTCTCTGCACAGCCGACCCTTCAATGCAGGAGGGAGAAGTTTCAGTTTCCTGCTGATTCTCACTCGGCTTGACTTTACCTCTATTCTTAAAGGGCCGAGTGCTTTTTGTTTGTGCTCCCTTTAGGGTAGCTCTTTTAGGGAGAGGTCTTAGATCAGTCCGATAAAAGCCTGGTGTTCTACGGCCACTCCTGGTCGTCACCATTATTTATCTTGTAAATGTCAAGTTGGTAAAAATCTCACCTCGGTTCATTAGCTCTGTTGTGTGTTGCAGCAGGGTTCTCCGCGAGATTACTTCCAAGGTAGGCAAGTAATTGAGACCAATTTGCTGAGCTCCTTTGCCGTGGTGGTAGGGGCCGCGGCGGTGTCAGCGGCGCCTTTCTGGGCCGTGTCGCCCTCCTAGCTCAGTGGGAAAGCATCCGAGATAACAAGGAAATAAAACCATGAAATGATAAAATAGGGCAGTAAAACAATAAAATAAAACAATAAAAGGACAATAAGACTATAAAATGGTGAGAGCAGCTGCCTCACCCTGCCTCACAGGTTGGTGGCCATCTTTCCCCCCCCCCTGCTGATTTCTTATTAAGAAGAAAAATGATAACAACAAGAAGATTGGAAGATGGGACTTGTGAACATCAAAGCAGCAGAAATATGAGAGGATTGGACCCTTCTGAGCTTGAAGCATGGGTACCCCCAACAAAAATTTTAAAAATTCGGCAAAATATTTGGACTTTATGATATGTATTGGCATAATTAATTAATGAGACATGATTGGATTGTTAAATGGAATTTTAATAAAAATTATTTTAAAAAAAAGTAAATAGGGTTGCAACCTTAAATGACCTAGAATCTGGATCCTAAGACTACAGAACTGAACTAAAACCCTACAGTTTATTTGTTTCTGTGATCTGGTAGGATTTGGAAGTTAACCGTTTTTGATCTCCCTCTTTTGTCCTTTCTAAGCTGTCACCGTAATTCTTGGATCACAAATGAACAAAGTCGATAGGAGGTGAGTATATAGCTGGTATTTTGTTAGCAGCAAAGACATAGAATTTGACAGGTACCCCATCAGCTATTAAAAGGGATTGTGTTAGTAGCAGTAACAGGCAAAACAGAACTTCTGGAATACTTTGTTCCTGGTGAAAATTCATACCATGTCCTGTACAGCTAGTCCATTTTGCCAAAGGCAAAGTGTCAAAAGATAACATCTGCCCACCTTAAATCTGAAGAACTGAAAACAGTACAGCTGTTCTCTATGCATCCATAGCAGCACTTGCTAGCAGAACTACCCCATCCAAATTTCATAAGCAAGGGAACAGTCAGATGGTCAAAGTAGATGTGAAGTTGAAGAAAAGGCCTGACGAAAATTGCCCATATAGCTGTTATATGCTCTGGGAGCAAAGTTTCCATTGATGCCAATGAAAGCTTCCTACCCTGGGTTAATAGCAACTACTGGTGGGGATTTTCATCAAGGCCACACTGAGGGAGGAAAAGGTTAAAAACCAATTTCCCCTCATGCACCCAAGTCCTGATTGAAATCCACCCTGCCTGAACATTGTACTCATTCTTTTCCCCCCTTTTAGTAGCAAGCGACTGCCTTTGGGCCAGGTCTAATATGACCAAGAGGTTAAGGTACTTGTGCCATGGCAGAAATGTTGTGAGCCAGTTTGGGGCAGGGCAGTTCGTGTGTGAAACACTGACCACACATGTATAAGGTCTTTGTTTTATAACCTCTTTGGGGGCGGGGGATGCTACTCAGTTCACAATACAGCTGAGCTTAAAAGGGAGCCAAAATTGTATTGAGAACCAGATAACTATGGACTTCAAAGACACCACTAAATGAAATGTGCATGCATTTTTGTACTTGGCTATAACTAGAAGAGGGGGACACGGGTGGCACTGTGGTCTAAACCACTGAGCCTCTTGGGCTTGCCGATCAGAAGGTCAGCGGTCTGAATCCCCATGATGGGGTGAGCTCCCGTTGCTCTGACCCAGCCTCTGCCAACCTAGCAGTTCAAAAGCATGCCAAAAAGTGCAAGTAGATAAATAGGTACTGCTCCAGCGGGAAGGTAAATGGCGTTTCCATGCGCTGCTCTGGTTTCAGTGTTCCATTGCTCCAGAAGTGGCTTAGTCATGCGGGCCACATGACCTGGAAAAAGTGTCTGCAGACAAACACCGGCTCCCTCGGCCTGTAAAGCGAGATGAGCACCGCAACTCCACAGTCGTCTGTGGCTGGACTTAACTGTCAGGGGTCCTTTACCTTTTTTTTAATACAGTGGTACCTCGGGTTAAAAACTTAATTCGTTCTGGAGGTCTGTTCTTAACCTGAAACTGAGGTACCATTTTAGCTAATGGGGCCTACCGCTGCCGCTGCATGATTTCTGTTTGATCCTGAAGCAAAGTTCTTAACCCGAGGTACTATTTCTGGGTTAGCGGAGTTTGTAATCTGAAGCGTCTGTAACCCAAAGTACCACTGTAACTAGAAGAATGCCGAACCTCATGTACAGAGCAACTAAAAGATGCAGATTTGATGCATACATGTGAGCAAAACAGCAGCAGCAGCAGCAGCAGCAACAACAACACAGAGAATACTTTCTTTTTGTGAGCACTTCCTAAGGTCTTTTTTTGTTTTCACCCTGCTCCCCACCTCCAGAAAAAGAAGCTCACTTTACAGAATTTCTTCTGAAAATTCTCTACAATCTTTTTTTTTTTTTTTTTGAGGGGGTTGGTGGCTACAATTCCACCTCCCTCACACATGTACTTTACCTATTTCTTTAAGACTTAAAGCCAAACAGTAATACATTCCTTTTTGAAATGACAGATGTAATGGCCTGTCATTTGTCTGCCAGCAGAGCATAAGGGTATATCATGGTGGAGGGGCAACTATCATTGCTTCCTGAGCAACTTTCAAGGGGGCACATGCCAGTCGTGGGTGAGGCCAGAGGAAAAGGTGAATGAATGTTCAGTAGACTACTTTCAGTAGACTTTGTTCAGTAGACTACTTTCTACACTCTCACACCCCTTGCTCTCCCCCATCCAAGGAAGTAAGAAACATTATGAAAATTCAAGGTTGCATTTCACCCAGCAAAATTACTCAAAGAAGGCCAGCAAGAAGGTCCTGGGGAAAGAGGGTGTGGCTGGATAGTGGGATGTGTTGGCACAACGCCCGCCTGGGAGCAATACCAGCATCCTGAAGCGCTCCGGGGCAAAATCCAGTGGTCATTACTCTGGCTGGCGTCCAGGAATCCTCCTTCAGTCCAGAAAGACTGACAAATAGGCGGCTTGTCTCTTATGAGAAAAACACACCACTTTCCCCTGACAAGGCATCAGAAGGGAAAAAGCAGTTCTGTAGAATCAGGCTACTTTATTAACTGCATAGAAAAACAACACACATGACTGCACGACCTGAGCAGTCAGCTTTGAGTTCTCTGACTCAACGCTGCCCCAATCCAGGAGCGGAAGAGAGAAGTGTAGCTCCGCCTCGGCTACAGTGAGGACCGTTTAGGAACAATCTGTGACTTCCTTTCCCACGGTGAGCAACATAACCTGATGTAAACAGCTCTTGCTGTTTCCTGACAATGTGGCAGCTGGTGGGGGCTGAAATCCCAACAGGATGGAGCTCCTATTACTAGCTTCCAAGCAGGCAAGTCACTGTTTGGGACTGCACCATTGCAGTCCGTATAGTTAAAGCTATGGTTTTCCCAGTAGTGATGTATGGAAGTGAGAGCTGGACCATAAAGAAGGTTGATCGCCGAAGAATTGATGCTTTTGAATTATGGTGTTGGAGGAGACTCTTGAGAGTCCCATGGACTGCAAGAAGATCAAACCTATCCATTCTGAAGGAAATCAGCCCTGAGTGCTCACTGGAAGGACAGATCGTGAGGCTGAGACGCCAATACTTTGGCCACCTCATGAGAAGACTCCCTGGAAAAGACCCTGATGTTGGGAAAGATGGAGGGCACAAGGAGAAGGGGACGACAGAGGACAAGATGGTAGGATAGTGTTCTCAAAGCTACCAGCATGAGTTTGACCAAACTGCGGGAGGCAGTGGAAGACAGGAGTGCCTGGCGTGCTCTGGTCCATGGGGTCACGAAGAGTCGGACACGACTAAACGACTAAACAAACAAACAAACAAACAAACAAAACCATTGTGGCAATCCCATGCACACATACCGGGGTGTAAGTTCCTCTGAACTCCTTGGAGTTATTTGAGTAGGTATGAATGGTGCTGTGCCCTGCTGAAACCAATGAAATAAGTTACTTGCAAATAACTAAAAATACTACACTTCAGATTGAATTTAGTCATGTGGTTAGATCATGAACTGTGAGTCATGCATAAAAACCTATTAATTTGCCATTATAAATACTTATTTTAAAAAGGCTTAGCTTTCTAATGTTGGTTAGCATTGCAGCATTCATATTTAGAATCTCCCAAAGAGATTACTGAAATATTCACCTGATTCTTTGTCTCTTTTTTTCTTTTCTTTTTACCAATACAAACAAAACAATAGCAGCTTCAAAATATAGGGCAATTCTAGCATTATAATTTAAGACTTCCATTACCTGGTTCTAGAAACCACAACAGAATCAAAACAAAACAGAGAGAACAACAAGCCTCGGGTGTGCCATTACTTGCTTTGTTTTTCTCGTCAAATCACTCTATGAGTTGTGATCACCAACTACTAGCCGATTTCTGTTCAAATGTCAATATAACAAAAAACCTTTTTTTTTTTTTAAGGAAAGGAAAAGGAAACCAAGTGAAAATGCCATTAAATGGCTCCACAATCTGGAAGTTACAATGGATGTCACAATGGAGTAAGCCATTCATACACAGAAACACACAATGAAGGTTGGGGCTTCTGCAGATTGCAACGACCTTTAAAACAAATGGAGGGTTGAGGTATTGTGAAGGAAAGGTCCTGATTAACAAGTCATACTATGGCACAGGAAAAGCTTGCTCCACAGCGCAACCCTATGCAAACATTCAGAATTAAGTCCCATTGATATTAATTACTTTCCCATAGGTAGTAAATGTAGGGTTACAGTTTAAGTGTGTTCAAATTTGGTTGGATTTCCTCCCAATTACTAACATGAAAAGGTCAAAAGAAACCCAGATAAGAAAGAAAAATGTTGATGAAAACAATGAAAAGGACAGACAAAATAGTTTTAGACTCACTGCTATAATTTGGTAAACCAGAAATAATGCTAAAATGTCCAGAACATTTTCATGCTGAAGTAATGTGGGAAATGGTCTTTATTTCATAGAAGTGTATGTCAAAACAATCAATAATTTAATGATTATTGACAAGCACTGTGTTCCCTTCATTACTTCATCTTGCAAATTTTGCATTTGCTGTCTGAAGCAAATGCAGCTTATCTGCTCTTTCATATTGTTCATCCTATCTGACATCTGATTCAACAACAAGAGTTGGCGAACTCTATGTTGTTTGATTCTAAACTCCCTCAAAGTTACTGGGCGGAAGCCTGGCAGACGGCTACTCATATTCTGAACCGAGTATATAATTCGGTAATTGATACTACGCCATATTTTGCTTTATACGGGAAGAAGCCCAAAGTTAATTACTTTCGGGTGTTTGGATCTCAAGCCTATGTACTTATCCCAAAAGCGTTAAGGAAAAAGGGAAGTCCAAGGGCTAGGAAACTCATCTTTTGTGGGTACGAACCACACGCCAAATCTTGGAGGTTCGTGAACCCAGATGGGGATACTACAAGAGTGGTCATCAGTAGGAGCGCTGAATTTTGTGAGCAATCCGGATGGACTCACTTACATGCTAACCCTGTTACGAAAAAGGAGCAATGCAGCAGCGCGCTCCAGGTGGCTGGAAAGCCAAACAGGATGTTGATGTTTGGGACTGTTCCGTGGGAACAAAGGAACAGTCTATTCACACCACTGAGCACCGGATGTTAGCTCAGAGTGTCATCTGACCTGTACTGGAAGTACATGGGAGGAGTTATTCTCTCTCTGCTGTTGGTGTTAAGAGAGTGCAGACACGTTTTCTCTGTACTGCTGGAAGGACAGAAATAAAGGCATGTAAATACATTTCTGTCTGTCTCTTTCCCTTCCCTGGGGATGAGAGGGGAGGAGTGGTGTGTTCTTCTCACGTTAGAGGAGGATCGCCGATTGAGATCTCGCCTGATCTTGCCGGGAGTCGCAGACGGGGAGGTCAACAAGGAACTCAAGCCGGGTGCCTGGAGAGTGGCAAATTCCTCTGACTAAGGCTTGATTCCGACACATTTTGAGAGATGATTTAGGCATTTATGCTGAGAATGAAAGTCCAGAGGGTAGTGAGCCAGAAGGGGATGGTGCACATGGTTCAGATGCAGATTCTGACCAGGCACAAGGTTCTTCTCCTAAGGTAGAAAAGCCAGAATCTAGGAGTGTTCCAACATCGCCAGTCAGTAGGCCTAGCAGACAGCAAAAGCGAAGCAGGTCGCCTGCAACACCAAGCCCAAGGGAGGTATCTAAACGGAGGTCTTTATCCCTAGGGGCGCACCCAGATATAAAGTCTGAGACAGATACTGACAGCCAACGGTCAGAGGGGGTACAAGAGGAACAATTGCGCAGGTCAAAACGTGCCACAAAGGGCAAACCACCGGAGCGGTTTAAGGTGACAAGTGTATACGTAAATATGGCACAGTGTGAGCCAGATAGCTATATAGAGGTACAACAGCTTCCAAGCTCAGAAGCCGTAAAGTGGCAGGAAGCAATGGAAAAGGAGATGGCTTCAATGAAGTCTCTCGGTGTGTTTACAAGTACAGAGCTTCCGAAAGGGCAACAAGCTGTAGGTTGTCAATGGGTATATCGTTTAAAGCCCACAACTACTGAGGAATTGCAATATAAAGCCCGACTAGTTGCAAAAGGTTTTTTGCAGCGCAAAGGTGTTCACTATTCTCAAATCTATGCCCCTACTTCAAGATCGGAGTCATTAAGAATGCTTTTAGCCTCTTCAGCTAAGAAGGGAAATAAGCTGTTTCATTTTGATGTCAATGTGGCTTATTTAAATGCAGACTTACAGGAGGAAGTCTATATGACACCACCACCAGGTTTTGAAGGAGACAAGCCAAACCAGGTCTGGCGCCTACACAAATCCATTTATGGGTTGAAACAGTCCGCCCGTAATTGGAATTCCTGCTTAAACGATGCTCTAGAGAGCATGGGGTTCAGAAAGAGCGCAGCAGATGCGTGTCTTTATCTAAAAGGCTCTGGATGTGAACAAGAAGCAGTTTTGATATTTGTTGACGATTTATTATACAGTGGAAAGGACGATAAACTTGCACAACATTTTGCCACAAAGCTTGGAGAAAAGTTTCAGATAAAATCACTAGGCACTGTATCTGTTTATCTAGGAGTTAAAATTCAGCAAGATGAAAATGGGAACTATTGGCTCAGCCAAGAAGCTAAGATCCAGCAGTTGCTGGAAAGGTTTAAAATGGACAACTGTGCTGGTGTTAAAACCCCAATGGAGTTAAGTTACACAAAGGATGCTCAAGCCGAGCAACAGGCAGAGTTCAGTAATCCCGGGGTTTACCAGTCAGCGATAGGCAGTCTACTCCACATTGCACAGTGGACTCGGCCCGATATAACATATGCTGTCAACATGCTGTGTAGACAAGCTGAAAAACCATCAATGCATCCTTGGCAAGGAGTAAAAAGAGTTTTAAGGTATCTCCAAACTACCAAAAGGTTTCGCTTAAAACTATCAGCAGAGGGCAGCACACAACTTGAATGTTGGGCCGACAGCAGTTGGGCAGATGCTGGACCAGATAGAAAATCAGTGTCAGGAATGGCGATAAAATTTGGAAATGCACTAATTAGTTGGAGATCAAGAAAGCAATCACTTATAGCTTTAAGTTCAACTGAATCTGAGTTCAATGCATTATCAGATGTATGTAGAGAACTGGAATTTTATAAGCAACTGGTACAAGAATTGTTTGGAGAATGTTCCCTACCTATCAGAGTGTGGGAAGACAATCAACCTTGTATTAAACTAGCTAAATCAGGTCAATTCAAGGCACTCACAAAACACTTGGATATCCGTTATCAAAATGTATGCCAAAGTGTAAAACAAGGTTTAATTGAACTAAAGTATTGTCCAAGCAAAGAAAATCTCGCAGACGGTTTTACAAAAGCTTTGAGTCCGCAATCTCATAAATATTTCTGTTCAGGTTTAAATTTGAATTAAGGTTGGTACAGCTCAGTGTTACGAGCGAGAGGGGGTGTTGGTATTAAAAGGTTAAGAGGTAACAAGTCGCTCTAATCACTGAGCAGCTGGAAGTCATTAAGCATCCAGGAATGTGAGTTAGTTTGTATAAATAGTCAGTTCACTCAGTTTGTGGCCGGTGGGCTGATATGAGTTAGGTTTAGAGTAAAGTTTTCTTTATGCCGGAGATAAAAGCATGTGTGCTTTATCGTCAGGGTTTTTTCTTTTGTAAATAAAGTCTTTCCTGAGTTCCAAAGTGCTTGCTCCAGGATTCTTCATTGAAAGGTACTGTCTCTCCTGCCTTCTTCAACCGCTGCACGAAATTCTCTGCTGAGATAAGATTTATGGCGTTGGAAGCGCACTGGACGTTTACTTAACATTAAACTAATTAAAGTTTAATGGACAGGATATTTACAACCCACAAGATAAGATAAGCCCCAGCTCTGCCATCCTGTCTCCACTTCGGAACTGACAAGGCCATCCACTAAGCATCAGGACTGATAAAGGAGAGGGCTTTGTTTATACAGCTGGGTTCCTGTTATACATTTGCTCAAGTGCTCAAGTTAATGGTTTTTAGCTAATGCACCCTTGGAGATGGAAAAATGGGGATTTTGGGGCCCGTTTCAGACTGACTGCACAGTCAGATTTTAGATTTGGGAAACCCATACCTTCATATGGAGGCACTGGTCACAAATGTAGCCAAACTGGCATTTTTTAATCTATGTCAGGTTAGGCAATTGATACTGTACCTGTCCCTTTCCAACCTAGCCATGGTGATCCATGCAGCAGTCTCCTGCAGACTAGACTACTTTAACTCTATGCCTGAGCTGGGGACGGCAGGGTATAAATGCGATAGATAGATAGATAGATAGATAGATAGATAGATAGATAGATAGATACGCAGGGCTACCCTTGAGACTGCTCCAGAAACTTCAAATGGTCTAAAATGCAGATGCATGAGTTCTTACTTGGACTTTGTGGAGAGCCCACATTCAGTTGGTTGTTCATCAGCTGGATTGGCTCCAGGTGAAGTATTGAATCAAGTTCAATGTTTTGGTGCTAACCTTTAAACCCCTAAACAGTCTGTGACCTTTCTTATCTTCCAATACCCCCCCCCCAAGAGTGTGACGCGCATCTAACAGCAACCTACTGGTGGTCCCTGGCCCAAAACATATCCAGCTGTCCTCAGCCAGAGCCAGAGCCTTTTTGGTGGAATGTTTTGTCTAATGAGACCAGGGCTCAGTGCAATCTATCTCAGTTCTCTCACTCGCTGGATCATCACATTGTCATGGTGAGTGGGCTTGCACATTCCTATGACCCTTGTGAGCGAAGCTGTCAGGAATCTCATACTCCCAGCAGGGTCACCCAAGGCGGTAATGTCAAAGAAAATGAAATATACTCGGAGTCCTGTAGTGATTTCATGCTCTTTATTGCAGCTTGTAAAACTGATTTAATTTCCCCCCAAACCTCAGGCTTTTATATACATTATTTACACAATGAGTCCCGTGTGATTGGCTGATTCTGCTTCCCTCCTGGAGCCTGATTGGTCTTTTCCTGCAAGCCAATCAGTTGTTGCATTCTAGGATCCTACTTGCCTATTGTTCTAGGATCCAAGCTTAGTACATAACAGGGAAGGAACTAGACAAAGAATGATCCAAGAAGTCCTCAACGGCAGAACAGGCGGATGATAACAAGCGGTGTGTTACAACGGCTGTGAAGGCGGATGAAGGCTGCAGCAGATAGGATCCACCAGTTCGTCCTGACTACTCATGCCATCAGAACAGAGCCCTACTGCAAAGACTGTGCGTTGCTCAGCGTGCACTGATCTACACACATAAAACAAATTCATGCACAGGCGTCTTCCAAAAACCCAACCCAAACCCCCAAAGTGCCATGGTGATCAGCAAATGGTTACGGGGGCAGGATTGTGAAATCTGTAAGCCCCTAGTCATGAACTGGCACATGGGCGGTGGATACAGATTCAGTCGTTCTGACTCAAGGAACGAGGCAGTTGAGCAGCTCAGCAGCTGTATCCATGACTGAGCAGCCCTTTTTAGGATCCACTCTGTTCACCCTGAAAAGGGGGAGGGGCTGGAAAAGGTGCCCTAAACATAGTCTGCCTCCCTTTTTCCCTGACTGGATTACTGCGCCTAGTGGGGTCACCACCCAGCGGTCGTAAAAGACAATTGAACTTTGGAACATGGAATATATGGACTTTGTTGAATAACACAGACAGCGAATGTCCTAAACGCAGAACTGCCATCATTGCAAGAGACCTGTGACGTTTTAACATCGATATTGCAGTGCTTCAAGACTCTCAAAGAGCAGGTGAGGGACAACTGAAGGAAGAAAAAGGAGGCTACACATTCTTCTGGAAAGGTCTATCTGAACAAGAACATTGAATACATGGGGTAGGCTTCGCTATGAAAAACGACCTGGTGAAGCTCCTGTCAGAAGTCCCTACTAGCATTAATGAGCGACTCTCAACCCTTCGAATAAAGCTCACCAAAAACCAACAGGCTACTATTATAAGCGCTTATGCACCAACACTGGATGCCGATGAAGACATTAAAGAAAATTTTTACTGTCAGCTGGATACCATCCTATCAGAGACGCCTAAGGAAGATAAAATTATCCTCCTGGGTGATTTTAATGCAAGAGTTGGGGGAGATTTTGATCTGTGGCCTGGGACTATTGGGAAAGAAGGAGTTGGCAACAGCAACCAGAACGGAATCTTACTTTTGACGATATGTGCAGCACACAACCTTGTTATTACCAAAACACTCTTTTGACAGAAAAATAAATTTAAAACTTCATGGAGGCATCCTCGGTCAAACCACTGGCACCTCTTAGACTATGTTATTGTCCATGCTAAAGATCAACGTGATGTGCTCCTTACCAGAGCTATGACGAGCGCCGACGACTGCTGGACAGATCACAGACTAATACGCTCCTCGATGGCTATCAAGATTATACCTCAATGCAGGCTTCAGGGAAGGAAACCAAGGCGCAAAATGAACACTCAAGCCCTTCAAGATCCCATTAAGCGGGATTGCTTCCAAACAACTCTTAAGGACCATCTGCTTTCAGAATTCCCTGATAACATCAAGGAACACTGGACCAAGCTAAAAACATCCATTATTGCAGTCTGTGAACAAACTATTAGATACCAAACCAAGAAACACCAGGACTGGTTTGATGAGAATGACAGTGAGATTGAACACACGATTGACAAGAAAAGGAAGGCATTTCAGATCTGGCAATGAGATAGAAACTGTCCCACTAAGAAAAAAAACCTATGCCAATGCTAGGAACAAGAGAACTAAAAAACAACTGGTGGATAAGAAAAAGCTCAAGAGATCCAGCACTTAGCCGACACTCATGATGCACAGAGTTTCTTTAAAGCCACAAAGACCATCTATGGACCAATAAATCATGGCATATGCCCCCTACGCTCAGCAGATGGTACCACACTTCTAAAAGATAAAGAAGCTATTGCACTGTGCTGGAAAGGGCACTACCAACATCTCCTTAACTGCAACTCCCCCATAGCTGCTGAGGTCCTCTCACAAATCCCGCAAAAACAAATTAGAGATGAGCTTGCAGTATCTCCATATCTGGGAGAGTTGTATACAGCTATTAACCAAGTAAAAAACAACAAAGCCAGTGGACCTGATGGGATACCTGCTGAAATCTTCAAAGTGGGTGGAATTGAACTTACACAACAACTTCACAAGCTCATCGAAAAAATCTGGGAGAGAGAAGCGATCCCAGTAGACTTCAGGGATGCCAAAATTATCAATCTCTTTAAAAAAGGTGACAGAACTGATTGCAGAAACTATCGAGGCATCTCTCTATTAGCTGTGGTCGGTAAAATTCTTGCAAGGATCTTAGCAAACCGTCTCTTAACAATATCCGAGGTGATTCTAGGGGGACAGTGGACATGATTTCCACTGCTCAACAACTTCAGGAAAAATGCAGAGAGCAAAGCAAAACCAACCCCTGTATATGGCGTTTATCGACCTGACTAAGGCTTTAGACACTGTAAATTGTAATGCCCTGTGGACTGTCCTTCTGAAAATTGGCTGCCCAGATGAATTTGTAAATATATTTCGGCTCCTCCATGATAATATGACAGCAACAATCACAGATAACAATGACTCTCAAAGTGAACCATTCACAGTGGGATCAGGTGTTAAACAGGGTTGTGTTATTGCCCCAACTCTATTCTTTATTTTCATTGCCATGATCCTACACTTTGTTGAAAGGCATCTCCCCACCGGAGTAGAAATCATATATTGAACAGATGGAAAGCTCTTCAATCTGAGCAGGCTGAAAGCAAAGAGTAAGGTTACCGTAACTTCCGTCATAGAGCTTCAGTATGCCGATGACAACGTAGTGTAAGCACGCTCAGAGGATGACCTCCAAACCATCCTAAATATCTTCACAGAAGTTTACGAAAAGCTTGGCCTGTCGCTCAACATCCAAAAAACCAAAGTGCTGCACCAACAAGTACAAAATAACTCCTCTGCAGCGCCACAAATTCAGATCAGTGGTGTAATGTTGGAAAATGTCCATCACTTCTCCTACCTAGGCAGTTATCTTTCCACAAGGGTCAACAATGACGCCGAAATCCAGCATCGCCTGAGCTCTGCAAGTGCGGCTTTCTCCCGATTGACGTGCAGAGTGTTTGAGGACCAGGATATTTGCAGGGAAATCAAAATACTTGTTTACAAAGCTATTGTACTACTATTGTACTATTGTACTGTATGCTTGTGAAACATGGACCACTTACAAATGCCATCTCCAACTTCTCAAAAGATTCCATCAATGGTGTATCCGAAAAATCTTACACATCACTTGGGAAGACAGGCGAACTAATATCAGTGTACTGGATGAAGCAAAGATCACCAGTGTTGAAGCAATGATTCTTCAACATCAACTTTGTTGGACTGGTCATGTTGTGCAGATGCCTGATGATTGTCTTTCAAAGCAACTACTCTATTCCGAACTTAAAAATGGAAAGCGTAATGCTGGTGGTCAACAAAAGAGGTTTAAAGACTGTCTCAAGGCAAATCTTTAAAAATGTGGTATAAACACCGACAACTGGGAAACACTGGCCTGCAAGCGCTCCAGTTTTAGAACAGCCTTTACCAAAGGTGTCATGGACTTTGAAGTCACTCGAACTCAGGACGCAAGGGAGAAACGTGCTAAGAGGAAGGCACACTTGGCAAATCCACACCGTGATAAACACCTGCCTGGGAACCAATGTCCCCACTGTGGAAGGACATGTGGGTCCAGAACTGGCCTCCACAGTCGCTTATGGACTCATTGTTAAAACCGTGTTTATGGAAGACAATCTTACTTGGCTACGAGTGATAGAAGAAGAAGAAGAAGAAGAAGAAGAAGAAGAAGAAGAAGAAGAAGAAGAAGAAGAAGAAGAAGAAGAAGAAGATCTCTGTTCTGTAGAGCTTGCAAGACTGAGTTGTTTCACCAGTCCTAAGGTTGAGGATCTTGGAACTTCTGCCTGTCCAGTGCGTTTCCCTGCGCACAAAACACTGCTTTTCCCTCTGCACAATCTTCTGGGAAAACTTCACCTAAGGCAGAATAGCAGAGTAGCAGCGGTTGCCTTCGTGTGGAAGGAGAAGGAAAAGAGAGTCCAAACACTGTACTTCTATTCTACAGCGTTTATTTACAAGCAAAAGCAGCAAACTCCATCAGAGCTAGAACACATTGTGTCTTTCTCCTCTCGCTCCCGGAGAAAAAGGAAACTAAACACACAGACAAAGGAATTGCGTGACTTCCCGTAGAAGTCCCTCCCAGGCACAGGGCATACCAGAGGTTAACCCATTAACCACCAAACTCCACACCCCCTCTTGCCCTGTACCTGGTGGAAACAAACACCAACTGTTACCCCAAACACGGACCTTCACAGAACTCTCCATGCCGCTGGAAGGGTAATGGTTTCATAAAACCATCAGCAAGGTTCTTGGCTGAGGGACAGTACTTCAGCGCAACCAATCCCTCTTGAACACTCTGACACACATTCTGGAAGCGAATGTCTAGATGTTTGGTCCTAGCCTTAAATTGCCCCGATTCTGCCAATTTCAAGCACGGTTGGTTGTCTTCGTAAACAATGACGGGCAAACAATGCTGTCTGCAGATCTCCTGGATCAAGCACACATAGAACTCCAACTCTCTGCACACCTCAGAAAGCGCACTAAACTCAGCCTCAGTGGATGAGAGTGCTATGAGACTTTGCTTTCGGGACCTCCACCCAACTAGTGAGTTCCCGAACTTCACCACTAGGCCGGACATGGACTTCCTATCTCCAAGGTTAGCCCAGTCAGCATCCACCCAAGATGTCAGTTTGACCTCACTCTGGGCTGGCAACTTAAGACAGAAGTCCTTGGTATCTTGCAGATACTGCAACACTCTCTTGATGCCATTCCAGGCCTGTACACTTGGACTTGAAGCTTCCCTGCTGAGCAGATTGATAGCAAACGCTATGTCTGGTCTGCTCCACTGGGACAGATACAACAGACTGCCTAGAGCTGACTGAAAGAGTTCAGCATTTTCGAACACAGCGTGTTCTACTTGCTGACTGTCTTTCACGTAGCCAGTCTCCACTGGAGTTCTTTTTTTTTATATAAAATATTTATTGAAGTTTTACAAAATGAAAAAAGCAAAAAGAAAAATACAAATAAAAAACAGTTCCATCTTTCCATTACATTCTTTCATTTACTTAATTCCCGGACCTCCTCTAACCTCCCTTTTTGTATTCCAGTTTAATTTGTCAGTTCAGTAAATCCTTCCCCTCTTTGCTTATCCTAATCTTTAATCTTAAAATAATGTAACATTAGATTTTTGCTTATTAATAGCCCATTTTTTCATACTCCTTATAGCATTATAGCTAAAAACCACATAACTTTTAATCCAACATCATTCTAACATTCATTAATTTTACAATATTTCTGTAAATAGTCTTTAAATTTCTTCCAATCTTCTTCCACCGACTCTTCTCCCTGGTCTCGGATTCTGCCGGTCATTTCTGCCAATTCCATATAGTCCATCACCTTCATCTGCCATTCTTCCAGGGTGGGTAGGTCTTGCGATAAGTATTTTTGCGATAAGTATTCTTGCTGCTGTTGTGGCATACATAAAAAAAGTTCTGTCCTTCTTTGGCACCTGTTGGCCGACTATGCCCAGAAGAAAGGCCTCTGGTTTCTTCAAGAAGGTATATTTAAATACCTTTTTCAATTCATTATATATCATCTCCCAGAAAACCTTAATCCTTGGGCACGTCCACCAAAGGTGAAAGAATGTACCTTCTGTTTCTTTACATTTCCAACACTTATTATCGGGCAAATGATAAATTTTTGCCAGCTTGACTGGGGTCATGTACCACCTGTATATCATTTTCATAATATTCTCTCTTAAGGCATTGCATGCCGTAAACTTCATACCTGTGGTCCATAACTGTTCCCAGTCAGCGAACATAATATTATGTCCAACATCTTGTGCCCACTTAATCATAGCAGATTTCACCGTTTCATCCTGAGTATTCCATTTCAACAGCAAGTTATACATCCTTGACAAAATCTTAGTTTTGGGGTCTAACAGTTCTGTTTCCAATTTTGATTTTTCCACCTGGAATCCAATTTTTTTGTCCTGATTATATGCCTCCATTATTTGATAATAATGAAGCCAATCTCGCACTTTATTCTTTAGTTTTTCATAACTCTGCAATTCCAATTTGTCTCCTACTTGTTCCAAAATTTCCCAATATTTCGGCCATTTGGTCTCCATATTGAGTTTTTTCAAGGCCTTTGCTTCCATTGGTGATAACCACCTTGGGGTTTTATTTTCAAATAAATCTTTATATCTTATCCAGACATTAAATAGTGCTTTCCTGACAATATGATTTTTAAATGCTTTATGTGCTTTGACCTTATCATACCATAGATATGCATGCCAACCAAATACATTGTTAAAACCTTCCAAATCCAAAATGTCTGTATTCTCAAGGAGTAGCCATTCTTTCAACCAGCAGAAAGCTGCTGATTCATAATACAGTTTAAGGTCTGGCAGGGCAAATCCGCCTCTTTCCTTTGCATCCGTTAAAATCTTAAAATTTATTCTGGGCTTCTTGCCCTGCCAGACAAATCTAGAAATATCTCTCTGCCGCTTCTTGAAACAGTCCATCTTGTCTACAATTTGCAATACTTGAAACAAAAATAACATTCTTGGCAATACATTCATCTTTATCGCAGCAATACGGCCTAGCAGTGAAAGCTTCAAGTTTGACCAAATTTCTAAGTCTTTTTTCACTTCCGCCCAACATTTTTCATAATTATCTTTAAATAAATTCACGTTTTTGGCTGTCATGTTAATCCCCAAGTATTTCACTTTTTTAACCACTGTTAAACCTGTCTCATTCTGAAACCTCTCTCTTTCATTCTCTGTTAAATTTTTCCCCAAAACCTTTGTTTTTAGTTTGTTCAATTTGAATCCAGCAACCTGACCAAAATCTTGAATCAGTTCCAAAACTCTTTTGGTACTAGATTCTGGCTCCTGTAATGTCAGTACTAAATCGTCTGCAAATGCTCTCAATTTATACTGTTTAGCTCCGACTTGTATACCTTTAACCAACTGGTCTCTTCTAATCATATTCAGCAAAACCTCCAGGACTGATATGAAAAGCAATGGGGAAATTGGGCAACCTTGTCGTGTCCCTTTCTCTATCTTAAATTCCTCCATCACCTCATGATTAACAATTAACTTGGCCTTTTGTTCAGAGTAAATTGCACTTATACCGTTTCCAAATCCTTCTCCCACCCCCATCCCCTGTAGATTTTTCTTCATAAAACTCCAAGAAATATTCTCAAAGGCTTTCTCCGCGTCTACAAATATTAAAACTGCTTTGGTGTTAGTATTCACTTCTAACTTTTCCAGAATGTTAATTATATTCCTCAAATTATCAGACAAATGTCTACTCGGAAGAAAGCCTGCTTGGTCTTTATGAATCTCTTCCATCAACACTTTTTTTAATCTCTTAGCCAAAATATCTGCAAAAATTTTGTAATCCACATTAAGTAGTGATATGGGACGGTAGTTCTTAAGCTGAGTTTTTTCAGTTTCTGTTTTCGGTATAAGTGTAATATATGTTTCTTTCCACGATTCTGGTACCTTTTCCCCTTCCAGTATTTCATTACAGACTTCTTTTAAAGGTTGTACTAACCATTGTTTTAAAGTTCTGTAATATCTTGAAGTCAGTCCATCTGGTCCTGGAGATTTGCCCAATTGCATGTTCTGAATGGCATCTTCTATTTCCTGTTCAGATATTTTACAGTTCAACATTAATTTACTTTCTTGAGGAATTTTTTGTAATCCATTTATCTTCAAAAATCGATCTATGTCAACTTCTTTCTGTGGCCCTTGTGTGTATAATTGTTTGAAGTACCTCTGGAAACATTTTTTAATCTCGGCTGGGTTCTGTATGTTCCTTCCTTCCACTTCTAGGTTTGTAATAGTATTTAATTTTTGTCTTTTTTTCATTTGCCACGCTAGCAACTTCCCACATTTATTAGCTGATTCAAATGTCTTTTGTCTCATTTGTTTAATTTACATTCTATTTCCTGATTCATCATTTTCATATATTGTACTTGGTATAGCTTTATTTCTTTCAGAATCTCTTGCGACTTTGGTTTTGCTCTCAATTTCTTCTCACTATCTTTTATTTTTTCCAATATTTTATCTTTCTTTTCATTTTGGCTTCTTTTCTTTATTGCATTCTGTTGTATAAAGAACCCTCTCATAACGGCTTTACTTGCATCCCAGATAACTCTTTTTTCAACATCAGTGTTCATATTTATCTCAAAATAGTCTCTCATAGTTTTTTGGGCCTTCTTAATCACGTTTTCATCTCTAAATAAGGTGTCATTCATCCTCCATCTAAAAGAACCAGTGAAAATCAGTTTCATCTCCATCTTCACAGGATTATGGTCAGAGCAAGTTCTTGGACAGATTTCCGCCTTCTTTATCTTTGGAGCCATTCCACTAGTTACCCATATTTTATCGATTCTGGTCCATGTCATTTTGGCTTCAGAAAAGAAAGTTCCCTCTCTAGCCAGGGGATTCTTTATTCTCCAAATATCAACTAAATCCAAATTGTCTGTCATCTCAAAAAAGGTTTTCGGTAGTCTACCATCCTTGGTGATCACTTGTCTTTGTGCCTTATCCATGTTTGTTGATACTACTCCGTTCATGTCTCCCATCAAGATCAAATTATAGTCCATATAGTCCATTAAAGTCTCATGCAACTTTTTGAAGAATTCAGATTTCCCCTCGTTTGGTGCATAAATTCCTACTATCAGGAATTTTTCTCCTTGAATTTGAATTTCAATTGCCACATATCTTCCTTGGTCATCTTTAAAAATAAATTTCGGTGATAATCTCTCCTTTGCATAGATCACTACTCCTCTTTTTTTAACTTTGTCAGATGAAATAAACTCTTGTCCCAATCTTTTATTAATCAGTACTTTTCTATGTAACCTAATCACATGTGTTTCCTGTAGGCAAATCAAGTCCAATTGTTCTCTTTTCAATAAATGAAAAACACTTTTCCTTTTCTGGGGGGAATTTAGACCATTACAATTCCAGCTTAATAGTTGCAGAGCCATAGTGTAGTTACTTTGTTTTTCCTCCAACAGCACCAAGTATCTGTTCTTGATCTGTCGGTGGCGTCACTTTCTCTGAACCAGGTAATCCAAAAGATAAGTTTGCTATGTCTAGTATTCCACTTTCCCGTGCTCTTGGCTCTTTCCCTATTTCCGCTTCTTTCTGCAAATCTTCTTCACGGTCTCTCAGAAATTTATCTTTGTCGTCCAGTGATCTTATTTTTATCTTCCGTCCTTTGTAATTAAAGGACAAGCCTTGAGGGAACTCCCACCTAAAAAGGATTCTGTTACTTCTCAACAAAGCGACCAGCTCTCCGTAGTTAGACCTGAGGTCCAAAAGATGTTTCGGAATATCCTTAAAAATCTCAACACTTGACTGATAAATTTCCAAGGTCTTTTGGTAGTGCAAATTCAAGATTTTATCTCTCTCCTCTTTAGTTCGAAAAGTAATAAGACAGTCTCTCACTTTATTCTTCTTTCCTCCTTTTCCAAGCCTGAATGCACTTACTATCTTGAATTCTTCCTTTCCCGAACCTAGTTGCCAAAAGTCTATAAATTCCTTAGTAAGAAAATCAGCCAAATTGTCCTTCTCAAGTTCAGGTACAGCTCTGATCCTCAGATTAGTTTGTTTCTCCTTCAATTCCACCATGGAAAGCATCAAACCGTAGTCGTCCAGTCGTCTGTGTATCGGTGGTATCTTCTCTTCAGTGGCAGTTGCTATCTCCTTTGCTTCCTCAGCAGTCTTTCGAATCTGAGTAGATTCTTGAAGCAATTTCTCAATAGCCTGTGTATTGGTATTCACCTGCTGTCCCAAATTATTTATGCTCGTAGTATTCTGGTCAATTTTTGCCGATGCTTCAGCTACTTGTTTATTTGTTTCAGCCATCTGTATATTTGTTTCAGCTACTTGCCTGGTTAAATTTTCCAATGATTCATTAATTTTCCCTAATGCCAAAGCTAAAACCTCCTCAGACGACATTCTTTTTGACTTCACTTGTGCTGGTACAGCACCTGGTGGTCCAGATACCCCAGAGGCCCCAGATGCTGATGCTCTTCTTTGTGACCCAATGTCCGTGCGAATTCTGCCAGACCTCAATATTTTGTCTTGAGTCGAATCTAACTTTTCTTTCCCGTCTGCCATACCACTCCAGATAAGTCCAAGGTCGCTCCCACAGCTGGGCTTTGTTATGGAGTGGAAAATTCCCTGGCTCAATTATTTTTGTAACAATGTCCAACTTCCTCTAGGGGGACACAGTTGCAGTCAGACTTGTAACTTTGAAAAATAACTTTTTTAAGTCCCCCAGTTTATCAAAAAAGACGACTGTATCAATTCCAACTATTTTAAAGTTACTCTAAAACCAGGAGAAGTCAGCCAGAAACACTGTATCTTTTTTGCAGAGTTAGCTGTCAAAAGCAATTTATTACGTGCCTTTCACAATGCGGCATTCATTTTCAAGGCAGTCCGTTCCCAGGATCTAAGCAGTGGATTTTACCTTCCTTTCCCCACTTTCTTTACAGGGAAGTAAAGTTCAAATCTTTTCCCCTCCTTTCCTGCAATCCGGAGGGGAAATCTTCTGTCTGACGTTCGGATTTTGACCCTTTTAAAAGTTACTTTCAAAGTTCTAGCTCACAGTCTCTTTGCTTTATTATATATACAAGAAACGGGAAGCAGACTTCCTGTTTATACTTCCCCGTTTCGGTGCCGAGTTTACTAATTTCCTTTCCTTTATAATCCAATTTAATCCTACTCACGGGTAGTTGTTTCTTGCAGCCAAATTGTCCAAGAAAAGGTCAGCGCTCTCCGATAACGGTTGTGCGGCTTCGCTCCGCGGAAGAAGCAGTCACTCACAGCACCGCGCCGCTCTCCCCGCTTTACTCCAGAGCCCCAAAAAAGGGTTCCTTTGCAGTTTGGGGGGGCGCTGAAGGTGCCCGCTGAGTCCCACGCTCACAGGCTTCACCTGCCTGTGATTTTTGAATGGGTCCCCGCTTCGCCGCAGCGGTCAGACCCGATCCCACGGAGCTGGTCCCTCGGAGATCAGAGGGAATCCGCCATTATCGCTGGCGCTAACCCGGAAGTCCTCCACTGGAGTTCTGACTCCTGCACACTCACTCATTCTAAACTTCTGAAGTAGTTGCTCAATTTTACCTCTCTGGCTGAGCAAAAAACTTCCATCTTCAGTTCTAGAAACCTCTACACCTAGGTAGGTTCGAACAGTTCCCAGGTGTTTGAGCTTGAACCTTTTACCAAGCTCCCTGGTGAACTTCTCCACCTGTTTGCCTGTCTGTGCCAGGTATAAAATGTCGTCAACAAAGACTAGGATTGCTTCCTGAGTCTTTCCTGACCCCTTCAGGTACAGACAGCTATCAGCAACACTTCTTCTGAAACCTAACTGCTCTAAGGTTACATTCAGACACATATTCCAGTTTCTGGCAGATTGACGTAAACCATAAATAGATTTATGCAACTACCACACAATGCCTTGCCCCTTGACCTCAATCCCTGGAGGAGGAAGCATGTACAACTCCTCCTGGAGATCTGAGTTCAAGTAGGCAACATCCACATCAAAGTGGTTTACCTTCCAACCTCTTTGTGCAGCAACAGCTAAGAGCATGTGTAGAGTTTCACTTCTGGAAGTAGGAGAGTACACTTCCATGAAATGGACTCCTTTCCTCTGTGTGAAACTCCTTGCAACTAACCTAGCCTTGTACTGTGGTTTTCCAGCTTCTGTGGGTTTAAGGCGATAAACCCATCTGCAACTCACAGCCTGTTTGCCAGCCGGCAAATGTGTGAGGGAAAACACACCTAAAGACTCCATTGATCTCATCTCCTTCTGCATCGCCTCATGCCATTTGCTGGCTTCCTCCTGAGGCATCTTCTGAACATCCTCAAAAGTTTCAGGCTCACACCTAGCCACACCAACCCACACACTTGTGGCCTCGAACCTGTCAGGTGGCTTACCCTTCGTGGATCTTGCTGATCTTCTCAGCGTAAACTCTGTTTCCCCTTCTGACCCACTAGGGCCAGCCAGACCATCCTCAGTGTCAGACACCTCCCCCTCTGACCTGCTGCATCTTTTGAACCTTACAACTGGTCCTGCAGGTGAAGAGGGCTCACTCTTTGGCTCAGACTTGACAGTGGTTTGAGGAGGTGTTCTGGGCCTACCCCTTAGAGGGATTCTGAGCTGCCCCTGTTGTGGACTCTGTCCCTGTTGTGGACTCTGTTGCCCTGGACTTTGGTCCCAAGCAACAGGTTCCTCCTCCTCTTCCTCATCTGAGTCAAAAAAACTACTGTGAAAGAACATCTGGGTTGCCATGTGAACACCCAGATTGTTCACAGAACTCAGCACTATTGCTGATCACCAGCCGAGACTGGTTACCGCTCGGGTATGCAAACCTCCAAGCTTTAGAACCTGGTTCATATCCCACAAAGATCATCTTCCTGGACCTTGGTTCACCCTTCTTGCATAAGGCCTTTGGAATGAGGACCCAAGCCTCACAGCCAAGCACACGTAAGAAATGCACTTTGGGCTTCTTACCGTGCAACAATAGGGTGTGTCCCCTACACTTGAATTGAACGCTCTGTTCTGACAGAAAACAGCACAGCGATACGCTTCGGCCCAAAAGCGCTGTGGGAGCCCCGTGTCAAATAGAATAGCAGAAACAGCTTCCTGTAAAGTTCGATTCTTCCTTTCCGCAACCCCATTTTGTTGCGGACTATGTGGCGCTGTCAGCCGGTGGCTGATTCCCTTCTGTCGGAAGAAATTCTGCAATGCAGAACCAGTGAACTCCGCCCCCTGTCACTCTGAAAATTACGCACCTTGGTGGAAAAGGTCACCTCAACTGCTGTGATCCAATTTTTTATCAACCCAGCAGCCTCACTCTTGTGTTTTATCGAGAAAACCCAAGAGGACCTCGAAAAATCATCAACCAGCAAAAGAATGTACTTTGAACCACCCAAGGACTCCACTGACATGGGGCCACACAAATCTGCATGAATTAACTCAAAGGAATTGGTGGTCTTTCTGTCTGACCTGGGATATGAGCACGTGGTAACCTTCGATTGCTTGCAGGGTCTGCAATCCAGGAACTTGTCACAACCCTTGAATTTACACCCCTCTGTTAATTCTGGGGCCCTCTTGACATAAGCCCAACCCACATGGGAAAAACTTCGATGCCAAAGATGGGAACACTCACTGTGTGGTGGTACGTTTACACATTGCACCTGTGTTTCTTCAGTGACATCCTCAGCAACAACCGGCATCTCGACCACAAACAGCCTATTTTTGCATTCCACATTATACAGCTCCTTGCCATTCCTGGGAAAAGAACACATGTTATTTGCAAAAGTTACACAAAAACCTTCAGCAATTAAAGCAGACACACTTAGCAAACAATTAGCGATTTCAGGAACAACAAAGGCTTGAATCTCATGATTAAGGAAAGGACAATAAAGCATTCCAGTCTCTGTTAAGGGCCTTTTGCTTCCGTCAGCCAAAGACACAAAGTGTCCAGTTTTAAATTTCTTGCAGTTTCGAAGAAGGCCAGCAGAGGGAACTAACGTGTGAGTGGCGCCAGTGTCCACTATCAGAGACAAACCAGTCAGTTGGCACTGTTCCAGCATTGCCATAGAAGCACTGTTCCCCCGACTGGGGCCATTGCCAGTGTCCTTCTCGGTTGCCATAGTTGCAGCTCCACCCACACCAGGTCCTCTGCCGGTGTTCTCATGCTTTGCCGTCTGAAAAACGCCTCTTATCAGCTTCCTCTGCAGCTGGCTGACCTTGCATTCTTCAGCTCCTGCAGAAGAATGCCTCATGCAGCCTGACTTCGACTCTCGACGAAAACAACTTTTGGAGACTTTGGCTTTCCCAGAGCTCTCACTGCTGCCTGCACCTCCACTCCTGGGTGCACAGCTTCCTGAGGAACGGCCTGTCACTGCTTTCCTCCCAGCTCTCAGCCTCTCTCCCAGTCCATCACACAGATGTGTTGAAGCATAGAAACAGCTTCCAGGAACAGTCTCTTCAGCCCCCACTGGGCTCATTGGGCTCACTGCCCTCTCTGGGCTACTTTCAGCCCCCTCTCGCCCCCTGGCTCCCACTGCGGCCTCACATGCCGTCTTCAGTGCCTGCCAAGCGACCCAGGGCTCCTTCCCTTGAAGGATCGGTAAAAGCCAAGCATTGACGCTTGCTTTCAGAAAGCCAAGCACCATCTGCTCCTTCTCCTGAGCAGCAGCCACGTCGTCCTCACAAGCTCTCTCAGCAGCTTGAGGCGGTGGGGGGTGCACACACGACCAGAGCTATTCTCCCAGCAACCAGTACTTCATCCGGACTGACCACTCTTCCCAGTTACTTCCATTCAGTCTCTCAAAGGGTATGTTGAAAGACTCAAAAACATTAGCCTGCAGCTGAGCCATCTTCCCCCCTTCTGTGGCTTTAAGCTACTCACGCTTTCTGCCAAACTGGGCTCTGAAGATGCAGCCAGTAGCAAGCTCTGTCTTCAGTGAGCTCTCACCTGCTTCTCCCTGAGCAGGGGCTCAAACCTGGGCTTCTCCTTATGGTCCCTTCTCACACACGGCAAACCAAACATGGCTCCCATAACCTCTTGGGACTTCTGCCTGTCCAGTGCGTTTCCCTGCGCACAAAACACTGCTTTTCCCTCTGCGCAATCTTCTGGGAAAACTTCACCTAAGGCAGAATAGCAGAGTAGCAGCGGTTGCCTTCATGTGGAAGGAGAAGGAAAAGAGAGTCCAAACACTGTACTTCTATTCTACAGTGTTTATTTACAAGCACTGCTCTGAGCCCACTTTGGTGAGGAGAGCAGCTTAAAAATCTAATAAATAATAAGAATTATTATTATAATTATTGTTTTTTAAAAAGCGCCAGGGCGAAGGCTGAAGCCCATTCTTCCCTTTCACTGTGGTACCAATCCAAATTTGGCCCCTGTGGTGCTTTTCCCACCAGGAGGTCACAACTGCTGCCCTGCTGCAAGTCCCTGTGGCAATCTAGTGTTTCGCAGTCTCATTTTGCCCTTAGAACTGATGGCATACTTGTATTCTTTTGCAATGCTAGAATATTGCTTTTCCTCAATTGCCTTATAACAGGATTAAGTGGTGGTTGCACCTGATTTTTAATGTGATGTCATATGCCTCAGAAACATCCGATAATTCCCATTCCCACAGGCCACGAGATATACTTAATCGGAAGAGATCACCTTCCATCAACAATCCTTGCACTTGCTCTTGTCCCTTTTTGATTGTTTGCACTGGGAGGGTGCAGAGGACGCGCACTCATGCACCGCAAGGATGAGTGCGTAATGAGCCACTGTTTGAAATATCATGTGCATTCCATAGCTTCCCTGCAAAAGGAAGTCCTGCTCGCCAACATTTTGGAGTTCCTTGAGAAGGGTTACAAGCACCTGCATGAGGGTGAGCTGTTAGACATGATATGCTTGGACTTCCAAAGGGGTTTTTTTATTACAAACCTCACCAGACTACTGAGAGTAATCTTACCAGCAATGGGACCAAAGATTGGGCCCAATGGGGGATTACAAATTGGTCAAGCGACAGGAAGTTGGAACAAATGGACAGTTTTCCCAGTGAAAGAAAGTGAGCAGTTGGGTCCCACAAGGATCAGAACCACTATTATTTCATTTATTCATGTATGATCTGGAATTAGTGCTGAGCAGTATAGTGGCTATGTTGGCAAGCCAAATTCCATGCTGGAGACTATTGAAAAAGGAACTGAAAATGAAATGGTCAGTATTGTAATGTCCCTGTACAGTTCTAAAGTGTGGTCCCATTTGAAATACCGTGTACAGTTTTGGCATAGCTGGGAAAAGTGCAGAAGAGTGTGTTCTCACTCTGTATGGGATGGTCGTTCTCTTCCATGAAGTGTGGCATAGGGAGGGATGCACACTGATGGAGATGGCAGACACATTTCTTGCCAGTCTGATCAGCCAAATCAACCCTGGTGATCAACAGGGTGATAGATTGGGCAACCAGATTGCTCTTACATCTAGAATTGGGCAACCAACCGAAAAGGCTTTCGATAATGTTTCTTGGAGGTTTTTTATACAATGTATGAAAACAGTAGGAATAGAAGGACCATTTTTGGAAGGTATTAAAGCAATATACTCAAGCCAAAGGGCCAAACTGATAATTAACAATAATCTCACTAATTCTTTTACAATTGCAAAGGGCACGAGACAGGGGTGCCCGTTGTCTCCCCTTTTATTTATTATGGTTTTGGAAATAATCGCAAATAAAATAAGGAAAACACCAAAAATAAGAGGTATAAGAATTGGAGAAAAAGAATATAAATTAAAGGCTTACGCCGATGATTTGGTATTGTCTTTAGAGGACCCAATAGAAAGTGCCAGTAATGCCCTGGAGTTATTAGAGGAATTCGGTAAATTGTCTGGGTTTAAGTTAAATAAAATAAAAACTAAGATCTTAACAAAAAATTTGGCCGAAGATGTAAAAAACCAGCTAGAACTAAAAACAGGTATTAAAGTGGTGAAAAGGGTAAAATACCTGGGAATATGGATCTCCCCGAAAAATATAAATTTAGTGGAGGATAACTACACTAAGGTCTGGAGAGAAATTAAGAAAGACTTAGATATTTGGAATAGGTTAAAATTGTCCTGGACAGGAAGGATGGCCGCGATTAAGATGAGCATTCTTCCGAGACTACTGTTTTTATTCCAGAATATCCCGGTAATTAGAGGTACGGCATGTTTTAAGAATTGGCAAAGAACTTTAGCTAAATTTATATGGCAAGGGAAAAGGGCAAGAATTAAATTCAAACTCCTCACGGATCTAAGAGAAAGAGGGGGTTTTGCAGTTCCGAACTTAAAACTTTATTATGAGGCCGCTTGCCTTTGTTGGATAAAAGAATGGGCCATTTTAAAAAACACGGATTTGTTGGATCTAGAGGGATTTAACATTAGATTCGGATGGCATGCTTATTTGTGGCATGATAAAGGAAAGATCCACAGAGGCTTCTCTAATCATATCATTAGAGGCTCGTTATTAGAAGTTTGGAACAGGAACAAAAAGCTGATTGAAAGAGACACCCCTTGGTGGCTTTCACCAATTGATATCTTAACAACAAAAAAGTTAAATCTGGAATGTGAAAGATGGACATACGAAGATCTCCTAGTTAAATCAGAAAGAGGGTGGAAAATTAGACCGTACGAAGAGCTAAAGGATAAATTAACTGGATGGATACAATTTCACCAAATTAATGCGTTATGGTACGATCATAAAAAAATAGGAATGAGTGAAAAAAAGTCCAGGTACCAGGTGGAAATCTTAGAAAGTAATACTAAACTTTTATCCAAAATGTATAACCAACTGTTAGACTGGGATACTAAAGATGAAGAGGTGAAAGGAGTCATGGTCAAATGGGCCAGAGACCTTGGATATAATCTGGAGTTTGACAGATGGGTAAAACTTTGGAAGAAAGGTATGAAGTTCACAGCATGTGCTGCTCTCCGAGAAAATATGGAGAAAATGATGTATCGTTGGTACATCACCCCGGCAAAACTGGGGAAGATGTATAAGACCGGAGACAGCACATGCTGGAAATGTAAAACTAAAGAGGGTAATTTCTTTCACATGTGGTGGACCTGTGACGAAGTGAAAAGATTTTGGGGACAAATTTACGATGAATTAAAAAGAATACTGAAATACACCTTCCCCAAAAAACCTGAAGCGTTCCTTTTAGGTATGATCGGAGAGGAGATCAAAAATGAAGACCAAACATTCTTTCAATATGCAATGGCGGCCGCCAGGATTTTGTTAGCGCAAAACTGGAAAACTTCCAATATCCCCACCATTAGAGAATGGCAAATGAAATTATATGAGTATATAGAATTAGCTAGAATGTCACAAAAAATTAGGCATCAAAAAATCGTTAAGTTTACGAACGACTGGAGTAAATTTGTAAGTTACATTGAAATCAATCTAGGTATTACCAAAATCACAGTGGGCGGAATCTAAAACCTGCGATGTAAAGAGCTGATATAATACAATCTGCAGATAAGCGATGAGTTTATTTTGCCTAAACTGAGATGGAAGGAAGTCAATTGAGTGATGTTATGTTGGTTTGTTTGTTTTATGTTTATAGGTGTTGTTTGTTGTTGTTGTTTGTTTGTTTGCTTGCTTTTCTTCTTTTCAGTCTTTTTTCCTTTTTGTATTGTCTGATGTCGTTTCCAAAATATCAATAAAAAGATTAGTAAAAAAAAAAAAATAGAATTGGGCAACCAAACGATTAAGGGGTAACAGTGCTTTTCCTTTGAGAAAAGGCTGAAGTGTTTGGAAATGTTCCGTCTATAAAAGGTGACTAAGTGGGGAGCAGACATGATAGAGGTTTAAAAATTTAAGAAGATAAAGTGGATAGAGAGAACTTTTCGTCCCTCTCCCATAATACTGACCTCAGGGGCACCCAGTAAAAGGAAGTGCCACTTTACTCCTTGAGAGATTAAACTGTGGAGTTAACTGCATGAAGATTTAGTGATGGCCACAGGAAAAAAATAAAAATATTATTGGGACAAAAATTCTGGCCCACTGGTCATTATGCACCCCTTTAGAATTTACTTTGGGAAATTGTTCCAATAAAAGAGACCACTCCAATATATAGAGCTTTCTTAGTGACATTATTGAGCAATTGCACAGAAAGGTAGAGACAGAGACACTGCATTAAAGCTGATCATTTAACATTTTCCTGTATGATTTTATATACATTTGTGTCAAGAGAAAGGCGAAATGGATAGAACTAGCAGGATACACACAGGTGAAGGGAGAACTGAGAAAGTCAGAACTTGGGTTGGATATTAAAAAACTATAATTTAAGCATTTACTTAACAGTCACAAAGATCAAATATGTACAACTTTCTTTTGCAGAGGTCATCCTGCAATTAACTATCAACCTCATGCAGCCTTCTCCTCTGTCTGTCCACATGCTCATCATATGGAGACCTGAAAGCATAATGCAGAGAACTTACATTCTTCATTCCTCCTTTCATAACAACTTTTCCTAAACATTTGTCTTATCTTTTAGGAAGATATTTCAGGCTTTAGGTGCCATAATAATACTAATATTTTAAAAATGATAACAACAGGGCATTATTGACAACTGGGAAAGGCACTTCAGGTGTGGTGTGGTGGTTATGGGTGGTGGACTCATAATCTGGTGAGCTGGGTTTGCTTCCCCGCTCCTCCTCATGCAGCTGCTGGGTGACCTTGGGCTAGTCACAGTTCTCTCTCTCTTTTTTTTTAATAATTTTTTTATTGTTAAAATAATTCAACATTAATACACATACAAACATACATTTCATACAACATACCTACATACATACAACATACCTACAACATACCTACACTCAATCCCACAGATAATTCCCATCACCATCCACCACCCCTCACCCTTTGTGTTAGACTTCCAATCTACTCAATTGCAATTTCTTTCCACTTCTATTACTTTCTTTCACACACCTTTAACCTAATTTCATACTTCTTTTTCTATTACACATTGTTATCCATCTTATTTAGTATTCCAATATTTGAAACGAAACTTGTTTATTCTAATAGGAGTTCTGATTTTTCGATATAGTTTTGCAAGTATCTTTTAAACACCTTCCAGTCCCTGTCTGCCTTCTCTTTTGAGATCCTTCCAATTTCTCCCATTGTTTTGGATATATTGTAGTACTCCAATAATTTGGCAAGCCACTCTATCTTTGTTGGTACAGTACCACTTTTCCAATTTTTCGCAATCAATAGCCTTGCGGCTACTGTTGCGTATAAACATAAGGTCTTGTCTTCTTCCTTTAGGCTTCCTGGTACTATTCCCAATAAAAAACCTTCTGGTGTTTTCCTAAATGAATATCTGAACATTTTTTTCATTTCGTTATATACTGTTTCCCAAAATTGTTTGATATTTAAACAATTCCACCATATATGTATCATAGTACCTTTTCCAGTGTTGCATCGCCAGCAGACATCGCTACAATTTTTATTCATTTTTGCTATTCTTTCAGGTGTTAAATACCATCTGTGTTGCATTTTGAGATAGTTTTCTTTCAATGTATAACACATAGTGAATTTCATATCTTCCTTCCACAATTTTTCCCATTGTTCAAACATAATATTTTTCCCAATATCTTGCGCCCATTTGATCATTGATGCTTTAACCAATTCATCCTTTGTTTCCCACTCTAAGATCAAATTATACAATTTAGATATATTTTTTTATTTTTCTTGTATTAAGTATTTATCGAATTTTGATATTTCTTTTTCAAATCCTAACTTTTTGTCTTTCACTAATCTGTACTTAATTTGAATATATTGAAACCAATCACTAATATGCGCTTTAATTTCTGTATAATCCTTTAATTCCAATTCTCTGTTTTCTTCCTTTAATACCATTTTATAGGTAGCCCAGATAGATAGATAGTTTATTACGGCCATAGGCCCATATTCAATACATCATACAGTAAAACAGGTATAACAAGATAAAAATTAATAAATTAAATTACGTTTAAATCAAATACATATCAAACCGTAAGTTTCTAAATTCCATTAAAATAAGAACAATATAGCGCTTAAAATATCAAATTATCAGTATAAATCAATATTATTTAGGCAAAATCAATAATCATAGAGTAATCCATTTTTTCCTTTTATAGGCTAATACTGTTATCAGAAATCTGGCAACAGAAAGGGACCTACTCGGATCAGAATCTTGCAATAAATGTATTAGCTGTGTTTCCAAGGAGTCACCTGAGATTTCCAATAATAAAGGGGACAAAAATCTGATCCGAGAAACCGAATGTAGTGAACAACAGAATAGTATATGTTGTAAAGATTCTATAGATCTATTATCACATACACACACCGCTGAGATCCGAGCATTGGAAAATCTATTATTCAAGACATTGGAAGGAAAGGCGTTAAATCTTGCCTTAATAAAGGCATATCTGGGGGCCGCTACAGACAAGGAAGTCAAATAAGATGGTATCTGCTGTGAGGGCACTATGCCAAAATTTAATGGTGAGCAAGTGCCACTACCCAAAATGGTGTTTTGTTGTAGGTCAATCTCCGCAAGTTTTTGAGTGAGGGTTTTTTTTGCTGTGGCTAGGTCCAATTCCAATAATTCTGATGGAGACAATCCATAGGTCACTACTTTAGAATGGATCTCTTTTGCCCCTAGGACGGGAAAATTATCTCTCCAGAGGCATTGGATCAAATAGAGATTTGGGAGCCTATGCCTTAAGGACAACCAGTAACAAAGGCTGCGCCTCCAAAGAGTATTTTCTAAAGATGTAGTTTTTAATTCTAGGCGAATAGCTGCGTTACTAACTGTCAGGGAACTGCCATCGGAGCCAGGAGTGGAGGCAAGGCTCCCAAGCGATGCCGGAGAAGGGCCCAGCAGGGAGAGAGGGGACTCATCGGCCGGGGAAGGAAATCAGCGTGACACCAGGGAGAAAGGGGGGCAGAGGCGGGCTTCGGAGAGATGGCTCCAGGACTCTTCGCCAGAGACCAGCGGGGAGAGCACAGGTCCTCCCCTGCCCACACCCACCCTGCGCAGAAGACTTCCACGCAGGGAGGCTAGGCGGAGACTATCCGTCAAGGAACTTTTATGTTGGAAGAAGTTCAGGAAACACCCACTGACGGATTCTGCCAGTGACTGAGACAGCCGCGGAGTCAGGGCTGTCCAGCCAGGGAAAGGTTTATCCAGGCAACCTGGCCAAGAGTGGCGGCAACTTAGGCACGAGCAACCCCAATTTCCATTACAGCAATCCGTCAGTCCTTGACGTTGCTTGTGCACAACGACAGGACAGGCAGCACCATGAGTCAAACCGGTGGAGCAGGCGCCCAGGAGGGAGCAGCGGCAGTGCCAAATCTGGAGGAGAGAAACCAAGATTTGGAACGGCAGGTTGCTCTGTTGATGGCGCGGCTAGACGACAGGCGGACTCAGGATGCCCAGGGGAGGCCCACCTCCATTGCAAGGAAGGTACCAGGACTGGTGCACAAGTTTGGGGGGAACCCCCGAGACTATAATGCGTTCAGAACGGAGGTACAGTACGCTTTGGAACTGCAGTATGATGACTTTGCTGACGATGGGGAGAGGGTGGCTTATGTTGTAGGGCATCTTCAAGATGGGGCCAGGGAATGGATCAGGCCCTTAATGGCAACGCAGAATGCTGCCTTAAAATACCTTAGGAAATTTTTTGGCGCCATGGATACTATGTTTTCCAGTCAAGTGGAGCAAAGTGTGACTCGCCGGGAACTGATGGCTTGCAGGCAGGGGAGCCAATCAGTTAGTGAGTACTGGTCACGTTTTGCGATGATTATCCACAGACTTGGGTGGGATCTGGACTCAGAACCCGTACAAATGTTGTTTGAGGAAGGATTAGCCCCATCGGTGAAGGACGAGCTTTCCCGCGCGCCCCGCCCGCAATCGATGGATCAGCTGACCAAGGCTGTGCTTGCGATTGGTGTACGCCAAGAGGTGCGGGCTCAAGAGAAGCGGGAAGGGAGAGGAGAGCGTTGGCATGACAACCGCATTCCTGAAATACCGAAGCAGCCTTCCCAGCCAGTGGAGCCAATGGAAATTGATGGCGCGCGCGTGAGCGGGGCTTCAAACTCCAGCGAAGTTCGCAAGAAGGAGGGAAGGGATGGGAAAACAGCCAAGAAGTGTTTCCTCTGCCAACAGCCAGGACATTTTGCCAGGGTCTGCCCTTAAAGAAAGGCTTGGCAAGGGATGGTGGGAGCAGCTGGCTGTGAGGAGGAGGGGGGAAAGGAGCAGGGGCAGGGAAATGCCAACGCTTGGCTGCCGATCAGCGGGCACAGCAGCCAGGCCAGCAACCACTAAAAGTGCCCCAGCCAGACCCCCCCCCCAAAGCAGCTATAGCCATAGAGGTGGTACTAGAACTCCCGAACGGGCACCCAGTTAAGGTGAAGGCGCTGCTGGATTCAGGCAGTTCTTGCAATTTTTTCAGCAAAGACTTCGCGCTAGAGCACCAGCTCCACCTACTGCCCCAAGATTTTCCCTTGCAGGTGACCACCATTGATGGAAGAGAACTGCTGGGGGGGGGGGAAGTGACGCACCAGACTCCACCCATGAGAATGAGGGTTTCCAGACACACAGAAACCATTGCCTTTCACGTAGCCACACTGGCAGGACCCCCAATCATATTAGGAATGAGCTGGCTGGCGCTACATGATCCAGTAGTGGCATGGCATCAGCGGACAGTCACCTTTGGGTCAGCATACTGCTTGGAACACTGTCTAGGGGGGAAAACCCCGAGAATTGCCGTGGCCAGGGTGGCTGGGATGGCTGTGGAGCAGAAAGGGGAGGTACCACCACAATACACTGATCTGCAGGAGGTCTTCAGTGAGAAGGAAGCGGATAGACTACCCCCCTCATAGGCCCTTTGACTGCCAAATCAACTTGATCCCAGGGGCTCAGGTGCCAATGGGTAAGCTGTACGCCATGTCGGACCGGGAAATGCAGGAGTTAAGGAATTTTATTGACAAGAACCTGAAAAGAGGTTTCATAAGAGAATCAAAGGCGGTGGGGGGCAGCCCTGTGTTCTTTGTGGACAAGAAAGATACTAATCAGCCCAGGCTCGTTGTGGACTATAGGGCCGTCAATTTGGTGTCAGAACCCGTGACTTTCCCAATGCCCAGGATTCACGACATTTTAACACGAGTAAGGCAGGGAAATTTTTTTACTAAGCTGGACCTTCGGGGAGCATACAATTTGATTAGGATGAGGGAGGGGGATGAATGGAAGACCACCATGTTCACCCCTTTGGGGGCCTTTGAGTACTTAGTTATGCCTTTTGGATTACAGTCGGGCTCCGCCTGTTTTCAAGCTTTCATGCACCACGTGTTGGGGCCCCTGCTGTACAAGAACTGCGTAGCCTTTTTGGACGACGTGTTAATCTATTCGCACGACGAGGAGCAACATGTCAGAGACGTCCGGGAAGTGCTAAAGAGACTACAGAAGCACCAGTTGTGGGTCAAGCTGGAGAAGTGCCAATTCCACGCCCGAGAGGTCGAGTTCCTGGGGTACAGGTTGTCGGACAAGGGCCTAGCTATGGACCCCGGCAAGGTGCAGGCGGTGCTGGAATGGAAGACCCCCAAAACCCGGAAGGACGTGCAGAGGTTCCTAGGGTTCAGCAACTTCTACGGGAAGTTCATCAAGAACTTCGCCCACTTAACCGCGCCCATCACAGATTGTCTCAGTAGCAAAAGGAAGTTCGTCTGGACAGAAGATGCACAGCAATCCTTTGAAAGGCTGAAGAAGGCGTTCGCTTCGCAAGAGCAGCTCCTGCACGTAGATCTGCAGAAGCCAATGAGGCTGGAGACAGACGCGTCAGACCGAGCCGTCGGAGCGGTACTGCTACAGCCGGGAGACCAGTCGAGCTGGAGACCGTGCGCCTTTTACTCAAGGAAGCTGAGCAAGTCGGAGCAAAACTACATGGTGTATGACCGTGAACTGCTTGCAATTTATACAGCATTTCGACGCTGGAGGCATTTGCTAATAGGGACGCAGCACAAGATCCAGGTGTGTACGGACCATAAGAACCTGGAATACTGGAGGACTGCGTGGGTGCTCAACCAGACACAGGTGCGATGGGCACAGGAGTTCTCCAAGTTTTTCTTCGAGATTCGGTACGTGCCGGGAGAGGAAAACATAAGAGCAGATGCTCTCTCCCGGAAGCCGGAGTACATGGAAGGAGAGGGACCGCCAGAAGTCAGACACGTGATCCCCGAGGACCGATGGGTGTGTGGGGGAGTGTTGGTCGGGAGACGAGAACTAGCCGAACTTATGAGAGACGACGAGTTTGCTCAAACCAAAATCAGGGAACTCAGGGACGCAGGGGAAAACCATGGCGGTTTTGAGGAGAAGGAAGGGGTACTGTATTACAAGGGAGCACTGTACGTACCGGGGGAGAACTTGAGGGGAAGGGTACTCAAACAACTCCACGACAACCCGACGGCGGGGCATTTTGGTCAACGCAAAACCATGTTGCTAGTCACCAGGCAGTTCTGGTGGCCAAGAGTGAGGGAAGATTTGCGAGAATATGTACGGGGGTGCGACCGCTGCCAGCGGGCAAAGGGGGAGAGGACTGCACCCGCAGGGTTACTGGAACCCTTACCCACGCCGGAAAGACCATGGGAGGTGGTATCCATAGATTTTATGACCGATTTGCCCAAATCAAGGGGGAAAATGGCAGTCATGGTGGTAGTCGATCTACTAACAAAAATGTGCCATTTCATTGCTTGCTCGCATGCGGTGACGGCAGAGGAAACAGCCAGGTTGTTTGTGGATCACATATTCAGGCTGCATTGCGCCCCCTTGAGGGTTTTATCCGACCGCGGGAAACAATTTACTTCCCGGTTCTGGAGGAAGCTCATGAGCCTGCTGCAAGTCGAGGTGAGCTTCTCGACGGCGAGACACCCAGAGACCAACGGGCAAGCGGAAAGAGCAAACAGTATACTCCAACAATACCTACGCTGCTACGTCAGCGAGAGGCAGAACGATTGGATGGAGAAACTAGCGTTGGCCGAATTTGCATACAATAACGCTGAACATGTGTCCATGGGAATGAGCCCGTTCATGGCTAATTATGGGTGCCACCCCAGGGCCTTCCCGGGGAGAGGGGAGGAAGGGTGGAGCGTACCGGCGGCAGAGCAGTTTGTGGAAGAAATGGAGGCCTTACACCAGCAACTTAAGATGAACTTGGAACGGGCCAAGGAAATTTACAAGAGGCAGGCAGACAAGCACCGTAGGGAAGGGGAAACCATACGGGTTGGGGATCGGGTGTGGTTGTCAACCCAAGGGTTACCTTTTAAGGGAGGGTGCAAGAAGTTGCGGCCAAGGCGACTAGGACCTTTTGAGGTAACACAGCAGGTGAACCCCGTGGCATTTAAGCTCAAGTTGCCGGCCAGCATGAAATTACACCCGGTGTTCCATAGGTCTCTACTCTCACCATACAGGGAGGGACGGGAATTTCCGGGGCGAGAGGGAGAAGTCCCCACACACCCGCAGGTGGAGGAGAGGGAACTTCGCAGTCAAGCCACGGAAATACTCGATTCAAGATGGCGAGGGCGCCAGGTGGAGTACCTGGTGGCCTGGGAGGGCGAACCCGAGTCAGAAAACACGTGGGTTCCCGCGGAGGCCATCAGGGATGAGTATCTTAGGGAGGAGTTTCACAGCAGGTTCCCAAGGAAACCCAAACCACTAGCGAGATTCTGGGAGGAGCAATTTGGAATCACAGAAGATGAAGAGGATTTTGTGGGTTTTTCGGCCTCCGAAGAGGAGGGAGGAGAGGTGTCAGAGGGAGAGGAATCGGACTGGGAAGATTACCCCGTGGTAAGAGATAGGAGCAGGTGGAAGCAGAGTTTGAATCATCAGAGGATGGGGGCAGCTCCTTCCGGGGTTTCCCCGCATCATCGGCCGAGGAAAGGGACAAAATTGGGTCAAAGGAGCGGGCCGGAGGTGGAGGGGGTCCTGGGGGGGAGGTGGATGTCAGGGAACTGCCATCGGAGCCAGGAGTGGAGGCAAGGCTCCCAAGCGATGCCGGAGAAGGGCCCAGCAGGGAGAGAGGGGACTCATCGGCCGGGGAAGGAAATCAGCGTGACACCAGGGAGAAAGGGGGGCAGAGGCGGGCTTCGGAGAGATGGCTCCAGGACTCTTCACCAGAGACCAGCGGGGAGAGCACGGGTCCTCCCCTGCCCACACCCACCCTGCGCAGAAGACTTCCGCACAGGGAGGCTAGGCGGGGACTATCTGTCAAGGAACTTTTATGTTGGAAGAAGTTCAGGAAACGCCCACTGACGGATTCTGCCAGTGACTGAGACAGCCGCGGAGTCAGGGCTGTCCGGCCAGGGGAAGGTTTATCCAGGCAACCTGGCCAAGAGTGGCGGCAACTTACGCACGAGCAACCCCAATTTCCATTACACTAACGCACTGAGGAAGTTTTAGCAGTCGTCTTAGAAATTGATTTTGGATTACCTCCAAGGGCATCAAGTTTACTGCGGTCCCCCATAAAGGAACAGCATATGCCAATGTTGCAATTACTTTAGCTTTGAATACTTTCAAGGCAGATGGAACATGAAGAGCCCCGTCCGAAAATAAAAAGCGCAAAGGATAGGGTCTTGGCCTTGTTTAAAATATGTGCAATATGCGCCTTCCAACCCAGATTATATTGGAGAAAAACTCCCAGGTATTGAAATTTATAGACCTGTTCAATAGGTTTTCCATCTAATTGCCACTTATAGGATTTCTGACTTTTTGAGAAAATTAGTACTTTTGATTTAGATTGATTTATAGTGAGGGAATTTCTTTTACAATATGAAACAAAGAGTTTTAATGCTCTCCTGAGGCCAATTCTTGAGAAGGATAAAATCACAGCATCATCAGCATAGAGTAATAATGGGCAACAATAGTTTGCGAGACGGGGGGCATGGATGATTTCCTGAGATTCAGCCAATGGTATCCTCATGTCACTAATGAATAAATTGAAAAGAAAAGGAGCTAGGATACATCCTTGCTGGACTCCTCTGTTGATGGGCACAGAGTTTGTGAGATCGCTGGCTGGGGTTATTCTCACCCTAGCAGTCGACCCCTCATGCAGCTGGATTATTAACCATAAAAGTCTTCTATCAATTCCCCATCGGGCCAACTTTTCCCAGAGTAACCTTCTGGGGATGCTGTCAAATGCAGCCTTAAGGTCGATAAAAGCCGCACAAAGTTGGCCTCGATTTGAAGAGGAATATTTCCGGGCTAGATGGTGCAAGACTAAAACATGGTCCGTAGTTGACTGGTTCGGTCTGAATCCTGCTTGCTCGGGGCCTATCAGTTTCTTTTCTTCAGCCCATTGGGTAAGTCTGTTCAGCAGAAAACGTGCGTATATCTTTCCAACTATTGACAGTAAACTAATATTCCTATAATTTTCCGGATCGTCTGGGGAGCCTTTTTTATATATTGGAATTATAATAGTGTCCTTCCATATTTTTCGCACCCTTCCAGTTGCATTAATAGCATCGAAAGTAACAGCCAGGATTTTTGCCCACCAGTCGGAATGTAGTTTTATGGCTTCCGCCGGAACCAAATCTGGCCCAGAGGCTTTGCCGATTTTAAGTTTAGAGATTAAATTCAAGATTTCATCGGGGTCAGTAGGAGGCCAGATGGGGAGATGATCAAATATATCATCAAGAGTGTTGGTATTGGAATCTGGTGACGCAAAATATTTCCTTAAAAAGGATTCCCAGACCGGGGCAGGAATTATTGTTAAGGGGTATCTCCTTGATCTTCTATTAACCAATTACCAAAATTGCCGTGAGCTACATGAACTAGAGGCGACTATAAGCGCCTGCCAGCGATTTTGTTGCCACTCTTGCTTAGCCATTCTCTGGGCTTGCTTATATGCTGTTTTTGCTTGTTGGTAATTCCTAGGTAATACTAAAGCACCAGAAGATTTATATTCATTGTAAATGGCACAGAGATGTCGTCTAGCTTGTTTGCATTTTAAGTTAAACCAAGGGGCACCGGTCTTAAAATGGGCCCGATTTACTTGGATGGCTGGTACTGTAAAAAAGGACACAAGATCTTCTGTAAGCAGAGAGAATTAATTAATAATTTGTTCATGCCCATACAGATCTAAATCTAAAACAACATGAGTTTGAATTATCTCTTGTTGGAAGAATTCCATATATTTTTGGACTTGAGTTACTGACCATTTTATTCCTCTCACTTGATCTGCAGTATTTATTCCCATATATATGGGGTGTCTAGACTTGATAGACTGCCAGTCTAGGGAAAGCTTGGCACTCAAGGGGAGATGGTCGCTCATTTGGACGTTTTCTATTTTAAAATAAGAAAAATTTGGGAATAAATCTCTGGAAACAATAAAATAATCGAGAACACTATTGTAAGTGTGCTCAAATGGGTAAACTCACCCAGAATATCCGGGGGACAATTTCCGTTTAAAATTATCAAATTCAAACGTAAAATCAGCTGATAAAGAAGGGTTCCCGCTTCGTTAACCCTATTATCTTTCGATTTTCTCTGTATATGGGGGGAGAAATCCAAGTTCTGGTGATCAGGTATGACCCACCATTTGGCCTTGCCTAACGCTTCCCAGTTTGCAGCTGTACGAGCATTAAAATCACCTCCCATGACTGCTGAAATGTTTGGGAACTTAGTGTAGCAGAAAGCTAGGTGTTCTTCAAGTGTTTCCCATTTGGAATGGAGGTCCACTACCTGCCCCCCAGGGGGGAAATAAATATTTGTTACCAGTAATTCAAATTTCTCTCCTGAAATCAATCCTGTAATCGCGTAAGGAGAGGAAGATTTAACAAGTATAAGTTTTGCTTGCAATTTGAGGGAAATGGCTATTACCAAACCTCCCCTAGGGCGTCCACCTTTAAGAGAGGGGCTAGCTGGAAGCAAAATGGTATCGTATCCATTTATGTCAATCACCTCCTCTTCCCAAGTTTCTTGTAGGAGAATTACTTGGAACAAATTAACAAATTTTAAGAAGTCTGGATCAGATTTCTTCCCCCTCCATCCCGCAATATTCCAGCATAAAAATGACATCGAGGAGTGGCTGGGTTGGTTGTTAGGTAGTCAGATCATGTGGGAATGGGATTCTAAGTTTGGGGGAGTTTCAGCTTCAAAAAAATCAGTAATTTTCCTTTGAGAAGGTGGCAATCGTGCTATACATCCCAACTGTTTAGATTTATTGGGGTGGTTTGGGTGTAAAGTCGTGCCACTCGTCTCGCTAAAGGCAGATGTTAGGCCTAAGATAGTTGACTTTTCAGAGCCAGATGGTAGAATTAGGGGGGTATTACTTAGAGAGAGTGAAATTAAGTCAACAGGTATCGTGCCACTAGTTGAGTGATCATTAATTGTTTGGATAGTTTTGTTAATACGACCTGTCGGGTCTTCAACCAGATCACTCTTCGGGGCTAAAAGTAAAATGGAGTCGTCTCTCATTTGTTGGTCTGGTTCAGCTGGTTCTGTTACCGGTTCGATGGTATCTATGGATTTATTCAACTTGCACACGTTAGAAGAGAGTGGGTTAATAAAGTTACAAGTAAGTGGACCCATATGGGGCACTTTACATGGAGAGCCTAATTCAGATTCGTTAAGTTCCCTCATTTTGTCCCAGGCAGATGTTGTAGCCATATTTGCCTCAGAGATGGGGTGCATGATAGATGGGTCTGGTGATGGGGTTTCCGCCTCCAGAATATGGCAGAGTGGATTCATCTCCACAACAACCAGTTGGCTGGTAGGGGTGGGTGCCTTCCCAACCCACAGGTCCAGTTCTTGGTGGTATAAGCATGGGACAGAATCTGAACCACAGTCTCTATCAAGCATATTTTGTTTAGGTAGTCTCAGCTGTTCCTCCGTCACTTTTGTCAGGCAGAGGTAAAGGGTATCAATTTTATGAAGTATTTCTTTCTGAACTTCTTGCGGGAGAACGCTATAAGAGTGGAGTAAGTTATTATCAAAGCTATCAAGGTCAATTCCCTGATTCTCCGCATACCTGGGCCCAAGGGAGTCCAACCTTTGAGAGTCCTTGGCAACCAGACCAGTAGGATGTTTGGAGATGTCCTCCGCAGAGTTTATGTCAATTAGAACGTGTTGGTTAATCTCATGTTGAGCTTTTGGCAAATTTACAATATGGGGGATAAGTGGAATTGGAGGTGCTTCATTTTTAAAATACCTTGAGATTCTTATACCACTCGTCTCCAGATGTTCTCTACATTTGTACACTAGTTTTGCCAATCTCCCCTCACAGAATGAGACCACCGCTCTGGCAAGGAATCCGTTGAAGTATAGATATTCCACTTGGGCCAAATCAGTAGGGTTATTAAGGATACCCGGCATATAGATCTTTAAAAGGTTCAATAGATGGGCTTTATGCTCTTCTTGTGACAGGAGTCCTGGGGGTTTAGGATAATTTGATAAAACGAGTTTGTTTTGGTACAGCACCAGATTCCAGTTTTATTTGTTAGATTTGTCAGATTTCTCTTCTTAGAGGGATTGAATAGAATGTAAGACCATGGATCTTGGATCAAAATGTCTTGCTTGGAGTTAGGTGTTGGGGTAGGTGTTAAGGGTTCCAAGCAATCCATCGCAGCGTCAGGGCAAGGGTTTATAAAATGTTCTTGCTTAGAAGATTTCCTGGTTAGAAGTTTCTCAGTGTTCCCACTGGTCTCGGTTATTGGGATACTCTTGAGGAGATTAAAGAGCTTTTTAAAATCCATTTTTTTGTAACGCACTGCCTTAAAATTTTTAACATTTCTGCTCTTTTTTACCCTTATGGGCCTCCTTTTCAAGGCAGTAGCCCTACAAGATCTCTTGGCCTTCCTTGGTGATCTGTTTTTGCAGGTGGTAGGAAGGAAGTTGTTGTTACTTTCCAATTCTACAGTCACCCCGCTGGGTTCCCTACAGAGAGTTTATCAAGTGTCCATCGTTATAGTGAGGATTTTTGTACAGGTGGCCAGATAAGATTTTATATTTTCAATATCCTCGGTTAAAAGCACAAGCCATTTGATAACTGATAAATCCTCATCCTCATTTGTCTCAAGTTGGAAGCAGGAGTCTCTTGATATTTTAGGGTTTCCTGAAGACATCTCTGCAATTTGTTTTAACATTAGTTCTTCCACTTCTCGGACTTGGGATGGTTCAGGAAAAGCTTGGGATTTAAGTCTCTGTTTTGGGAGTACTTCGGTGACTGTACCAATTATGTTTGGATTTACTTTGGGCTTTATTGGCCCTTTGTTGTAGCATTCTTCTACACAATCCTCTCTCTGCACAGCCGACCCTTCAATGCAGGAGGGAGAAGTTTCAGTTTCCTGCTGATTCTCACTCGGCTTGACTTTACCCCTATTCTTAAAGGGCCGAGTGCTTTTTGTTTGTGCTCCCTTTAGGGTAGCTCTTTTAGGGAGAGGTCTTAGATCAGTCCGATAAAAGCCTGGTGTTCTACAGCCACTCCTGGTCGTCACCATTATTTATCCTGTAAAGGTCAAGTTGGTAAAAATCTCACCTCGGTTCATTAGCTCTGTCGTGTGTTGCAGCAGGGTTCTCCGCGAGATTACTTCCAAGGTAGGCAAGTAATTGAGACCAATTTGCCGAGCTCCTTTGCCGTGGCGGTGGGGGCCGCGGCGGCGTCAGCGGCGCCTTTCTGGGCCGTGTCGCCCTCCTAGCTCAGTGGGAAAGCATCCGAGATAACAAGGAAGTAAAACCATGAAATGATAAAATAGGGCAGTAAAACAATAAAATAAAACAATAAAAGGACAATAAGACTATAAAATGGTGAGAGCAGCTGCCTCACCCTGCCTCACAGGTTGGTGGCCATCTTTTTTCCCCCCTATAGGTAGCCCAGTTTTCTTTCATATTTAATTTTTTCACTGCGACAATTTCTGCTGGCGATGCCCACCAAGGAGTTTTCGGTTCTAGGAGTCTTTTATATTTCTCCCATATTTTATATATAGACTTTCTAACTATATGCCCTAGGAAGCCTTTATGCACTTTGACTTTTTCATCTATTAGATAGGCATGCCATCCAAATCTCGTCTCTACTCCCTCTAAATCCAATACATCCGAGTCATCTAATTTGATCCATTCTTTTAGCCAGGTCAGACCCACCGCATCATGATATAACTCCATGTCAGGGAGGCCAAATCCTCCTCTCTCCTTCTTATCTATCATTATTTTGTGTTTTATTCTTGGTTTTTTCCCTGACCACACGAATTTAGCCAAATCTCTTTTCCAATTATTAAAACATTTATCTCCTCCTAGTATTGGGATACTTTGAAATAAAAACATCATCCTTGGTAATATGTTCATCTTTATTACCGATATTTTCCCTAGTAAGGAAAGATTTAATTTCCCCCATATTTGCAAATCATTTTTTATTTCATTCCATGTTTTCCCATAATTCTCTTTACTTAAATCTATAGTGTTTGGTGTTAAATTTATTCCAAGATACCTTATTTTCTTTTTAATTTCCAATGCTGTAATTTCTTGTAATTTCACTTTATCTTTTTCTTCCATATTTTTCACTAGTATTTTGGTTTTCCCATAGTTTAATTTGAATCCTGCTAATCTGCCATATTCTTTTATACATTCCAATATTCTAGGTGTGCATTGTAGGGGATTTTCTGTTGTGATCATAACGTCATCTGCAAAGGCTCTTAACTTGTATCTTTTTTCACCAACTACTATTCCTCTTATTTGGCTGTCCTGCCTTATTTTCTTTAATAGAACCTCTAATACTATTATAAATAACATTGGGGATAGGGGGCATCCTTGTCTTGTACCTTTAAAGATATTGATTTCTTCTCCAAATTCTCCATTAATAATAATGTTTGCTTTCTGTTGGTTATATATTGCATTTATACCTTTTTGGAATTTTTCGCCTAGACACAATTCTTTTAATAGTTTTTTCATAAATTCCCATGAGACTTTATCGAAAGCCTTCTCCGCATCGATTGAAATCAGGGCTGCTTGTTTATCTCTTCTTACTTGTAGATATTCCATTATGTCTATTATATTTCTAATATTATCCTTTATTTGTCTTCCTTCCACAAATCCAGCCTGATTTTTATGCACTATTTTTCCTATGATTTTTTTCAACCTGTTAGCCAATAATCCTGCATAAATTTTATAATCTGAATTCAACAACGAAATGTGTCAGGGAACTGACATCAGAGATTAGCGGAGAGGGAAGCCGCTCCAATGATGCAGGGGAGGGAACTAGCAAGGAGAGAGAGAGAGAGCTTCCGCTGGGGAAGGAAACCAAGGTTACACCAGGAAGAAAGGGGAGGCTGAGAGTACTTCGGAGGGAAGGCTCCGAGACTCTTCCAGTGAGATCAGTGGGGAGAGCGCAGGACCTCCGCTTGGCACGCCTACTCTGCGCAGAAGGCTTCCGCGCAGAGAAGCTAGGCGGAGACTGGCTGTCAAGGAGTTTTTATGTTGGAAGAAGTTCAGGAAACGCCCACTGACAGATTCTGCCAGTTATTAAGACAGTTGCGTTGTAAGGCGCTGTCAAACTAGGGAAAGGTTTCGCTATACAACCCGCTTGGAGCAGCAAGGAGTTTTACGCATAAGCAACCCCAATTCCCATTACAGCAATCCGTCAGTCCTCTAAGTTGCTTGTGCGCAGAGAAGCAGGGGCAGCATCATGAGTCAAACTGGAGGAGCCGGCGCCGGAGAGAGGGACAGAGGAGGACCTACTCTGGAGGAGAGAAACAGAGAGTTGGAGCAGCAACTCGCCCTACTAGCGGCGCGGCTGGATGAAAGGCGCACTCAGGATGCCCAGGGGAAGCCCACCCCCATCGCAAGGAAGGTACCGGGACTAGTGCAGAAGTTTGGGGGCAATCCCAGAGACTATAATGCATTTAAGACAGAAGTGCAGTATGCGCTGGACCTGCAGTACGAGGACTTTGTAGACGATGCAGGGAGGGTAGCCTTCGTGGTAGGGCATCTGGAAGGGCGTGCCAGAGATTGGATCCGACCCTTGATGGCGTCGGAGAATGCTGCCTTGAAGGATTTGAGAAAAATTTTTAGCGCCATGGACCATATGTTCTCGAGTGATGTGGAGCAGAGTGTGACCCGCAAAGAACTGATGGGGTGCAAACAAGGGAACCAATCAGTGAGAGAGTACTGGTCGCGATTTGCGATGCTGATCCATAGACTTGGGTGGGAACTGGGTTTGGCGCCAGTGCAAATGTTATTTGAGGAAGGATTATCCCCTTGGGTAAAAGATGAACTCTCCCGCGCGCCCCGCCCGGAATCGATGGACCAGCTGACCAAAATGGCGCTGGCTGTGGGAGTACGCCAAGAGGCGCACGCTCTAGAAAGGCGGGAAGGGAGAGCAGAGCGTTGGTATGACAACCGCATTCCGGACGTGCCTGAGCCACCCGCGCCGCCCGCGGAACCAATGGAGATTGGAGGAGCGTGCGCGCGCGGGGTTTCAAACTCCAGCGAGGTTCACAAGAAGGAGGGGAAAACAACTAAGAAGTGCTTTCTCTGCCAGCAGCCGGGACATTTTGCCAGAGTCTGCCCTCAGAAAAAGGCGTGGCAAGGAATGGTGGGGGCAGTTGGGGGGGAGGAGGAAGGAAATAAAGAGCAGGGAAACGGGAATGCTTGGCTGCCCGAGAGTGGGCACAGCAGCCAGGCGAGCAACCAGTAAAGGTGCCCAAACCAGACCCAACCCGAGCGGCCATAGCCATAGAGGTGATACTAGAACTCCCTAACGGACACCCAATTAAGGTGAAGGCGTTGCTGGATTCAGGCAGCTCTTGTAACTTTTTTAGCAGGGATTTTGCACTAGAGCACCAGCTCCAAGTAGTGCCTCTAGAACACCCCCTGCAAGTAACGACCATTGATGGGAGAGAACTCCTGGGAGGGGAAGTGACCCACCAGACCCCCCCCCATGAAAATGAGGGTCGCCAGACACACTGAGACAATTGCCTTTCATGTAGCCACACTAGCAGGACCACCAATCATACTGGGAATGAGTTGGCTGGCACTGCACGATCCAGTGGTGGGATGGCACCAGCGGACAGTCACCTTTGGATCTGCTCACTGCGTGGAGCACTGCCATGGAGGGGAGACCCAGAGGATGGCAGTAGCAAGGGTGGCAGGGATGGCGGCAGGGGAAAAGGGGAGAATACCATCTCAGTACGCAGACCTGGAAGAAGTCTTCAGTGAGAAGGAGGCTGATAAACTACCCCCTCACAGGCCCTTTGACTGTCAAATCAACCTACTCCCAGGGGCTCAGCTGCCCGTGGGTAAGCTGTACGCCATGTCAGACAGGGAGATGCAGGAGTTGCGGAAATTTATTGACAAGAACCTGAAGAGGGGTTTCATACGAGAATCAAGGGCGGTGGGGGGCAGTCCAGTGTTCTTTGTGGACAAGAAAGACTCTAAAGAGCACAGATTGGTCGTAGATTACCGGAGTTTGAACCTGGTGTCAGAACCAGTGACATTTCCAATGCCCAGAATTGACGATATTTTGGCCAGGGTAAGGAAAGGGAAGGTCTTTACCAAGTTGGTCCTTCGGGGGGCGTACAATTTGATAAGGATGAGGGAGGGGGATGAATGGAAAACCACCATGTTCACCCCTCTGGGGGCCTTTGAGTACTTAGTTATGCCCTTCGGATTACAATCAGGCTCAAGCACATTTCAAGCCTTCATGCACCACGTGCTGGGGTCCCTGCTGTACAAGAATTGCGTGGCTTTCTTGGACGACGTACTAATCTACTCGGAGAACGAAGAGCAGCATATAAAAGACGTCAGGGAAGTGCTGAAAAGACTGCAGGAGCACCAGCTGTGGGTCAAACTGGAGAAGTGCCAATTCCATGCCCGAGAGGTGGAGTTCCTGGGTTACAGGTTGTCTGACAAAGGCTTAGCCATGGACCCAGGCAAGGTGCAAGCGGTGCTAGAATGGAGGACTCCCAAGAACCGGAAGGACGTGCAGAGGTTCCTGGGGTTTGGGAACTTCTATAGGAAGTTCATCAAGAACTTCGCCCACTTAACGGCACCCATAACCGATTGCCTCAGCAGCAAGAAGAAGTTTGAATGGACGGAAGAGGCTCAGCAGTCCTTTGAAAAGCTAAAGAGGGCGTTCACTTCGGAAGAGCAACTCTTACACGTGGATCTGCAGAAGCCGATGAGGCTGGAGACAGACGCGTCAGACAGAGCGGTGGGAGCCGTATTGCTCCAACCGGGAAATCGGGGAGAGTGGAAGCCGTGCGCCTTTTTCTCAAGGAAGCTGAACAAGTCAGAACAAAACTACACGGTGTATGACAGGGAACTGCTGGCCATTCATGAGGCTTTTCGCCGCTGGAGACATTTTCTAATAGGTGCACAGCACAAGATCCAGGTGTGCACGGACCATAAGAACCTGGAATATTGGAGGACTGCGCGAGTCCTGAACCAAAGACAGGTGCGGTGGGCACAGGAGTTTTCCAAGTTTTTTTTTGAGATTAGGTACGTGCCGGGGAAGGAAAACGTCAGAGCAGACGCTCTCTCTCGCAAACCGGAGTACTTGGAAGGAGAGGAAGTATCAGAAGTGCGTCATGTCATACCCGAGGACCGATGGGTGTGTGGGGGAGTGTTGGTAGGGAGACAAGAACTAGCCGGTTTAACGAGGGATGACCAGTACGCCCAAACCAAAACCAGGGAGATTCGAGATGCCGAAAATCAGGGGGGTTTTGAGGTTAAGGAGGGGGCTTTGTACTATAAGGGTGCGTTGTACATACCGGAAGGGGACTTGAGGAGAAGAATACTCAAACAACTGCATGACAACCCCACGGCGGGACATTTCGGTCAACACAAGACCATGTTGCTTGTCACCAGGCAGTTCTGGTGGCCAAGGGTAAGGGAGGATGTGCGGGAATACGTACGGGGGTGCGAGTGCTGCCAGCGAGCTAAAGGGGAAAGGGCAGCACCCGCGGGGTTACTGGAACCTTTGCCCACACCAGAAAGACCATGGGAAGGGGTATCAATTGATTTTATGACTGATTTACCCAAGTCCAGGGGGAAAACAGCAGTCATGGTGGTAGTTGACTTGATGACTAAAATGTGCCATTTTATTGCTTGCTCGCATGCAGTGACTGCAGAGGAAACAGCTAGGCTGTTTGTAGATCACGTCTTCAGGTTGCATGGCGCCCCCTTGAGGGTTTTATCCGACAGAGGCCGCCAATTTACTTCCAGATTCTGGAGGAAGCTCATGAGACTGCTGGAAGTTGAAGTTAGCTTCTCGACGGCCAGACACCCAGAGACCAACGGACAAGCAGAAAGAGCTAATAGCATACTTCAACAGTATCTACGCTGCTACGTCAACGAAAGGGAGAACGATTGGGTGGACAAACTAGCGCTGGCTGAATTTGCATACAATAACGCGGAACATGTGTCCACGGGGATGAGTCCATTCATGGCCAATTACGGGTGTCATCCCAGGGCCTTCCCAGGGGAGGAGGGGGGAAGGTGGAGTGTACCGGCAGCCGAACAATTTGTGGAAGAAATGGAGGCTTTACACCAACAACTTAAGGTTAACCTGGAGAGGGCGAAGGAAGCGTACAAGAGGCAGGCAGACAAGCACCGCAGAGAAGGGGAAACTATAAGAGTGGGGGACCAGGTGTGGTTGTCTACCCAAGGGTTACCGTTCAAAGGGGGGTGTAAGAAACTACGGCCAAGGCGATTGGGACCTTTCGAGGTAACACAACAGGTTAATCCTGTGACCTTTAGACTCAGATTGCCCACCAACATGAAACTGCACCCGGTGTTCCACCGGTCCTTACTCTCACCGTACAGGGAAGGATCTCTGGGACAAGAAAGAGAAACACCCAGGCATCCCCGGGTAGAGGAAAGGGAACTCAGTGGTCATGCAGCTGAAATTCTCGATTCAAGGTGGAGAGGGAGGAGGGTGGAATATTTGGTGGCGTGGGAGGGGGAGCCCGAATCGGAGAACACTTGGGTTCCTGCAGAAGAGATCAGGGAGGAGTATCTGCAGGAGGAGTTTCATCGCAGGTTCCCAAGGAAGCCCAAGCCATTAGAGAGGTTCTGGGAGGAGCAATTTGGCAACACGGAGGATGAAGAAGAGTTTGTGGGATTTCCCGCCTCAGAAGCGGAGGAAGGGGAGAGATCTGAGGAAGAGGAATCTGACTGGGGAGATTGGGCAGAGGAAAGAGAGAACAGCAGGTGGAGAGCGGTGTTGGAATCATCTGAGGAGGAGGATAGCTCCTTCCGGGGTTTTCCCGCTTCACCGTCCCCGGGACGGACGGGGGAGGGGGAGGGGCCTGGGAGGGAGGTGGATGTCAAGGAACTGACATCAGAGATTAGCGGAGAGGGAAGCCGCTCCAATGATGCAGGGGAGGGAACTAGCAAGGAGAGAGAGAGAGCTTCCGCTGGGGAAGGAAACCAAGGTTACACCAGGAAGAAAGGGGAGGCTGAGAGTACTTCGGAGGGAAGGCTCCGAGACTCTTCCAGTGAGATCAGTGGGGAGAGCGCAGGACCTCCGCTTGGCACGCCTACTCTGCGCAGAAGGCTTCCGCGCAGAGAAGCTAGGCGGAGACTGGCTGTCAAGGAGTTTTTATGTTGGAAGAAGTTCAGGAAACGCCCACTGACGGATTCTGCCAGTGATTAAGACAGTCGCGTTGTAAGGCGCTGTCAAACTAGGGAAAGGTTTCGCTATACAACCCGCTTGGAGCAGCAAGGAGTTTTACGCATAAGCAACCCCAATTCCCATTACAAAATGGGTCTATAATTTGAGACAGATTCCAAGTCCGTGCCTTGTTTTGGCAGGAGCGTTATATACGCTTGAGTCCAAGAGTCTGGAATATTCCCCTTCTCTACCGCTTCCTCTATTACTTCTTTTAGTGGGTCAATTAATTCATTTAACATTTCTTTATAGTATTCTGCTGGTATGCCATCTGGACCTGGGGATTTCCCTATTTTTAATTTTTGAATTGATTCCTTAATTTCTTCGGTCGATATTGGTTCATTTAAGAATTTATGGTCTTCTTCTGCTATCTCTATTAATTTATTTTCCTTTATATATTCCTCTATTTCTTCTGTTGTCACTTCTTCTTTTTGATATAATTTTTTATAATATTTTTCGAATTCTTTTTTAATTTCTGTCATATCCCTTATTGTCCTCTCTTCTACTTTTATCTTATTTATTAATTTTTCATTTCTTTGTTTCTTTAATTGCCAGGCAAGGATCTTGCCTGGTTTATTTGCCCATTCAAAATTTTTATATTTCCAAAATTTGATTTGTTGTTCTACCTCCTGTTCTATAATTGTATTGTATTCTACTCTCAGTAATTTAATTTCTTGATTTAATCTCTCTTTATTTTTGCTTGCATAGGTCAATTTTTCCTTCCTTTTAATTTCTTCTAAAAGCTCCCTTTTCTTTTTTTCTTTATTCTTATATGCTATTGAGTTTTGTTGTATGAAATATCCCCTAACAACTGCCTTCCCAGCATCCCACACTGTTTTTACATCTATCCCTTTCCTCCAGTTGTTTTCAAAATATTCCTTCATCAACTTTCTGGCTCCTTGTATTACTTTTTGGTTTTTTAATAGGAAAACATTCATTCTCCACCTTTCCCCCCCTTTCTCCTCTTTTCCTTTAAGAGTTAATGATACTGGATTATGATCTGTAAGTGTTTTTGGTAATATTTCGGCATTCTCTGCTTTAATTGTCATATCCTTAGTAATCCATATACTATCGATTCGACTATATGAATTTTTAGGTTCTGAGAAATATGTGAACTCCTTTTCGACAGGATATTTATATCTCCATATCTCCACTAAATCAAAAATCCTTACCATTTCCACAAAGCTTTTTGGCAGCTTCCCTTCATTCCCCCCCCCCTCTTTTCTTCTGCGATCTATCCAATTCTGGTTCCATTACTCCATTTAAATCCTCTAACACAATAATTCTCATATCTATATATTCCATTAATAACGATCTTACTTTAACATAGAATTCTGATTTTCTTTCATTTGATCCATAGATTCCCGCTACTACAATAGGCTCCCCCTCTAGTGATATTTTGACTATTACAATCCTCCCCTCTTTATCTTCATATAACAATTCTGGTTCATATTTGCTTTTAACATACATTACAACCCCCCTCTTTTTTCTTACATCAGATGCGATGAATTCTTCCCCTAACTTTGGTTTTACCAATAATCTTTTATGCTTAGTATTGATGTGGGTTTCTTGTAAACAAACAAGGTCCCACTTCTGCCTCTCTAAGATACGTTCTATTTTCTGCCTCTTCCTCCTATTATTTAAACCATTTACATTCCAAGATAACAATTTAAATTTCATTCTTTATTAGTTAAAAAATTATAGAGTTAGTAGAAAGAGTTAAAATTATCTGCAGTGGTAAAGGAGAAGGGTTTTGTAATAGTTATTGGTCTGATTATTTACCACTGGCGTAGTTCTTTATCCTTCCACCCTTTGCTGAGCTCTTTCTTCTTCCTCCTCCTCATCTGATAGCTCTCCCTTCCTTCCTTCCTCATTTCTTCCTTCGCTTTTCCCTTCTCCTAATTCTCCTCGATACTTCCTCCAAAACCTATCTGCTTCCTCAAATGTCTCAAATCGTCTTCTTTTTCCTTTGAAACTGAAGGAAATCCCCACTGGGTATTCCCATCTGAAGGATATTGATTTGGCCTTTAGTGCTTTTGTTAGAAATTGGAATTGCTGTCTCTTTTTTATCAACCTGGGTGGGACCTCCCGTAAAATGATTATTTCCTTTCCATCGATGATTAATTTCTTCTTACTCTTTGCTTGAAGGATCTTATCTTTCATCCAATTCGATGTGAATACAATGATGCAGTCTGCCGGCCATTTGTTCATTTTTGCTTTTCTTGAGTTCACTCTGAAGATTTTCTCTGTCTGTTCTATTATGTCTTTTTCCTGTAAATGTAGCCACCTTGCTAAATTTTCAGTCATCTTCTTCCAAATAGCCTCCCTTTCCTCTTCTGGAACATTTCTGAATCTCAAGGTTTTCTCTTTAATCTGCATCTGTATCATTGCTAGCGCATCCCCAGTAGCTTCCTGGGTTGCTTTTTGTTCCCCCATCTCCTTTTTCGATTTGTCCATTTCTTTTCTTTGTTCCCTTTGTTCTTTGCTAATTTTCTTCACCATCTCTTCCATTTGTTGATTTTTATTCTGAATTTCTTGCACTTTCTTATCTGTCTCTTTCATTCCTTCTAAGACTTCTGTTAATTTTTCCTTTATTTCTTCATTTTCTTTTTCATTTTTTTCCATTGTGTTTTCTAATTTTTCTAATTTCCCGTCAATTGTATTAATTTTTTCTTCCAACTCTTTTCTCAATGCTCCAACATCCAATTTCAAACTAATATTAAGGTCCCTCAAATCCATTTCTTCAAAGCCTGAGTTTCTTCTTAATTGTTGCTGTTGACTTCCAGTTCCAGTCTGTTTTTTAATTGCATGAGACATTTTGCATTCTCTTTTTCAACCACCAGATGTCCTTCTATTACTTCAATTTTCCTTTATTGCTGCTTTTCCTACTTTGTCCACTGGGTGTCACTGTGTTCTTATTTACTCAGCTTGCCAGCTTCTGCCCTCCTTTAAGCCTCTCTTTCACTGTTTTGTCTTCGTCACTTCCTCCTTCTTCCTCCTTCTTGGTGATTACTCAGCGTCTTCAGACACTCGACGCCATCTTATCTGTTAAATTCCCCTCCTTTCCGCCACAGCGTTCCTTATTCCTTTGTCCTTCTCTTTCCTTCAAGGACATTCAGTTTCAAAGCAGCTGCTTTCCTCCACCCAGCTCCAACAACAGGCAGCCTGCACTACTTTGCACTTTGTAGTAAGTCCGTTTCAGATAGTGTGCTTTTAAATAGTTTAATTGCAGTCTGAGTGATTTCTTTACACTCTCTCCGTATATTTTTTTCCTGCTCTTCTGTCTTCCCTTTACTTTTGTGGTATCATTACTTCCCCTCCGCTATTTTTACTCCTTATTTTGTTTTGGGTTTACTCGCTTCTTGAGGGGTTCCCCCCGAGTTCCCTTCCCCCCCCCTGTCTTATTTCCATTTAGGTTTTATTGTTACTGCTACCACTTTATGTTTATTTTAATATATAAATAGAGATTTTACCATCTTGTCGCTGCTTCAGTGATGTGAGGCTTTTCACCGGTCTGTTTGATGTTCTTCTCTGTGCCTGGATTCCCCCCCCCCCACCTCAGCCTTTTATTCTTTTGGCGAGGGGTGCCGGGATTCCAAAAAGACACTGCCGAAGTTTCTTTGGCTTGAGCTTCCTTCCAAGCCTTTTCAGAGGTCGTTTAGCCAAACGTTGCCCCTCACAGTACCGGTGTACGCCCTGACTTGTTTACTGCAGTCAGAGCTCACACTGTTGCAGCTGTGGTAAAAGCGGAAGTCAAAGTCGGGCTAGTCACAGTTCTCTCTGAAGTCTCTCAGCCCCACCCCCCTCACAGGGTGTCTGTGCTGGTCCCGGGGGGGGGGTTACCATGCGGCATGGTCTGAGTCTGGTCCTGGGTCAAGGATCTGGAGTCAGTCCTTCGAGGGTGAAGCGGGGTCCAAGGCAAGGGGCTGGGCATGGTCAGGAACTCTGGGAGAGCAGGTCAGGATGCTGGCAGGAACAGGCTTCCAACGATGTTGCTTCCGCAACCTGGGACTGGGCTGTCTGGCCTTTATCTCCTCTGAGGCCTAGGGCGGTCCCGGCTCACAGGTGACTCGCCTCTCCTGGCCTTAAGGCGAGCACTCCTCCTGTGAGAACTTAGTTCCCTCCGCCTCTCTACCCTGAGCCTCTGCAGCTCTGGAGAGGCTGGAGGGTTACTGGACCCAGAGGCAACCTCACCTTCCCCTTGTTAGTTTCTGTTTCCTCACTGAGCAGCTCCCTGCAGTCACAAGACTGTGTTTACATTCCACAGAGTGCAGATACTGTTGGATTCTCACGGGAAAGGGAGACTGGATGTGACGTTCACTGGTTTCCTGTTTCTTTGTTCTGTTGTTTCTTTGTTGGGAGTTGCTCTCTGCTCTCACAGAGGCAAGATGTACATTTGTGTGTTCTCGGTATAGCTTAGAAATAAACTAACACCCATGACAGGGCTGAGAGAGGCGCACCAGCAGGCAATGGGTCCTCGATCACCTCTGGAGGCAGAGCGGATTCAGCTGGTGTCTGCTCCTGAGGATCTGGCACAGGCGAGGGCCCTTCAGGTTCAAGCCCCAGCCCCGGCTCAGCCGGCCCTGGAGGCAAGGACTCCTGTGCAGGCTGGGAATCCTCAGGTTCAGCCTCTGAATCCGATTCCCAGGCCATCACAGTGTCGGTTGTGAGGGAGGAAGGGAAAGGAGATTGTGAGATGCTTTGAGACTCCTTAAAGGGAGTGAAAGGCGGTGTATCAAGTCCAAACTCTTCAGGCTGCTATTATTGCACTAAGATACCAACAGATACTTCACTTGTACTGCACTCTTCCCCAAAACATCATATCAAGGCCTGGAAAAAGACAGCTGCATCATGCTTAGATCACAAGATGATGCAGGTGTTCCCCCAAAACCACCCACAGTTGGGTAGCTAAAATGGACACAAACATTGACATGAGACAGCCACTGTAGCATCTGAGTGGAGTTAACTAAAGAAAAGATGATCCTTTGGGGGAGGGCTAATCGAATCTGCCCCCCTTCCCATGCATCTACCTGTGAAGATGTTGGTGTGCTAGCAATAAAAAAATGTGTGGGGACATGTGACAAAGGTTTTTCTTAGCTATACATGCAGGGAGGGTGCAAAAGTCCAGTAGAATTGTGCCAGCACCTCAGTGGGCTTACCTCAGCCCACACTGGCTGCTGTGTAGGTCTGTGGGGCCCTCACTTCATTTATAGCCCTCTTTCTCCCCAGTGGGGACTCCAAAAGAAACACGTCCTTCTCCTGACCTCTACTTGGTACTCACACCATGCCGCCAGTTCTAGTGGTGCATCCAGCACCTCAGGGGCTCCCCTTTGTTGCTTATGAGAAGAACTGGCTCTGCATTCCATGCAAAATGTTGTTGTGCCTGCTGTTTGCTACAGGGACTGAAGATTCCTTCCCCCAGGTTTTGGCCCTGCTCAAGAACCAGTTAAGCACTTCCATGCCCCATTCATTTAAACTGCTCAATAAACTTGGCCCTTCCATGAATCCCATTGAAATCTATAACATTATTTGGTTGTGTCTCAGCATATTTACGGGAAATGTCACTATTACAAAGAGTTTGGAAGAAGAGTTTGGACTTGATATTCCACCTTTCACTCCCTTTAAGGAGTCTCAAAACACCTAACAATCTCCTTTCCCTCCCCCCCCCCCCACAACAGACACCCTGTGAGGAGCTGCATGCGGAGGAGCGGGGAAGCGAACCCAGCTCACCAGATTATGAGTCCACCGCTCTTAACCACTACACCACACTTGCTCAAAGACTAATAGATGGCAGCTATACATAACCTTTAGCTTAAAAAATAGCAACAATATATATCAAATGGAACAGTGCAGTGTACTAGCTAGTGTCATAGAATCATAAAATAGCCACTTCCGGGTTAGCACCTCCAGTAATGGCTGAATTCCTCTGATCGGGAGGAATTTGCTTCATGGAAATTAGGGTCTGGCCGCCACGGCGTAGGCGGGGACCCACAAAAAATCACAGGCGGGAGAAGCCTGTGAACATGGGATTCGGCTGGCACCTTTTGTGCCTCCCCTACTCGTGGGGAAACCCGATTTCGGGGATCCGGAGTGACGTGGGGTGAGTGGAGTGGTGCTTCAAATTGACTGCTTCTTTCACGGAGTGAAGCCGCATTGCTGCTGCCGGAGAGCGCTGACTTTTTCCTGTGGACAATTTGATCTTAAAACAACTACCCGTGAGTAGAACGGAAAATTGGATTTTTAAACGTCTTAATTTGGCACCGAAACGGGGGAGGTCTCAAACAGGAAGTCCACCTTCCCCTTTTGTAAATAGACTGAAGCAAAGAGGCTGCAAGCTAAAGTCTTGGAAAGCTTCTCATAAAGGTTTAAACTTCCATCCGCTAAAATCATCAAACCCCCCTTGGAAGCAGGAGAAGAGAGGGGGAATTTTAGACCATGTAAGCCTGCAGGAGAGAGTGAAGAAAGTCAAATTACCACTGCCCTGAACCTGGAAACGGGCTGCTAGTAAGACTGAAGTTTTGGATATGCTCATTGACTGTGAATAGATCGTTTGTTGACAGTAAGTTAAAGAAGAGAAATACATTGTTTCCATTGCCTCCTTCTGCGTTTAAAAAGGAGTAAAAGTAATTGAAAATTGAAACTAACTTTTGATACAAATAGAAATTGTTTCCCCCTAGAGGAAGCCTTTGAAATTGTTACATGAGCTGAGCTGGGGGAATTTCCAGCTGCAAAATAAGACTGTGAGAATCTGGGATTGACCTTGGACCGTTAAGAATGTTGACAGAAGAAGCCTTAGTGGTTGCATTATATAAGATTATTGACTCACTGGAACAGCTCCATAAGAAGACGGATGTGATGATTAAAAAAATTGATAACTTGGAACAAAAAGTGCCTAATTTGGGACAAAAAGTGAATATTAATACAGAAACTATTCAGGAATCGATACAGAGATCTACTTTGACATGGCAAATTGAGGAGAAGGCGGGGGAGAAAGTTGTTGTAGCACAAGTGGAGAGTGAGAGAGCTCCAGCTTCACAGATGCAATTTGATGATTATAAGTTGATGCCTTTTATGACTGAATTTAGAGAAAGTCAGACTTTGAGGATTGGAGCCCCACTTGGACTGGAGAAGGAAAGTTGGATAGATCCCTTTATGCAGGGATTTATTGACCTTTGGGATCTGGACTTGGGTCAGGAGAAGACTGGAGTTGTGGGGACCGCCAGACTTGGAGGAACTTTGAAATACGACTGGAAATATCTTTTGAATTTTAGTTTTAACTATGGAGATTTGGCTGACTTATCGAAAAGGAATAAAAACATTGCTAGGTGGGAATTTCCCCGAGATCTACTTTTCAGCATCAAAGGAAGGAAAATAAGAACAAGATCAGGAGAAGACAAAGTAAAGTGCATGTATAAATATGAAGAAGACCTGCAGAAGGGACTTGGAAAAGAGTTAAGAGCCTCGGACAGAAGATCACCAGGTTGATGGACTATATGGAATTGATGGAAATGACTGGCAGAATCCGAGACCAGGGAGAAGAGACGGTGGAAGAATATTGGAAAAAGTTTAAAATCTATATATGGAAATAATGTAAAATTAATGAGTGTTAGAAAAATGTTGGAAGGGAATTATACGGCTTTAGTAGAAATGTTTTAAGGAATTAAGCATAAATAAGTATTATAGTAGGGACACGGGTGGTGCTGTGGGTAAAACCTCAGCGCCTAGGACTTGCCGATCGCATGGTCAGCAGTTCGAATCCCCGCGGCGGGGTGCGCTCCCGTCGTTCGGTCCCAGCGCTTGCCAACCTAGCAGTTCGAAAGCACCCCCGGGTGCAAGTAGATAAATAGGGACCGCTTACCAGCGGGAAGGTAAACGGCGTTCTGTGTGCTGCGCTGGCTCGCCAGATGCAGCTTGTCATGCTGGCCACGTGACCCGGAAGTGTCTGCGGACAGCGCTGGCTCCCGGCCTATAGAGTGAGATGAGCGCACAACCCTAGAGTCTGGCAAGACTGGCCCGTACGGGCAGGGGTACCTTTACCTTTACTAAGTATTATAGTATTAATGGAAATTAAGGTTAAAATATGTTAAGATAATCATATGACAGAAAATAGAGAAAGATAGAAAGGATTTGCTGAAATAATTAATAGAAATGGAATACAAAAAGGGAGGTGAGAGGAGGTCGATGAAACAAGGGAATGAAAGAGAGGATATTGAGATGGTATGATGTGTGTTTTTTGAATTGTTTTTGCTTTCGTTTTGTTTAATGTGTTAATGTTGTGTTGTGTATTGTTTATATATTGTATTGTATTGTTTTTTCTTTTTCTTTTTCTTTTTTTCTTTCTCCTTTCTTCTTTTTTCTTTTCTTTTCTCCTTTTTGTAAGGTTTAAAAGTAATAAATATTATTTTTTTTAAAAAAGAATCATAAAATAATAGAGCTGGAAGAGATCGCAAGGGCCATCTAGTCTGTTGGGATACTGCCAGGGAGTCAGAGTGTGATGGCCTGGGAGTCTGATTCAGAAGCTGAACCTGAGGAGTCCCAGCCTGCACAGGAGTCCCCGCCTCCAGGGCTGGCTGAGCTGGGGCAGGGGCTTGAATCTGAAGGGCCTGCACCTGTGCCGGATCCTCAGGAGCAGACACCAGATGCATCCACTCTGGCTCCGGAGGTGATTGAGGGCCAATTGCCTGCAGGTGCGCCTCTCCCAGCCCTGTCAGGGGAAGGTGAAGCTGCTCCTGGGTCCAATAACCCTCCAGCCTCTCCTGAGCTGCAGAGGCTCAGGGCAGAGAGGCGGAGGGAACTAAGTTCTCTGAGGAGGAGTGCTCGCCTTAAGGCCAGGAGAGGTGGGTCACCTGTGGGCCGGGACCACCCCTGGCCTCAGAGGAAATAAAGGCCAATCAGCCCAGTCCCTTGGTGGACAGTCTCCAGACCCTTAACCCAGGACCGAACGCTGACCACGCCTCATGGTAACCTCCCCCCGGGACCAGCACACAGAGGCATCAGGCAGCCTCATCAGGCAGGCCTCCATCGTCGTCTCTGGACGATTTCCAGACTCCCATCGGAACAGCATCAGTCAATTAGCGACACGAGCCTCAAACACATTCCAGGACTCGTGCACGCCCTTTTCGCAGAGTTTCCACAACGGAAGATTCACCCAGGAGAGTGTATTTACAGCTTTATTCAACGTTGGTTAGAACAAAGGAAAAACATGACTGCTTGCTTCAATGTCGAGGAAGCAGCCAGAACAAAAGCTATATACAAATCGGAAACTCCCTGTGCGCAGGAAGTATGCAGGCTTGTGACACACAACAGCCTGCTCCCTTTTTAAGGTGGAACGGAAATATCCTAATATCCTCCCCCTTTCCGTGTAACCTGTAGTACCTGTGGTTCAACCCAATTGCAACCTCTGTATATAAACCTTAAGTTGTTCTCTGTTAACAACCTTAGACAACAGATCAGTAGGAATTTCATTTCCTGGCATGTAGGACACCTGAATGAGTCCTTTCTGAATACACTCTCTTGCACGATGTAGCTTAATCTGCAAGTACTTGGTTCTTTGCTTGCAACTCTCTGAGTTTAGCAAAGCCAAACAGGATCTATTGTCTTGATACACTTGTATAGGACATTTCACAGAAACTCTGATGTCCTTAAACAGTTGCATCAACCATTCACAATCCATGAGTGAAAATGACAGAGCATTGAGTTCTGCTTCACAGGAATTTAGGTTTACTGTCGTCTGCTTTTTGCACAACCAGTCAAACAGACAGTGGTTGTACATGTAGCATACTCCAGAAGTGCTTGTACCATCCGTGGTGTCACTTCCAAAACTAGCATCTGCAAAGATTTCTTTAAAAAAAAAAAAATTAACCGACCAATCAAATCAAATCAAATCACATCACATAAATTCTGAATTACAAAGCCGAATTTTAAATTTTGTTGAGGGGACCCATATTTCAAGTTCCGAGGGGGGATTCCGATCATTTTCTTACTACTGCATTAATATCCACAAATCTGTCCAAATAATGTTCATAATTCTATCCAGTCTTATCTTGCTGTTTCCACATCTCATCTTGTTCGTATATTTGTCTTTTTTCCTTTATGATCTCTTCTGATAATCTCCTTAAGCAGGTAAGCACCAATTATATTCCTGTGTGAACTTTCCGTTCGTCCAATCCTCATATCAAGATGGTTTCCATATATCATCGCTTTCATAAATAACATCACTCTTTCCATCATTAATCTCGCAAATCTGTCGCTCTTAAGCCCCCCTGAGGAGGCTCACCCACAATATAAAAACAACTCTGTTCCTCCTCCCAGGCTTAAGTCTTTCGACAGAACTTGCCAAAATGGTGACGGTATTTTTTACTGCGTCATTCCAAAGCTCTTATACTTTCCACGATCTTCTTAAAACATGCTTTGGTTAGAAAATTATCTCCACATAGTCTTAAATCCACAGCTTAAGTCATTTAAACGGCATTTCTGACTTGTAACTTGTGGGGGGGGGGGGCTTCTTGGTTAATCACATAGAGAAAAGAAAGGAAAGTTTTTCCCCCTCCCCCATCCAGTCCTTGCCAATCATATCGAGCCTTGGTGTGTCTTGTCATGATTTATTCTTGTTCCTCTGACCCGTCTTGTTTATCAGAGATCTCTTCAGTTAGCAGTCTTTACTCCCCCTTCTTCCTTGAAATATGTGCATTCTCTTCCTCCTAATTGTTTCTTTTGAAGTTACTGCAGCTAGGGGCGCGGACCAGAGACAGCGTCCAGGAGCGCCGAGATCCACAGGAGGGCTTTCTGCCTAGTGCCCCCAGCCCCACAAATTCGGGGGTGGTATAGGGCACAGCAGGCAAGGGCAGTCCCCCCCACAGGCTTGGGGGGACAGGGAGGCTGTTTACTCCCATCACAGCCTCTTAATTACCTCGTGTGGGTCGGAGAGATGTTATTGTCAGCCATCTTCCGATGCGCCCCTAGTGGCCCCTTCCGCATCTGCAAAGATTTCAAGACCTCCAGTCTTCTGACTGGTGAACCTCAGCCTGTAGTGCAAAGTCCCTTTCAAATAGCGGGCTATGTGCTTCAGAGCTTTCCAGTCCTGAACAGTAGGATTGTTGGCATGTCTGCTAAGCAGGTTAGTGCTTACAGCTATGTCAGGTCTTGAACATCTAGCAATGAAATTCAGCTTGCCTAGAATGCATCTGTACAGTGTAGTGTCAGAAAACGCTTCAGCAGTACTATCTACCTGGTAACCTGTCACCATCAGTGTGTCTGCTGGGTTTGCATCAACCAAATTCAACCTGGTTAATACAGCAGCAATTTTCTGTGTTTGGTGTACCAGAAAATTACCTGCTTGGTCCCTCTCCACCTGCAGAGAAAGATAGTTGGATACCTCACCAAGATCCTTCATGTCAAAGTGCTCCTTCAGCTGAGCGAGGGTGCTTTGGTACAAAGCCTGATTCTTCCAAAACAGTAAAAGATCATCAACAAAACACAAACAATACAGTTTGTTTTGCCCCTCCTCCTTGACAAACACACATGGATCAGCTTTGCCTTGGTGAAAACCAAGAGAAAGCAAGGTCTCAGTGAGTTTTGTGTTCCAACACCTGGCACTCTGCTTGAGACCATATAAGGATTTCTTTAGTTTACAGACCATTCCCTTCTGTATCTTTTTTTTTTTTAAGGAATATTTATTAAATTTTCCAATTTTTTAAACAAACAAACAAACAAACAAAACAAACAGAAACATTAAACACAGGCATAAAATTCATAAACCATACTTTTAAATAACAAATTTCTCAGACCTCCTCATACTTCTCCTTCTTGTATCCCAATTAAGATTATTTGTTCAGCAAATCCTTCATTTAAAGCATTACAGCTTATAACATTACCTTATTTTTCAAACCCTTTCTTTTCCCCATCTATGTTCTTGTATATTATTGCAGCTAGAAACCTCTCAATTTCAATCCAACACCATCTAACTTTCTTAAATTTTACAATGTTTCTGTAAATAGTCCTTAAATTTTTTCCAATCTTCTTCAGCCGACTCTTCTCCCTGGTCACGGATTCTGCTCGTCAATTCTGCCAGTCCCATACAGTCGATCATTTTCATCTGCCATTCTTCCAGAGTGGGTAGATCTTGCGTCTTCCAATACTTTGCGATGAGTATCCTTGCTGCTGTTGTAGCATACATAAAAAAAGTTCTGTCCTTCTTTGGCACCACTTGGCCGACCATGCCCAAGAGAAAGGCCTCTGGTTTCTTCAAGAAGGTATATTTAAATACCTTTTTCAATTCATTATATATCATTTCCCAGAAAGCCTTAATCTTTGGGCACGTCCACCAAAGGTGAAAGAATGTACCTTCAGTCTCTTTACATTTTCAACATTTATTATCGGGCAAATGATAGATTTTTGCAAGCTTGACTGGGGTCATGTACCACCTGTATATCATTTTCATAATATTCTCTCTTAAGGCATTGCATGCCATGAATTTAATCCCGGTGGTCCACAACTGTTCCCAGTCAGCAAACATAATATTATGTCCGACGTCTTGTGCCCATTTAATCATTACAGATTTAACCGTCTCATCCTGAGTATTCCATTTCAGCAGCAAGTTATACATTTTTGACAAGGTCTTAGTTTTGGATTCTAGCAATTCTGTTTCCAATTTTGATTTTTCCACCTGGAAACCAACTTTCTTGTCCAAATTATAAACCTCCATTATTTGGTAATAATGAAGCCAATCTCGCACTTTATCTTTCAATTTCTCAAAACTCTGCAATTTCAATCTGTCCCCTTCTAGTTCCAAGATTTCCCAATATTTTGGCCATTTAGCCTCCATGTTAAGTTTTCTCTGAGCCTTAGCCTCCATTGGTGACAACCACCTTGGAGTTTTATTTTCCAGTAAATCTTTATATCTAGTCCAAACATTAAACAGTGCTCTCCTGACAATATGATTTTTAAAAGCTTTGTGTGCTTTCACCTTGTTGTACCACAAATATGCATGCCACCCAAAAACATTGTTGAAACCTTCAAGATCCAAAATGTCTGTGTTCTCAAGAAGCAGCCAGTATTTCAACCAGCAAAATGCTGCTGATTCATAGTAAAGTTTCAGGTCTGGCAGGGCAAATCCACCTCTTTCCTTTGCATCAGTTAATATCTTAAATTTTATTCTAGGCTTCTTGCCCTGCCAGACAAATTTAGAAATGTCTTTCTGCCACTTCTTGAAACAATCCATTTTGTCCAAAATTTGCAAAGTTTGAAACAAAAACAACATCTTAGGCAATACATTCATCTTTATAGCTGCAATTCGACCCAACAAGGAAAGCTTCAAATTTGACCAAATTTCTAAATCTTTTTTCACTTCAGCCCAACATTTTTCATAATTGTCTTTGAACAAATTCCCATTTTTAGCTGTCATATTAATCCCCAAATATTTCACTTTCTTAACCACAGTCAGGCCTGTTTCATTTTGGAACTTTTCTCTCTCTATCGGTGTTAAATTTTTCTCAAGTACTTTGGTTTTTAACTTGTTCAGTTTAAATCCTGCCACCTGACCAAATTCTTGAATTAGTTCTAAAACTCTTTTAGTACTAGATTCTGTCTCCTGTAGTGTCAAGACTAAATCATCTGCAAACGCTCTTAATTTAAACTGTTTGACTCCGACCTGTATACCTTTAACCATCCGGTCCCTTCTAATCATGTTCAGCAAGACCTCCAGGACCGAAATAAAAAGCAGAGGGGAGATTGGGCATCCCTGTCGTGTCCCTTTTTCTATCTTAAACTGTTCTGTAACCACATTATTTACAATTAGTTTAGCCGTTTGTTCTGAATATATTGCACCAATACCATTCTCAAAACCATGGCCTACCCCCATACCCTGTAGGTTCTTCTTCATAAAGCTCCAAGAAATATTATCAAAGGCTTTCTCCGCGTCCACAAATATCAAAACAGCCTTAGTGTTTATATTCACTTCCAACTTCTCCAAAATGTCAATTATATTCCTTAGGTTATCCGAAAGATGTCTACCCGGAAGAAAGCCCGCCTGGTCTTTATGAATCTCCTCAATCAATACTTTTTTCAATCTCTTAGCTAAAATGTCAGCAAAGATTTTGTAATCCACATTTAATAGGGATATGGGACGGTAGTTCCTAAGTTGAGTCTTTTCAGTCTCTGTTTTTGGTATTAGTGTAATGTAGGCCTCTTTCCACGATTCTGGTGCCCTTTTCCCCTCCATAATTTCATTACAAACTTCCTTCAATGGTTGCATTAGCCACTCTTTCAACAGTCTATAGTAGCAGGAAGACAATCCATCCGGTCCTGGAGACTTGCCCACTTTCATATTTAGAATGGCACCTTCTATCTCCTGGTCAGTTATCTCACAGTTCAGCATGAATTTACTTTCTTGTGAAATTTTTTGTAATCCATTCGTCTTCAAAAATCGGTCTATATCCATTTCGTTCTGTGGCCCTTGTACAAAAAGTTGTTTGAAATATCTCTGGAAGCAATTTCTGATCTCATTTGGATTATGTATGTCTTTCCCTTCCACTTCCAGATTTGTAATTGTATTTAATTTTTGTCTTTTTTTCAGTTGCCATGCCAGTAATTTCCCACATTTGTTTGCTGATTCAAATGTATTCTGTCTCATTTGTTTAATTTTCCATTCTATTTCCTGGTTCATCAATTCCATATATTGTACTTGAAGTAGCTTTATTTCTTTCAAAATCTCCTGTGACTTTGGCTTTGCTCTCAGTTTCTTCTCTCCTTCTTTTATTTTCTCCAGAATTTTGTCTTTTTTCTCATTTCGACTTCTCTTCTTTATTGCATTCTGTTGAATCAGAAACCCTCTCATCACGGCTTTACTGGCATCCCATATTACTCTTTTTTCAACATTAGTAGCCAAATTCACTTCAAAATAATCTCTCAAAGTTTTTTGGGCCTTTTTGTATACTTCTTCATCTCTAAATAAGGTGTCATTCATCCTCCATCTAAAGGAGCCGGGTGTCATTTGTTTCATCTCCATCTTTACTGCATTATGGTCGGAGCAAGTTTTGGGGCAGATTTCTACCTTTTTTATCTTCGGTGCCATTCCTCTAGTAATCCAAATTTGGTCAATCCTAGTCCAGGTCATTTTTGCTTCAGAGAAAAAAGTTCCCTCTCTCTCTAGAGGGTTCTTAGTTCTCCAAATGTCAATCAAGTCCATATTGTCAGTCAGTTCAAAAAAGGTCTTTGGTAATCTCCCATCTTTGGTGATTACTTGTCTTTGTGCCTTGTCCATATTTGTAGAGACAACTCCATTCATATCTCCCATTAAGATTATATTATAGTCCAAATAGTCCAGAAGAACCTCATGCAACTTCTTAAAGAATTCAGATTTCCCCTCATTCGGAGCATACACCCCTACAATCAGGAATTTTTCTCCTTGAAGTTGAATTTCAATAGCCAAATATCTTCCTTGTTCATCTTTAAAAATTTGTTTCGGTGAAAGTTTCTCCTTTGCATATATCACAACTCCTCTTTTTTTAACCTTATCCGATGAAATAAATTCTTGTCCCAATCTCTTATTGATGAGCAACTTCCTGTGTGACCTCATTACATGTGTTTCCTGTAGACAAATCAAATCCAGTTGTTCTTTCTTTAATATATGAAAAACACTTTTCCTCTTTCGAGGGGAATTGATCCCATTACAGTTCCAGCTTAGAAGTTGCAGAGCCATGGTTGGTTATTTGTTCTTCCCTCCTACTGCCCCGAGTTGCTCTTCTTCCTCAGTCGGTAGTGTGTCTTTCCCTGGTTCAGCAAGTCCATATGACAAATTTGCTACATCCAAAGTTCCTTGTGAGTCAGTTGGGTCCTGTCCAATCACTCCCTTCTGCAGATTCTCACCTTGTTCATTAAGAAATTTGTCTTTATCCTCCACAGTCCTTATTCTTATTTTCCTTCCTTTAAATTTAAAGGATAGGCCTT